>NC_138051.1:6109520-6534917 GCF_964194185.1 Rhinolophus hipposideros | reverse complement strand
GACGGCCAACTAGCCACATCTGATCACAGTTAATGGCACACACACAGTTTACTACCCGAGCCAGCACCTTTCCATGTGAGGCCGAGAGCCAGGAAACTGCTTTTTGGGGCTTTGTCCCCACAAAGCCCCCCGGCACTCTCCATGGTGTGGAGAAGCTGGGGTTCTTCTGAGGCCTCTGGCTTGCTGTCAGAAGTGTGCCCACTCTCTACACAAGCTGAGGGCCTGGGCCACATGCTGAGCCAAACCCCAGTCCCTGTGCCTGTGATATCTGACCCTGCAGGCTGGCCCAACCAAAGCCCAGGCCCAGTCACCATGAGCTTGACCAGCAAGTGGCAGCACCCGCTGGCCGTGTCAAGGAGTGATCTGCCTGGTCAGTCCACAGTCACAGGCACAGAGGTCACTCCTGCCAGAAGGCCACCTCTTCCCCCAGCCACATAAAGACTGCTCGCCAAGAGAACATTTTTCGGTCGGCTGACCTAGGTACCAAGGGCTCAGTGCTGGAGGAAAAAGCACTGTACTGGGGGACAGGAGACCTGAGTTCTGCCCAGCTCACTATGAGAACACAAGTAAATCATTACCTTACCTGAGCTTCAGTGTCGACATTGACAAATCTAAAGATCCACTCACAGGGAAATGATGAAGGAAATGAAGTTATATCATACAGTGGAAGGGACTGTCGTTGGCGCCTGGCATCCATCCTCCCCTTTCTTTTAGTAATAGCTGGGCTCATGTGCTTGCACCTGGAAATTACGCTTCTCAGCCTCCCTTGCAGCCAAGGACAAAAGCTGCAGGACAGAAACAGCCAAGGAGTCGTGAGCAGAGTGATCTGTGCATGTTCCTGATCATACTCTTAAAAGGGATATGCTTGTCCTCCATTTCTTCTTTCCTCTTCCCGGGGCCTGGACTCCCCCTTCTGAGGGTGCTGAGCTAGCTTCTGCCACACACATGGGGACAACGTATTGGGAAAAGGCAGAGCAACAAAACAGGAGAAGCCGGGAACCTGGATGAGGTGGTGGAGCCGAGTTGCCTGCCCAGCATCCCCACCTGCTGGAACTGTCACATGAAAAATGTACCTCCTACCTTGTTTAAACCTCTGCTATTTTGATCTTTGTTAAAGCGACCGAACAATATCCAAACTAGTGTTCATGCTATGGAATACTCTAGACACATTACAAAGAACAAGTAGCTCTGCAAGTACCTGTAGGAAATGATTTCCAGGATCTACTGTTGGATGAAATAGGAAAAGTGCAGAAAAACACATAGAACATGATTTCATTTAGGTTACAGTGCGCACAAACCCACATACACAGAGGAACATATAGATTTCTATTGTCTATATTCATTTCTGGAAAAGCATAGAAAAAGAATGGAAAGGACACATGCCAACCGATAACAGTGGTAACTTCTGGAGAGGGCTCTAGGATGGGATCCTAAAGATGCAAGTGAGAATTGAGATTGTTTCTTCAAATCACTCACAATGAGACTGTAGTCACGTGTTTCTCAGCCCACTTTCAGCCATGGTATCTTATGATCCTAAACACGGAGTTTGGATTTGACACTGTCACCCTCTACCACCCCCCATTCTTGAGAGGCAACAAGGACATCTTGGTGAATCAGGTTGATCTCTGCCCCATCCCAGCTAAGCCTCCCTGTCCCCTAGCCAATGTTCCAGGTCTTTCTTCTTCTACTCCCTCTATTACATTTAATCTTCCCTTTGCCCACTTCCCTCTCTGTCGTTCCTGAGCTTGGAAAATACATAATAGGCTAATCCCTGTTATAGGCTTAACGATGGATGTGTCAGCCGTGGTGTTTACCTGCCCCACGTCACATCTATCTCCTCAGTATAACCAGGCTCCGGTGTAAAACTAGCATAGATAAAGCATGTGCACAATCAGTATTCAAGGAAACAGAGATAAGCCTTGAAGACATTAACCTAAGTGAAATAAGCCAGACATGAAAGGACACACATTGTACGATTCCACTTATAGGTGGACTAGCCCAAAACAGAAAGACAGAAAGTAGAACGATGGTTGCCAGAGGCTAGGGGAACAGGGAAATGGGACTCAGTGTTTAAGGGGTACAGATTTTCAGTTTCAGTTTGAGAAGATGAAAAAGTTCCGGAGATGGATGGTGGTGATGGTTGCACAACAGTGTGAGTGTACTTAATGCCACTGAATTGGACAGTTAAAAATAGTTAAAATGGTAAGTCTTATGTATATTTTACCACGATAAAAAAAAATCGTCAAAACAAACAAAAAGAACCGGGAAGGAAAGAGGGTGGCAAGCCTGTGATGAATGACGGTCTATGAGTAGAAGCGACTTCTAGAGCTTTCTGGAAAATATTCAAAACACTTCACTTTCTTAGCACTGCAAACTTCCTTTCAGGCCACGTTGGTATAAAAATAAGTGATAAATCATGGGGTTTTGAATTTATTTGAAAAGGTTACCTTCCAAAACGAACTATAATACCACCAAATTATTGCTGAAATGACAGAAAGAAGGAAAAGAAGAGGGTAATGCCCCTAAACCCCATGACAGCAAATACTTCAAGAAGCATTTCAAGGGTGCTGGAGGTCAAATAAATGAAGACTGAAAGGTGGCAATGGATCTAGAGATTGGAAAGCCAGGGGTGACCTTTCCAGTACAGGCTCCTGGTGTGGTGGGAGCAAAAACCTGATAATAATGGGTTACAACAGTGAGTGATCTCACACACACACACACACACACACACACACACACACACACACACCAAAGATTGTGGTGCAATATCTTCATTGAACAAAGCTGTTACAGAAGGATATAGACAGTATGATTTTAATTATGTTAAAATCAAAATAACAACAAAAGACTAGAGGAAACATATCAAAATAGGAACCATTGTGTTTTAGTATCCTTTCTTCTATTTTTCTATTTATACATTTTATTGAATGAACATGGGTTACTTTAATAATAACAGAGAAAAAGCCATGCCTTTGTGGAACTACACTAAAATGGTGAAGCCCCCACAACATGCATAAATAGGCCACACATCAGGTGATGATAACCCAGAGGAGAAACAAAGCAGAGTGAAGAGGTCCAAGACAGACAGGTAGAGCTACTTAGTAGAGGTGCTCGGGGAAGGAACGGGCCGCAGAGCCCTAAAGAAATTGAAGGCCAAGCCTGTGGATGTATTGGACGAAGAGGAAAGCAGAATCAATGATGTGAATAATTTATGTTCAGGGATATTCAATGCAACATTAGTTATGACAGTGAGAAATTAGAAATAACCTAGCTAATGAGTAAAAGGGGAATAGTTAAATAAACTATGGCCTGTCCGTCTCATGGGTTGCCATGCAGCACTTAGAGAATGCAAAACAAAATGCAAATAAAACCACACGATGCCACACCCACCTGTCACATGAGTGGGGCTGATATGAGAGGATGGCATCAAGACCAACCAGTCACCCAGGAGAAGTGTTCTCAGATCACTGCTGGGCAGGGCGTGTCTGGGTGCAACATTACAGAAAAGCAATTTAACTATATATGTATCGCGAGTCTTACAAATGTTTCTATTTGTTGAAGGAATAATTCTCTTTCTAGAAATCCATGTTAAAATGGTCTAAAACTGGAAAAACAAAAACAAAAACCCGCTCTGTTACTTATGACAGTGAAAAATTGGAAACATTTAGATAATGGTTAAGGAAATACTATGAGGCTGTTAAAAATATGTTTTTGAAGAGGTTTTTTTAAATACTATAGGAAAATTTTTGTGACGTAAAAAGAAAGCAAATTTTTGTGATGTAAAAATTAAGCAAAAAGAAAAATTCCATACTCAAAATTGTGTATAGTACAATGTCATACAGGAAAAGAAAAATATCCTTAGGTAAAACAGGAAATAAATGTGTTCAATATGTTATTCATAGCTGCTTCTGGGTAAGAATATGGTGTTGCTATTGAGGTTTTCGTTTGTTTGTTTGTTTTCTCCTTCCCGATGTTTACAAGTTTTATACAAAGAGCACAAATTATGCTTTCTTGAGTACATATTATTTTGATGACTATAAAAAAATAAAATTTAAAAACTTTAAAAATTACTCGCTTGGAAAAAATAGAATGAACATATGTGGGAAAGTGAAGATAACGTGTAGAATATTCTTTGAATTAAATGGGCTGTCAAGAAATTTTTTTTGTTAATTGGATGGCATAAATGGAGTAGCGCAGTTCTCAGGGTAAAATTATGATTCCGTTTTTAGCTGTTGTTTTTTGTTTGTGCTTGTCTTTTAGGTTTGGGAGAGAGTTGACCTGGTTCATAGGCTATGAGGAAAGCACCAGTAGAGAGGAAGTAGTCGAAAATGCAAGACAGAGGAGCAGCCGGTGAACTTAAGAGCAGGCTAGCAAGGTCCAAAGGGCCCCTCACAGCTCACAACTGATAAAGAAATGTCATCCTGAACACTAAGAAAAGGAGTGGCCATACATCCAAGTGTTGGGAGGTAATACTGGCTGTGAAGTCTACAGGGCTGAACTGAGAAACACAAATGGGGGCTGTTTCCACTCCACCTTCTTTTCATTATTATTGGGGAATATTGGGGAACAGTGTGTTTCTCCAGGGCCCATCAGCTCCAAATCGTTGTCCTTCAATCTAGTTGTGGAGGGCGCAGCTCAGCTCCAAGTCCCGTCACCGTTTTCAATCTTTGTTGCAGGGGGTGCAGCCCCCCCCTCCCATTTCGCATGGGTATCGAACCAGCAACCCTGTTGTTCAGAGCTCGTACTCTAACCAACGGCCGTCTGGCTGCCCCCCACTCCACCTTTGAATCAAAATAGCTTGTAGCGTCAGAAAGAAAACCAGAAAAGCATTTGGCTCACCCCAGCAATGCATCTGTCTCGAGGCTGCACTGACTGGAGTGGCGGGCAGCCCCTGCTCTCCCACCCATCTCCCACTCTTCCTGCTTTTAGAAATTGTACGCCCAGGACAGATGGTGGTACTTGGCATAGTAGGATGAGAGGGGTAATGGGAAGGGGGCGGTAGAGGATTAGCGAAGACAAAGGAAGGAGGAAGGAGGCATCCTGGCAGCTCTGAGTAGAAAGGGGCAGACCACAGAAGAAACAAATGCCCCCCAGACCCTAAAAACCATGCAAGCGGGAATGGATAAACAAACTCTGGTACCTCCAAACAATGGAGTGCTACTTGGCAGTAAAAAGGACCAAATTATTCCTACACACAACTATCTGGATGAATCTCGAAGACATTATGTGAAGTGAGAGGAGCCAGTCTCAAAAGGCTACATACTGTATGATTCCATTTATATGACATTCTTCAAGAGACAAAACTATGGTGATGGAGAAGCAATCTGGTGGTTGCCAGGGGTTATGGCTGGGGGGATTGAGTGATGGAACTGATTATGGTGATGCTTACAAGAATCTATACATGTACTAAGATTCATAGAACTACACACCAAAAGAAAAAGAGAGCAATTTTAGTGGTAATTTTTAAAATAAAATGAATAATTAAAAAAATAACCTGAATAACAGAAAACAGATTAAGATTACAGGAGCTGGTGGTGGGATGACTATAAAGGATGGGAATGAGGAAATTTGGGGGGGGTGGGGGTTAATAGAAATACAAAAAATTATTTTGTATCTTGATTGTGCTGGTGGTTATAGGACTAAGCATTTGTCAAAATTCATACAAGTATACACTGAAGAATAACTGTTAGTGTATGTTAATTTAAAGCTAATAAGTAAAATTTTAACTTTATGAAAACATTTTTGAAAACTTGGCCAAGGGTTATGCCAATCAAGTTATGCCTCCAGATCCAGATTTTACTGGTTGACTTTACCTTGGAGAAGAAAACTATGTGAATGGAGAAAAATCAACAATCAAATTCAAAATAGAAGAAACATTTGTTTTCCATTGTGTTACAGCAGCAATATCTAGTGATTAAAGACTTATCCTAGAGACAGTTTACAAAATTTCAAAAAACAAAAATATGTCTTATGAACATTTAGGATTAAAAAAGAAAATCAGATTCACCTCAAATTTCTTGACAGCACCATATACCAGGAGAAAATGGAATAGCATTTTTTTCTTTTTTAAAAAATTTTTGATGGGGTTAAAGGTTAAGACCCAAAACTCCCTACCCCCAAAATTGTTTTTTTTAATCTAAGAGTCAACATAAGGACAGTTTCAGATATGTAAGCCTCAGAAAACATATTATTCACATGTCCCTCCTAGAAAAAAATATATATTTCAAGACATGTCATAGTCATCGTAGAGATAAATCAGAATGAAGAATTTTTAAAAAGGAAATGTAAAAATACAAAAGGATTTGGGACAAAGATCAAAATCAATTAAAATGTCAAAATACAAATACCAAATTAATACAAAAGGAAAAATAATCCTTCAAAGATGGGATATACATGTTTTCTTTAAAAAACTGAGAAAACACACTGGATTATTAAGCGCTAATTAAATTGAAAATGAAAGTTCTAGCCACAGCAATCAGATAAGAAAAAGAAATAAAAGGCATCCAAATGGGAAAGGTAGAAGTAAAAGGAAGAAGTCATTATTTGCAGATGACATGATAGTGTATAGAGAGAATCCCAAAGATTTCACCAAAAACCTAGTAGAACTGATAAATGAATTTAGTAAAGCAGCAAGATACAAATTTAATATTCAGAAATCAGTTGCATTTTTATACACCAATAATGAACTATCAGAAAGAGAAATCAAGAAAACAATACGGTTTACAATTGCATCAAAAAATAAAATATTTAGGAATAAATTTAACCAAGGAAAAGACCTGTACTAAGAAAATTATAAGATATTGAAGAGAGAAATTAAAGAAGATACAAATAAATGGCAACATACCATGCTCATGGATAGGAAGAACTAATATAGTTAAAATGTCCATATTATCCAAAGCAATCTATAGATTCAATGCAATCCCTATCAAAATACAAATGGCATTTTTCACAGCACTAGAGCAAATAATCCTAAAATGTATATAGAACCATAAAAGACCCCAAATAGCCATGGCAATTCTGAGAAAGAAGAATAAATGGGAGGCATCACGTTACCTGATGTCAAATTATACTACAAACCTGTAGTAATCAAAACAGCATGGTACTGGCATAGAAACAGACACATAGATCAATGGAACAGAATAGAGAGCCCAGAAATAAATCCATGTCTATATGGTCATTTAATCTATGACAAAAGAAGCCAAAATTTACACTGGGGTAAAGACAGTCTATTCAGTAAATGATGCTGGGAAAACTGGACAGATACATGTAAAAAATGAAACTGGACCATCTTCTTACTCCATGTACAAGAATAAACTCAAAATGAATTAAAGACTTAAATGTAAGACCTGAAACCATAAAATTTCTAGAAGAAAATGTAGGAAGTAAGCTCTCAGACATTATCCTTAGTAATATTTTAACTGATATATCTCCTTGGGCAAGGGAAACAAAAGAAAAAAATAAACAAATGGGACTACATCAAACTAATTTTTTTTTTCACAGCAAAGGAAACCATTAACAAAACGAAAGGACACCCTGTTGAATGTGAGAAGAAATTTGCCAATGATATGTCTGATAAGAGGTTAATATCTAAAATTTATTTTTAAAAAAACTTTACAAAACTTAACACTAGAAAACAAACAATCCAATTAAAAAATGGGCAGAGGACCTGAATAGACATTTCTCCAAAAAGGACATACAGATGGCCAATAGACATAAAAAAATGAAGAATGTCACAAATCATCAGAAAAATGCAATTAAAAACCACAATGAGATATCACCTCACTCGTGTCAGAATGGCTATTATCAATAAATCAACAAGTATAGGCAAGAATGTGGAGATTACAAATTGGTGCAGCCACTGTGGAAAACATCATGGAGGTTCCTCAAAAAATTAAAAATAGAACTACCTTATGACCCAGCAATTCCACTCCTGGGTATTTATTCAAAGAATTCCAAGACACTAATTTGAAAAAATATATGCACCCTTATGTGTACTGCAGCACTATTCACAATAGCCAACCTATGGAAACAACTGAAATGCCCATCAATAGATGACTGAATAAAGAAATTGTGTACGTTTATTTAATGGAATATTTACTCTGCCATAAAAAAAGAATAAAATCTTACCATTTGCAACAACGTGAATAGACCTGGAAGGTATTATGCTAAGTGAAATAAGTCAGACTGAGAAAGAGAAATACCATATGATCTCACTTATATGTAGAATCTAAAGAACAGAATATATGAACAAACAAAACGGAAATAGACTCACAGATACAGAGAACAAACTGATGGCTGCCAAATGGGAGGGGTGTTGGGGAGATGGGTGAGAAAGATGAAGGGATTAGGAAGTACAAACTGGTAGTCACAAATAGTAATGGGGATGTGAAATACAGTATGGGGAATATAGTCAATAATGTTGTAAAAACTATGTACGGTGTCAGATGGGTGCTAGACTTATTGAGGGGGTCACTTCATAAATTATATAAATGCCTAACCACTGTGCTGTAGAAATGAAACTAATATAAATTAATATTGAATGCTATATATATATATATATATATATATATATATATATATATATATATTTCACAGGATATAAAGTACAGCATAGGGAATATAGTCAATGGTATTGTAATAGCTATGTACGGTACGGTTTCAGAGGGGTAGTAGATTTGGTGAGGTTATGACTTTGTGAGAGGTGTAAATGTCTAATTATTGTGTTGTTTTATACACTTGAAACTAATAATAAAAAAAACAAATTTAAAAAGTAAATGTAGACATAAAAAACCAAGGTACAATATAAGCCACAGCATTTGACCGTCTTCGAAGAGAATAATTGTCCATAATTTACTAGGATTGCCATCAGGAACACAGGAATCATTTAATATGAGGAGTCTAATGGTATAATCTAGCATTTCAATGTCAATTTTTTAGGAAATCAACTTAATATTTGCTAACAATTATTTGATAAATTTAAACATATTCTTTTTTAATTAAAGTTTATTGCGTGACATATTCTTAATTTAAAATCTCTGAGAAAATTAAGAATAGAAAGACATTTTTCTAACATGATAAAGAGTATCTCTCTCAAACCACAGCCAAACCATTAAAATCAGCTCTAGGATACAACATGGTTGAATGTTGAAGACATGATACTGAAATAAGCCAGTCACAAAAGGACAAATACTGCATGATTCCACTTACATGAAGTCCCTAGAGTAGTCAAATTCATAGAGATGGAAAGTAGAATGGTGGTTGCCAGGGGCAGAGGGTGGGAGGTCAGAAAAGTGGAGAATGGGGATCATTTGTTTTAACGGGTATAGAGTTTTAATTTTGTAAGATGGAAAGAGTTATGGAGATGGATGGTGGTGATGGTTGCACAAAGTCATGAATGTATTTGATAGCACTGAACTCTCACTTAAAAATAGTTACTATGGTAAATTTTAGGTTGTATATATTCTACCACAATTAAAAAAAACAAAACCAAAAAGCTTTTTCAGACTGGAAGGGAATAAACAAAAATGTGTTGGGGATTATGAGGGATTATTTTCCCTTACCTTTACTTGTCAAACGACCTATAATGCTATGTGTCTTTTACGATTTAAAAAACAAATGGAAAACCCAGCCACGAATAAAAATCAGCTCTGAGAATTGGTGATAACTTCCACTGAATTAGCCCTGCTATGTGCAGCTGCTTGGTAGATGCCATAGAAGTGTTACTTAGTCCTACAGCTCAGGATGCACTGCACACACGATGAAACTGGGATTTAGGAGGACCATGTGAAGACATTCGCAAATCTTTTTGAAGAGACAAACATAGTGGAGGGTGTACCCAGTTCCTAGGAGCCTCTTTAATTGGCTCCTATTATGCGCCCATGTGCTGGATGGGGCGGGCGTTCCAGAGAAAGCAACAACAAAGATGGCAAGGGACGGAGCTCGAGTGCCTGATGACCGTTTGGTGAAGAGCTGTGACTGCCTTGGGAGAACTGCCTGTGAGATTGAGGGAGCTGAGGAGCCTTTATGAGGTGGAAGTGGTGTCAGGGATGTATTCTTGAATATTAAAGGCCAGGGAAGAGTGAACAGCACTGGCGATGTTTTAAAACCTCTAGTTAAAGGATAGCTAGTGGGCGAGGGGGCCTGGGGCAATGAGAGGCTTGTAGGAGCAAGGCCATCAGTGAAGGTGGCACAATCAGCAATCAGAAGAGGGAGGGCTCCCAGAGCAGGGAGGACACAGGCTGTGCCTGGAAAGGTGAGCCCCACGAACAGGTGGAGAGCCCAAGTGGGGAGGGTCCAGCATCGCCGTGGTGCTCTCCCGCTATCTGTAGACTCGTACATCAAGGAACCACCTTCATATACAACACTCTGCAGGTGTTTGAAAGAACGCAGCAACAAATGTAGAACCATACAAAATTGTCTTCAGTTGAATCATATAAAATTGCCATTTTGTACGCTATAAAGCAGACACCTGTCTGTAATTTCATATGGTTCAACCCAGTGTATGGTGTGGTCTCTTGATCTTGTTTAAAAAGAAAGGAAAAGCAAGTATGCTTGTTCAAGTTTACTGGGATTACAGGAAAACTGGAACTGGGGTGGGTTGGGCAAAGTTGAAGATTTTATTTTCACTTTCACAATACACTTCTATATGATTTAAATTCATCACAATCACAATGGTGATTGCTATTTTTGAAGTAAACAAAAATTCATTAAATATGGAGGTTGAATTAAGTGTGTTTTAACTCTCAAGGTTGACCTGCTTCTAATGTTCGTTCTGTCTCTAATCCAATGTATGATCTCAGTCACTTATCTCCTCTTTTGTTAAATGGGAGGTTGGGTTAGATAAGTGAGTCTCAAACCTGGACATACATGAAAATCTCCTAGGGACCTTTGCAAAAAGGAAAAAAAGAAAAAGAAAAAAGAAAATCAGAGGCCTGGGAATCTGCATTTTGATCAGTTCCTCCCCAGGTGACTCTGAGGATCAGCCAGGTAAGGCAACCCCTGGCCCCAAGGTTACATATCTATGTTTCCTTCCAGCTCTAACATTACTTTACTCCATGTCTGTTGTTGTTTTCGTCTTTCTCTTTTTGACTTAGTTTAGCCCCAACCCAACAAGACATCCAACTCCATACCACAGAAGTGTCTTAAAGAACCTTCTTGCATCCAACCCCTTCAGTGAGGAAGGATGGCAGCAAGAGCAGAAAAAAAAAAAAAAAATATATATATATATATGTGTATATATATATATATATACATATATATATATACACACATATATACATACATACACACACAAATATATTTATTTTTAAACTTTAAATGTTTCAAATGGATTAAGCATTCGGTTTTTCTCAGATTATTATTTTTTGCATGAATATCAACCATTTTGCATTTGGAATCCTTCTGCAAACAGAGCAGTTTGTCTTTGTGTTTGCTCATTTAAAAACAAATATTTGCCTGCCAAGCAAATACTGTCTCTTAGGATGTGCTATTAATAGGATAATTAGGCA
The DNA here is from genome assembly GCF_964194185.1 of Rhinolophus hipposideros. NCBI lineage: Eukaryota > Metazoa > Chordata > Mammalia > Chiroptera > Rhinolophidae > Rhinolophus > Rhinolophus hipposideros. The sequence goes on along the minus strand of NC_138051.1, from coordinate 6,523,410 downwards.
GCCGGTAATGAAAAGGATTGCTGGTAATTATGGCAAGATTTGTTTTGGCATTTGAAGGCAGCGATGAGGCTGGAGTGCTAAAATCTACCTTAGAGTTAATTAGTACAATTAGAACACACCTGAAAAAATAGCCCAGCTAATGAACACTTCACTCGACTTTTAAAGTGACAGCACTCAGTGGTTCCCAGGCTGCTTGGGCAATCCCAGCCCTAGTGTTGCTACCCTGACAGAGGGTCGTGGACAAGACAGAGAACCTGAATTTGCCTAGCCTCACTTTTCAAAACTATAAGCTCTTTCCTCTCAACACGACCCCTACTCATCCCACAATTTGTTTGAAAGCAAGTTTTCCTGTATTTTCTCTTTCGAACCTCCTAATAAGCCTTTCAGATAGTTAAGCAATTATTAGGGTTTGTGCATTATTGCCATTTTCATATAAAGAAATTGAGGACCAGAGATGGTCAGGGGGTCCCAAGGTCATAGATGAGGTCAGAAGTCACATCCTAGGCCAAAGAAAAATTAGAGAATGATTTGGAGAAAAGCAGTTGCTAATTCCTAGAGGGTCCCCATCTGCACAAAATGGTGAACTTGCAGAGTCACTCATTAAAGTAGGAGCTTCCGGACTCTCCAACCTGCGACCCTGGCCAACTTCACGGGTAACCGGATATGAGTCTGAGATAACTAGAATCATTCAACTTAGAAAATATTCTCAATCTTATCTTTTTCCTTCTTGTCTGCTGGCCTTTTCATTCCCACAGCTCCTTCTCAGTGAGGTTTCCCTTGGTGAGTAGACACGCCTGGGAGTGGGGTGGGGGGTGTCAGCATTGGTGGGCTAGAGCATACGGCTGACATACTGGCCAGTGTACATGTGGCTGCATGAGCGCTCGGGGTGGGTGTGCATGGGAATTTGAACAGCTACACACACACACACACACACACACACACACACACACACACGAGCGCACGCGCACACACAATGGGGAAAAGCATTAGAGCAGTGAAGAGAGGAAGAAAAATGGCAGTCAGCCTAAGGAATGCTGTGCAATATAAAGCAAGTCACTCAACCCATTAAAGTCTTAGTTTCCTCATCCAAAAAATGGGAATTGAATTGGCATCGACCACGTCGGCTTGACATTAAGGATTCAGTGAGGCAATGTTCCCAGCATGCCTGGTCCATCATCACCACCATAATCATTAGCAGGATTGATCCTGTCATGAAATGTGCTTTCTCGCTGACCCTGAGGATACTCCAACGCTGAGGTTGTCTCCTTCAGACCTCTGGGGCAGTTCGGTGAGACAAAGGAAAGAAGGGCTGGAAACTCCGAGGAAACCGCGCTCTTCCTGGATTCTCTATGCACGATAAATACCAACCGGTAGAATCCTGCCAGAAAAGGGACAGAGGCTCAGGCCTGAGAGGTTTGGCTTCTTCTCCTGTAATGCACCCTCGACAATCTTTGTCTGCAACGGCAGATAATGACAGCAGCTAGCAATGCACCAGGAGCCATGCTACACACTTTCAAACATGACCTTGAATCTTCACAGCAAACCCCTGAGCCAGGTCTCATCATCTTTTTAAGAATGAGGAAATTGGGGCTCAGAGAGGCTAAACAACATATCCTAAGCCACAGAGCCAGTCAGAGATTGAACCTGAACCGACTGGCCCCAAGCCCAGGCTCTTGCCATTCCACACAAAGTTGTGCATTGTCCACAGCCCAAAGTCTCCTGCTGTGAACTTGAGGACTTGGGACCCCTACGGGCACATGCCTGGCAACGGTCAGACCTACCGACCACCACACGGCCTTTAATATTAAAAACCACAGAAACAAGACTTTCATTTTGTAAACTGAAGTCAAAGAAGGAAACCCCTCACATAAAAGCTTGAAACCTATGTCCCCCAGTAGCTGGATTGGCACTGATTAATTAGAAAATTGCATTTATATAACCCTTTAATCTGTATTTATGTGTTGCTAAGGGTGCAGCGAGCTGGGTGGGGAATTACATTCAGATTAGCTTTGATCCATTTGCTGCCCGGATTGGCACTGCTTTCTGTGCGGAAAGGAGAGAATCAAAAGGATTTGGGGCAGGGGTCCCACTGAGGAGTTTATCCCTCTCTCCTGTCCTGGACCCAGTGAGTCCCGGCCCTTCAGGGGTTACCCAGTAAAGCTGCATGGCCTCCTTTGTCAGAAGCGGCAGCAATGTTACCCAAAGCGCTCATTTCCAGATGAGTTTGGCCTTTGGTTTCCTAAACAAAATTGGTTTTATTCTTCTCAACATGTGTTCAGCAAGATTAAAGATCCGTCAACCTGCACGGCTTAATATGCTCTGCGTTGGAAACAGCCCATGTCCTCCCGGAGTGGGGGAAGAGAAGTGGGAGGGGCAGGGCTTGGCATTCTGTTTATTGAATTAGAAGGACCCTGAATGGAGAAACAATATTGATGTAGGGATATTAATACTTTGTGATGTTTGGGGGGAGTGATTTAATCTCAAAAATTATTTTAAAATGTTTCAACTCTGGGTGTCGTTTTTTTTCTTTTTCTTTGTAAAGTTGGATCAACAGATGGGCATGGATGGGGGAGATGAGGCTGGGAGGGTCAGTTCCATTCTTCAGTGTACGGGGCAGTCTGACCATGGCGCCATTTGGGTGTGGGACTCAATGAACACTGGCTCCAGACTGCCAGATGGGGCAGGTGGGGCTCAGAGGTGCCGTGGGGAAAGAGGCGACATGGCTGGAGTTTGACTCCAGGGAAGGAGCCTCCCACCATTCCCACTGTTGCCAGGAGATTCGATTCCATTGAGTAGAGTGTGACCAGAAGTTGCTGACCTTGGCCAGGCTGTTGTCCTATCCAAACCTGTCCTTCACCAGTTACAAAGAAGGGAGTGGGCTACATGACTGACGAGGTTTCCTCTAGCTCTGATATCAGGTTTTATGAGCATCAGCATGGATTCCATAGCCAGTCAGAGCAGCATTTCCCAACACTCTGTAATCCTTTATAGGGATGGCAGAGCACTGTAGTTAAAAGTGCACATACTGCAGTCAGCCTGCTGGGGAAAAAATCCCTCTGGCTCCACCACTCATGAGTCCTCTGACCCTGGGCAGGCTCCTTGCTTTGTTTTCTTCCTTTGTAATTTTGCAATGATAGTAACAGCACCTACATCACAGAGCTAAAGTGAGACATAGATGAATAAATATGTGCAAAACTGCTAGAACAGTGCCTGGGGCCTATCAGTAACTCAATAATAGTAACTGTCACCATCCTCACGCCTCCTGACTGCAAACCACTGTGCCCTCTGCACTGATGCTACTCATTTGGGCCTACGAACATGCCTTGGACAGCTCCTGGGTTGCTCTTCAACTTGACATGTGCTGCGTGGGCCATGTTTCCAGGAAGATGGGCCAGGTCCTCACCAAGTAGTTGTTGAATGAACAACCACTTGTAACCTACGACCAATGAGCAGCACCCCAGTTTCTACCCAGATGTCTTCGTACCTCACTTCCTCTTGTGTGGTCCTTGGTGAAGGTGAAAACCAAAGGTTCTTCCCACACCCAGCATTTCCGATCACACTCATACACACACTCCCTCTTATCTTGGGTATTTTACCAAGAAAGTGCAATTTTCTGCTTCCCAAGGGCCCAGTGGCCCCTCCAAATTGGAAAACAACCTGGACTCTCTTGGAGGTAGAGAGAGTTTCTTGGGGTGAATGTGAGTGAGATGGTGCTGGGGAAAGAGCCCTGAAGCACGCAACATGAGATGGGTCGTTTGCTCCACCTGAATTGCCTTGTCTGGGCTTCCCTGTTCCCATCTGTAATCAGGGCATGACACTGGGTCACTCTACGCCAAGGTGTATTCAGCCTGACACCAATCCCAGAAATGTTCTGTCAGAGCAAAAAAGGCTAGCAAAAAAAAAAGGGAAAAATGTGGCCGCTATATCCCCTTCTCGATGATGAGCAAAAGTCATTAGTGGATTAAAAGACCTCAGAGATCCCACAGTATAAAAATAAAATTGTTTAGTTTCATTTTACCCAGGGGAGTCCAGGAATTTCTGTGAATAGAGTCCTCTTTTCACGTGACTGCCTGCATTGGCCGCCCATGGAATGAGATGGCAGCCTCCAATTCTTCCTGGTTCCAACCAACTGTGCTTCCTCACCCAGGAAACAAAAAATGAACATGCAAGATGCCGCAGTCCCAGAAAGAAGTGGTTCAGTGTCCTCGTTTCTTGGCCTGAGGGAGAAAAAAAGAGAAGAGGAAACCAGAACCATGTGGCCAGCCTTGCACATTGTCATAAAAGGCACCCATGGCCCCTGACCCAGGCAGCAAGGAGGGAGGTGAGAGGGAGTTCAAGGAAGAGTCAGGAAGCCCCGCGTGAGTCGCCCACCATAAATCAATCAACCAGGGGCCACCCTGCAAAGCAGGTTGTATTGCATTATATAAACAAGGCTGCTAGACATCTGGACATTTCTGTTAGCTCCTATCCCTCCTGTTGCCATAAATTTAAGCTAATCCTGTGGGGCCCAGGATCATAAGAATAATCCTCACATCTGTGTGGGATTTTCGGCTTTTGAAAGCTCATTCACAGAATTCTCTCGTTAGTTTTCCTCCGTGTCTATGAGAGGGACTCAGGGATGATCACCCCCATTTGGCAGAGAAGATTTTGAAACTCAGAGAAGGAAAGTGACTTTCTCAAGGTCACACAGCAAAGCAGTTGAGAGCTAAAGCTAATGTACATGTCTCCTGATCCCCAGCCCGGAACTTTCCCATCAGCACAGTGCCGCCTTACACAGAATGCCCTGACATACGGGCGTCTCCCCACAACTGCCACAGTCCCAAGGCAGGTTCTGGCCCAAAGAAGTCACGTGATCCACCTCCCTACCACCATATGAGAATGGAACATAGGTCGGAAACTACAGTGGGAAGAGTGTGAGCTTCAGAGTCAGACTCTCCAGGTTCAAATCCCAGCTCCAGCTTCCTGGTCATCAAACCTGAATCCCATGGTGGAGTACTCCGCATCTGCTCCTCACCCCCAAGTGGGGAAGAAAACCCTGCTGTGAGGGCCACCTGCTTTACTTGCTCTCCAGCTTTCTCCTCTTCTGATAGCAATTCCCCACTTTGGGGGACCTGTTCCTTTAGCTGTGTAGCTCTTCCCATCACCGCATCCCCATCTACCTGGCTACAGAAGTGGGCATGTCACCAGGCAGACCAATCGGAGGCCTCCCCGGAAATTATTTCCAAAATGAGATAAACGAAGAGCCCTTTCCTTTCCAGGGGTAAAGCTGAGAAAATATGACTCCAGCCTTATGGAGAACGCTGGCCTGAGAAGTTGAAGCTGGGGTGCAGAGAGGAGCAGAGCAGAGATGGGGAAGGAGGCTTGGAGACATCTGAGACCTGGGAGGAAATCAATCCCAAGGACCTGATGCCCCTGCCCTTCCCAAGGGTGGGTCACATGAGCCTATACAGCACCTGGGTAGCCCCTCTGTCCAGTGAGCAGGACACGGAATTTCCTGAATGTGTGGCAGATGGGAATTATCACCCGGGCTGCTCACTCTGAGAGGCTCCTCCAGCACAAATTCCAGGAAAAGAGCCAGTAATCCAGGGAGGCTCCCTGAACAGCACCCCATATAATGAACAAACGACCTGAGTGTCCTTGGCCTTCATAAACTCCTAGAAATTCAGAGCTTAACAGGATTTAAAGACTGGAGTCCTGACATTTCATCCTATCATTTTAACGTGAGGGTGAGGCCGTTTCATGCCCCTGGACGTTGAGTCAATGGCACTCGCCTAGTTAGAAAGAGTCTCAGGATGTAGGCAATTCAGATTTCTGGACTCTGGTTTCTGCTCTTTTGGCTGCCTTCCCCTACCCTGGCTCACACATTTAGAGAATAAAAGGGGAGAAAATGACTGGATAATGGGAAGGCACCTCTATCCTCTGCTTTTCTCAAAAAGGGTTATGAGGATCAAGGCAGATTATATAATATGTGTCTATGAAAGGATTTATAAAAGTCTAAGCACTGTTCAAAAACAAGAGATTATTGTTATTATGAAATTACAGACTCAAGATTCCCTTGACACAAAGCCTGAGTTCCCCCAGGGAAATAATGGTAAGCCAGGTTCTGCACAACGCATGGAGAAGGCGGTTAGAAAACTGAGTGAAAATCATCTCCCAGTGAGTCTTAGCCAGGCAGCCATCACCTCGGTTCCCTGCCTCCCTTGGCCTCTAGCCCCAGCCCTCTAGCTGCCTGATCTTGGGGAGTCAGATGACCAACCAACAATCCTGGTTGGGCTGGGGCTGAGGGGTCTCCTGGGACATGGCACCAGCCCTGCACATGCCCCTCCACACTGCCTGGCATCACAGAGTAGGTGAGAGAAACAACTGGGGGCCAGACCCTGGCAACTGGAGCATAGCATTTCACATGTCCTCATAGGGTGAGCAGCCATGAGGTTTGTCTGGGACTGAGGGATTTCCTGAGTTAATAGCTGCTTGGCAAAACTCACTAGTACCCATATCAGGGCCCTGTTCTTTTACTCTTCTCTCTACCCCTGCTGCCCTGAGCCACTGTTCTCATCTCACCCCAGGGCTTGGCATATGCCTAGCTCCTCTCAAACACACCCCAAACCCTGTGCCTCTGTCCATGGTGCTGAAACATTTTTGTGCACTAGAGCAAGGCTGTTTCTCCTAACCCTGGGATACTTGTTCACTCATCCAAATAGTCATTCAATCAATACCTTCATCAGTTAGCTTTGGCTGCATAATAAGTCATCCCAAAACTTAATGGCTTAAAATAAAAACATTAATTATTTCTTATAATTCTGTGGGTTGCCTAGACCATTTTGGTTTGGGCCATCTTGGCTGCTCAGTGGTCAGCTGGTAGCTTGGCTGAAGCTGGATGAGCTAGGATGGGCTCACTCATATGTCTGGCGATTGATAAGCTGTTGGCTGGGGCACCTCAGTTTCTTCCCTGTAGTGTCTCCAGCATGTGAGTTCGGGTTTATTTGAATGACAGACTCAGTGCTCCAAGCCTACAGGAGAAGGCAAGCTCCAATTCTCAAGATCTTTTCAGGTCTCTGTCATATTTGCTAAAGTTCCATTGTCCAAGGCAAATCACATGGATAAGCTCTGAGCCAGTCTGGGAAGGGAGTCCCTAAATGCCCGGACACAGGGAGGGAAATTATTGTGGCTGTTTTTTAGAAACAATCTGTCACTTCGCCCACTATTCTGCCCTCCAAAAGCACCATAAGGTTACAAATAATGAGATAACCCTCTGGGGAGCCCATGGAGCAATGAGTTTGTCCCAGAACTGTTTTAAGCTGAGATTCCACTTGGCCTCTGCTGAAATCACTTTCATAATTGTATCAAAAACAACTAAAATTCTCTTTGAGCCCTCCTTCCAACATTCAAGGCCACACTTCAGGTTCTTGCTGCTTCCAAGAACTTTCTTTTTCGCTTCCAAATGAACAAAAAAAGGTTCTGAATTGCACACCTTTTCAACAACATTCAGCACTCATTTTTTGAGTTGTGCATGGCGGGGCGATAAGTAATTAGTTACTTTCCTGGATGAATGCAGAAAAGCTCTGGCGTGCAGTAGAATTCCCAGTCCCCAATGTCCCAGAGGGAGGAGATGCTAGAGAACACATTCTAGGGGACAGACCCTTACATCCATTCTCACTTTTAATCCTCCCAACTCTCCCTCCTTGATAGTGTTGCCATGTCCATTTTGTAGAGAAAGAAACTGAGGTTGGGAAGATTAAGTATCTCGGCCAAAGTCACAGAAGTCGGAGGTCGGCAAGAATTCAAACTCAGGAATTCTAACCTCAAAGTCAGGGTTCCTTCCACGACAACCATCACCTTGAGGCTGCAGAACATTTAGACTCAGGCCTGGGGCACAGGGCTTTGATCTCAGCTCTGCCCCAGCTTCTGTGTGACACTGAGAATCACTGTCTCTTTAAGGCTGTTGGCTCATCTGTGATATGAACATCAGAATGCCTGCACCTGCTAGGCAGGCTCCGAGGGGGTAAATGCACACATCCCGGGCTGCCCCTGCCGCTGCGAACAGGAAGGACAACTGGCTCTTTGGAGAGTGATTTTAGCAGCATCTTTAAAAATTTTAAACGTGTGTGTTCTCTGATCTGGCAGTTCTACTTCTGAGAATTCACATCAAAGGAATGTGTCCACACCTGAGTTGGGATATATGTACAAAGATGTTTGTTTTAGTATTGTTTACAATATCAAAAAAAATAGAAATAATGTAAATGCCCAAATGAGTTATACTTATCCATACCATAAAAAAACATTGTTTTAAAAGGAGAGGAAAGATGTACTGATGAGAAAGTATGTCCAATATATATATTTTTTTTTTTAAAAAAGTACATCTGTACAGGATGGCATACAGAGATCACCAAAATGTATTTTAAGTGAAAATATAAATAGCAGCACGGTAAATAAACTTACGTATGCCTTTTTATGGAGAGAGAGAAAAAAAATTGGAAGGGAACACACCAAACTATTAACATCTGCTGCCTCTAGCAATAGTAAAAAGATGATGACTTCGTTTTTTTGTTTATTTGTTTTCACTTTTTATATTTCTATATTACTGAACATGGTCCTAATAGATATGTATCATATTCTTAATGTAAAGAAAGGGCAGAATTCTAGTGCTGGAAGAAACCTTGAAGATGCCCACAACCCATAGAGAGAAGCTCGTTCGTCACTCACATAGCCAGCCAGTGGTAGAGACGGGCTGAGACGGTGGCCTGTCAAGACTCAGTCCAGGCTTATTTCAATCATAAGGGCAAGCCCTTCAGAAAGCTTATAAGCCACAGACTCCTGAAGAATTGCTGATGAAGTACAAGGGGAAATCCTGGTCAGAGTGTAGAGAATGGCATTTGGTCTTGGCTCAGCTACCCACCTACTGGGCAAAATCACTTAATCTCTCTGGGCTCTATTTTCAGATCTGTAAAATGGGGCTAATGATTTCCACTTCCCAGGACTGTTCTAAGCTTCAAATAAGAGAGGCAGCTGGGCCGAGCAGTGAAAACAGGAACTTGAACTCTAAAGAAGACTGTGTTCAACTACTCAGTCCCCTTCTCTGAACACTGGAACTAGCAAAACCCACCTTACTGGGTTGTTGAGAACTAAAGGGACGAAATGCAATCAAGTACTCAGCATGGACTAAGGACTCAGTACGGAAGCCACCGTCATGATGTGAAAGCTCTGTGAAGATTGACAGGCTCGCGGGCAACAGGATCTTGGGATTCCTGGGCTGGCTTCCCCTCCTGCCCAACTCCTTCCCATTTTTCCTGCCTCCCTGAAGCAGGATGCCCCAGGGCTCTGGCCTCAAGGGAGAACTGCTCTTCTGAGACAGCTGTTCCACTGGCCACGTGCAGAAGGCAGCCATTCATTTCCTGTCCTCACAGATATGGGAGCCTCACCCATGACGACAGGGACATAACACACTTGGGGTCTAGAATCAGACAGGGACAGATTCAAATCCGGAATCAGTCTCTACAGCTTTTATGACCTTTAGACTTTATCCTGCAAGCCATAGGGAGCCATGGCAGGTTTTTAAAAGAATGACCTGGTTTGAGAGATTATGTTCTTCTTTTCTCTTTAAGATTTGGGTTCCTTTATATATGAACTATTATTGTCCCTGTTCTCAGTCTCAAGAATGAAAGAAAGGAAACCCTTCCCTGTGTTTTTCGGGATGGATGTAATCTGTGCTGTGTCTCTCCTCTATGCAATCCAGGAGAGGCTCAGCAAGATCAGAGGGCAGGAGACTGGCAGGAAGATACTGCAATGTCAGAGGGAGACACCATTCCAGGGGCTTGAAGCAGGGGAGAGGTCTTTCCAATCCCCTTTTGGTGCTCAGATAAACCACCACCCTGGCGACTCGGCTCAGGCCTGTGCTCAACCCATAATCTTCATGCTCTTCTAACGATTCTCCCTGATGCCCCGCAGTTCGTGGATTTACTCTCCTCCCCCAGAATGTCTGGGGCACAGTAGATGCATAACAGATGGGGCTGAATTCTATCAGGGAGGCCAAAAATTGCTGGGAGGTGAGCCCTCAGTGACCTCCCGACAGCTGGATAGAGAGGGAGGACATCTGAGCTCTGGGAATGACTCTGAGGGCGGCATGGCTTTGTATTCAATGGGAAGCTGACTTGTTCTTCAAAAAAGAGCACCCAAGCCGCCACTGAGCCACTATGAACAGCCCCCTTCATACCTGGACTCAGGTAACACTTGGTCAGGGGCCTCTGGTGGCCTCAGCCCTGCTCAGATCCCTGAGAAGCAGCCTCACCCCTGCCCTTCTCCAAATACCACACCGCCCACTGCCTACAAGCGGAGCTTATGACAATCTGGGAGAACATGACGTGAACACATGAAGCCGCAGTGAGTCAGTGCATGGTGTGTGGTTCTGCTTGAGTGTCGTGGGAGGTCAGCAGAGGGACAGCCCCGAATGGCCCCGCTTGCCAGAACTCTGGGCTGTCTCTCAGCGAGGGTCCAGCCTGGGCTTCAAGCAAGGCCTGCACGATTTATGATCAAGGTCCCAACTGGAACGGTTTTTTATGCTCAAGTCTTTTAATTAAGTGTTTGTGGGAGAGGGGGCGGGCTAGGAGGAGAGTCACAGTTGGGTAACCCCTGAGGCTGTGAGCAGAGACAGCGAAAGTTCTAAGTTCATAAAGATAAAGTAAATGTAAGTTTGGGAGAAAGAAGCAAAAACATCTCTCGGAGTTTTCCTCTTGTTTTAAGCTTTGGTTTCTAAGTTTGGATGTGGGTCTCTGCATTGCCCTTCAAGCGTTTTTCAGAGGAGTAGCTGCTATGTTTCTGTTGGCATTCTTGCCCTACCCCAGAGTATGAGGGCTGGAAAACCCCACAGATCTTTGTTCCCCAAAGCACGGTCTCTGGACCAGCAGCATCAGTCGCTGTCTCCTGGGAGCTTGTCAGAAATGCAGAGTCTCGGGCCGTGCCCCAGACCTCCAGAATCAGAATCTGCATTTTAGTAAGTTCCCAGGTGCTCCCAGTGCCCATGCTGTTTGGGAAGCTTCCCGAGCACCAGGGGGAGGGCCCCTCCGTGGGATGCAGTCATGTGCCAGGCCGGCACGCACATCGATCTTAGGTGGTACGAGAGAGACCATTTACTCTTTTAAAGTCCATTTAGAGCAAATGATGCGTCGTTTACAGAAATGATAAACTGACATCAATTGGTATGTTTTAAAAAGTGAGTCTACTCAAAGGAAACATTCACTGACTGACAGTGAGGTGCTCGGACGTGACGAGGCCTTCACAGAGCAATGAGAAGGGCTGTTTCCAGAAGTGTTGCGCAGGCCCTCCAGTGACAGCTGCACAGACAGAGACCGCGGCCTGTCGCGCTCACGCAGTGAGACCGGGACAACGGAGACGGGACTGGGGCACAAGGGCCCCTCTCAGCTGTCTCCCTTTCCCACCACCACCCTGGCCGAGTGGCTGAACCAATGGCCCAGCTGCAAACTTGATTCGAAAGCTCAAGCTGAGGCCACAGTGGCATCGGGAACTAGGACATTTGCAAGTGACACTGGACAAATCAGGAGTGTCAATGGCTATTACTGAACATGAAGGGATGACGCGAGCAGAGGAGGCCAAAGCTGAGTCATTTCAAAATGTGCTGTCTCCCTCCATCCAGGAATGCTGGGGCACCTGACTCTTCATTCATGAATAAACTGCTCTGATTGGCTGAGTTGCTGAATATATTTTCAGTGTAGTTTGGTGACGTTTTGCAAGTAGGAAGTCTGAACAAGTTAGAAAGGAGTTGGTCATTTAGCTTTCCAACCTGGCTTGTGGAGGTGTGCTCAGATCTCTGGGATAAGGACAGTCAGCTCCTTCACAAAAAACAAACAAACAAATAAACAAAAAACTTTACAGTATTTTTAGGTTGTCTCAGTCTTATTTGAACTACCTGTAGTTGGGTATGGTCAGTATCTGTCTGTTTTTCCACTTTTTCTATACCACAGAATAAAGTTACAAACTTATTATCAAGTCCCCTGTCCCCTTTCTGCTTCCTGGTTCCTAGCTCCTTATCCTGGCACCCAATGCTGTCATCACCATGGCTTCAATCTTGCTTTCCAGCCTATCTCCTATCAGTCTCCTCTTCACACCATATTTTAACCAAAATATGCCATGAAATACAAGAGGCCAAACCACACATGCCTTCCCACCTAACATTCTACAAAAGCTAGGCCTTCTGCCTAGAATTCCTTCTCCACTGTTGAAATCCTTTTCCTTCAAGGTCCAGTTTAAATGCCCTCTCCTCCAGGAAGCCTCTTTGGATTGCCCCCAAGCCCTATTTGGAACTCCCATAGCTCTCTATTTTTATCTTGTTACAGCCGTTAGAATAGGCCTTGCATGACAATCTCCAAGGTTGTGGGTGGGTTTTCCCTCATCTCTGTGTTCCAGGCTTCCTGGCCCACAGTCTGACTCAAGGAAATCCCACTAGGATTAAAGATCCTGGACCCAGACATATCCTGGGTTTGATTCCTAGCTCTGCTGGTGATGCTAATTAAGGTGTGATCCTAGGCAAGTTACCTAACCTGTTTACTCAGCTGTAAAATGGGAATTTTAATTGCTCCTTCACAGGGAAGGCATGAAAACAAAATGAGGTGACATATAGTGTGCCTGGCACCTACAAGTGATTAAAACATCATAGCTGTCATTAGTATACAAGTTTACAGTATTTGGATTGGAAGATACATTCACAACACTATGCTTTCCTCACGTTCTGGCCCCCAGTCCTGCCCCAAACCCTCCCCTTTCCTTCACTCTGCATCTTCAGTAAGACCACAGGAGTTCAAGGGGTCTGCAGTCTTAATTAGGTTAAGATACAATGATTTGGCCCAGGTTCTCCTCTCCTGGGGGATGAAAGCCAGGCACGAGGAATGAGGTGCTTGCTTGGGGGGGGTCTCACTAGCCCAGAGCTGCTGCTCTCAGACCCACGGATACAATGACCCTTTCTGAGTCCACATCTTCCTTAATGAATGCACTTGTATGAAAGAAGCATGACTTTCAGGTCTTTCTTCCCTGAACTGGGAGAGACCTCAGGGCAAAGAAACTTTCCAAAGACCCACCCCGGTGTCAAGCCTGGAACACAAAGAACATGGAGCAGATGGGCAAGCCTGCCCAGGACAGTGCACCGTGACCCTCTGGGAATAAGCTTGGCGCTTCCCCTCCCACTTGTGAGGCCGGCCCAGCAGATCTGAGGGAGGGGCGGGGGGCAGGGGAGGGTTGGGCAGCTATGACCCCAATGGGTGTGTCAGGCTGGAGTTCAGCCTCCAGGAGCAGGAGCAGGGAGGGACACACTGACCCAATTGCCAGGGAACAAAGAACAAGAGAGGAAGGGATTCAAGCCCACCTCTTTAGAGCATAGCCGGGCAGGAGCCAAGACAGGTCAGTTGACAGCAAGGGGAATAAAATAGAAGGTAAGACTTTTCAAGGGCACACGACGAGAATTGCTCCTCTGACTGCTGGAGTACCCCTATGAAGGAGGCTGCTTATCATCCCCATTTCACTCTTGGGATCAAAGCAACAGACACTGTTTCAAACATCACTGAGTCCCACTTGGTCTGAAAGAAGGAAAACCTGTCCAAGTGTTTGGCTGAGAGTGGAACAGGGCAGTGGGGTTTAGAGACCAGGAATGTCTGCCCAAACCAAGCCTAAAATGCTCACTGTACAGTCACTCCTTTGGTTTAAAATACTGAGTAAGCCTGTGAGAATTCAAGGAGGTAAGAGGATGAGGAAGAATGCACTGTTATAGCTCCTTATAGAAAGGGCGCGATCAGATACACGCCTGCCCTTCTCTAGCAGAGCTCTGCGGCCCCAGATTAGGTCCAGGTAAAAACGGCAGGGTTTGGCTCAGGAGTGTGGAAACCACACGAAAACAACCTGAGAGTCTCCCCCATGGAAGGACCTGGGCAGTTTTTCTTTTAACCCAGTCAACAAATTGCATTTTTAAAAATCCCAAGGAATCTCTTTAATGAGACCAGGATCAGCAGACAGGGTGAAGGTCAGAGTTGTCAGCTCACCCTGTCCCAACAGGATTTTATCATGTATGATATTATTTCAGTAGTGCCAGATACAGGCAAACGTTCATGAGAAACCAGATAAGGTCAAGCAACCTATTACACTGTAATGGCAGACTTCCCCTGGAGAATTCCTGATTTCAGTTGGGATAGTAGAGTCACACACACACACACACACACACACACACACCTCACAACCATTGCCACGTGACTTTGCAGTTCCTCTCACCAAACAGCTGGAGATGATGTTCCTATCCGTAAGTCTAGGTTAGCTTGCCTTATGACTTGGTTTGGCCAGCAGAATGCAGGAGGGGTAACAGGTTGTCATTTTCTAGTCAGAGCATCAAGAAGCCTGTGCCTCCGTCACTGGCACGAGCAGATGCCCGAGCTAGCCTTATGGAAGGGGAGAGATATGAGCAGAGCCCAGTTACCCCAGTTACCAAAACTGAGACTATCCTGGGTCAGTCAACAGCCAGCCAACCTCCTGTGAGAGAATAGAACCCAGCCCAGATGACCCCTGAGCAGTTATCGTAGCCTCTAGGCTTTGTTGGTTATTTATAATACAGCACCACTGTGGCGAAAGATAACTGATACAGTTAGTTCCTCAGTTTTCATCTGATAGTTGGCCATGAAGAGTGGTGGTTCCTAATGCTTCCGTACCCCAAGTACGGATTTCTGAGGAAACTTAGTGAAAAAGTACTTGGAAGAAAGAAGCTACTTGTTTGTTCCTGAATTTTTAATTAAGGCTAAGACACTTTTTCTTTTTCAGAGACAACATACAACCTAAAGAATCGATAATTACACTCATTAAACATTCTTAAAATAAATCAGTTGGACTTCCAGCTCATCTCTGCTTCCTCTCAGAAACCTAATTAACACGATAGTAAAGAGGTTTTTAAAAGATAAGTAAACAAAAATGGGGAGACTGAAAGAGGAGACAGCAAACGAGTTTTGAAGAAAACTTTGGAAGATGAGGAACAAATGAACTGAGAAAATGACTTAGATTCCAGCTTTTTCTCTCTAGAAGTGCCTCTAAGGGCTAAGCTAGAAGAAGCACATTGATTTACTCATTGGAACCATAGAAAGTCTCAGGGGTTGAACACACCAGGCTCTTGTAAAGGCAGCGGTGCTGGAAGGAACTGAAAATTATAGATTTGATTGGAAGCTGTGCTCCACCACAGCAAAAGAGTAAAGCGAGAGAGAGGATAGGTCATGTCCAAGTAATGGGAGATCCCACAGTGGAAAGGGGCCCTCAAACAAACAAATGAAAACCCCTGGGGTGATGCTGGCAGGAGGTCCAGGATGGTAGCTTCGCAGTCCACATTGGAGCAGAAGATTAAGAACTCCAGAAGGGATGTCTCCATGGAAAAAATAAAACTGACCTACTGTCTGATGTGTTTTACCACACTTAGAGTTTTATACTTCTTTCGGAGAATTGAGAGATGAATTAATGATAGGGATATAGAAAACGAAGCAAATAACAAAATAAGAGGCAATTTTTAACAGCAGGAAAAATTAAAGTTGTAAAAGAAAGGAAATGGGATCATAGTACACGACATGACTCAGCTGTGAACAATATTCAAATTGTTATATTAGCATAAACACTGAATATTGAGGTAGTACCAAAACTTGTGATAGAACTATATTGGGAGGGTGGGAGAAAAAAATGTGTACGTGTGTGCGTGCGTGTGTGTCAGAAATTTAAATTCTATCATGTATACTATGGATACTATTTAAAATTGAAAACAATCAGAAAACAGAGGTTTAACCACATTATTAAAAAATATGGAGGTGAAAAATACAGAGAAAAAAGTTAAAGTGATTGCCTCAAGGACGCAGGACTGGGGTTGGGGAAGAGTAGGACAGGGGACTGCTTGTTTTCAGCTAGAAGCTTTGCAATACCAGTGAGCTTTTTGAACAATGTATACATGTATCTCTGTGGTTAAAATGTTAATTAAGTCCATTGAGGGCCTCATGTCTTAAAATTATAGAGTGTAATAGATATTCGTTTAGCAAATGTTTGATGGCCGCCTAGAAAAACAACAGAGCAGGGCACAGCCCACCTCCCCAGCTAACTGCCCAGTGGGGAAGACAGGCCTACTAAGTGTTCATGACGCTGTGGTGCATGTAGGGACACAATGGCACAGTGGCCTGCTGTGGGAAAGCTCTGCAGACAAGGCAATGCTAATTCTGGGTTGGCTTCTCCTGCTCACCTACTTCTTAACAACAGAGAACTTAAGATCTTCTCTACAGCGATATCACTTTCTTAACACATTTTGAGCCAACGTAAGGGCTGAACATCACGACCGTCAGTTCAGAAACATCAACAGGCTAAACAGCTCTCTATCTCTAAGACTGTTCAAAAGCGGAGAGGTGGTGAGCTCCCAGGCATGGAAGGATCCAGGCTGAACCTCAAAGATCAGTGGATATTTATCAAGAAGCCCAGGCAAAGATGGGAGGGTGACATTGCCTTATGAGAAGCTGGCCTCATGGTTCCCAGGGGCCTCCCGTGGACGGCAGGGATACCACAGCATACGGAACTGCCTCTCCTCTGCCATCCCTGACAGCGGCAATGAGACCAGTGTGTGAGGGAGCAGGTCCTGACTATCGGCCCTGACCCAGAACGATGGCAGGTCGGGTTCGATGTCCCAAAGCAGTCCTCCAGTTCATTTCAAAATCAGACATCCTCCGATCGATCCCTCCTGGGGAACTCTCAGGCTGCTTCCTGGTGTCAGCCAAGAGGAGGGAAGCAATTCATTTACTGGGCCTGACTGTGGCTAAATAAAATCAAGTCAGAGGGGGCACCTTCTGCCAAGGAGAGAAACCATTCACTGAGGGCAGCCACAAAGAACCACAGACAGAGGATAATGGAGAGAGAAGGGGTGAAGGAAGGTGGGGACCTGGAAATCCTCAATTTGGAGGTGGGGAAACCAAGGCACAGAGAGAGGGACCAATTGGATGAAGGTCACAGCATAGTTTAAGGGCAGACTCTGACTTAGAATAATAAAACCCAGCATTTGTGGAGTGTTTATGGTGTACTAAGTCTTTAATGTACTTATACTCCCAAAACCTGTGAGGTAAGGCTCCTTGTGTGTTAATGAGGACTTCCATTTTACAGATGAAGAAACTGAGGCTCAGAGGTTTAATTAAGTAGTCCAGTACCATAAACCTCTGGTACATGGGGAAACTGGGATTTGAACATTGTCTGATGATTGCAATCTAATTCCGAAGCTGTGGATCTTAAACACTGGATTATATTCCATCTTGGAGTTAGTATCGAGATCCCTGTTTCAAACCATGGCCCTTGTGGCCAAACCCTACTCATTTATACCATTGTGGGGTATATCTGTTTCTCCCTTCATCTCCGTCTCTCTGTGTGTTTCCTTCTCCAGGGGTATCGGTGTTTCCATCCCTGTCTCTCTGTGTATACGTCAGAATCTATCTTTGTTCTATGTACATGTCTCTTGGGTGTGTATGTGTACTTATCTATCTCTTTCTCCCTCTGAATAGCTGAGAAATAGAATTGCACAATGGATGGATGGATGGATGGATGGATGGATGGATGGATGGATGGATGGATGGGGGACTGCCTCCCCCCACTGACAGCAGACATGGTGATGAGCAAGCACATCCCCACCAAGCATCGCTGGCAGCCAAGTCTCCTGGAGCCATTGATCAGTCTCCCCCTCTAATGCCTCCCTCCCCAAGACTTGTGCATTCCATTTCCGTCTTAACCCAGAGCTGCTTCCCCAGGGCTTGGTGGCTTGTATCCAGTTTTATTGTTGATACAGATCTTTATCTGCCTTGGGCTTATAACTGACATTTAAATTACTCTGCAAACAATGAATCAATATTTATGGATTCTTGGACTGTTGCATTTGTCAAACCTGGTGTCCTGAGTTTCTCCCAGGCCAAAAGGGAACCCGAGTCAAGGTCAAGGCTCTGTCTAATTAGAAATGGGGGAAGAGGGTCTGCCTCTAAGCAAAGGTCTCAAATTGAAATACAGCTGTGTGCCCCTAGACTAACTACACCAAGGCGGTTCCCCACTGGAAATTCAATTCACTTCACAAATGGTAGGCATTTCCTGCGTGTGCAAAGCACCATGTTAAGCCTATGTGAGAGACAAGGATGAATGAATTCAGGTCCCCATTCTTCAGGGGTTCCCACACTAAGAGGAGACAGAGGCATGCCTAGCTAGCTATGGTAGAAAGCACCAAGGGTGGCAACAGAGATGCAAACACAGTTTGTAGGGAGAAAGAAAGGAAAAATGAATTCTAATAAGTGAAACTTCTTGAAGGGCTCCCTGGAAGAGGAAGGGCATTCCAGGAGGGGAAAACAGCCAGCATCTAAGAGACCTGGTGGTACAGAACAGGTGTCAGGGCTAGAAGAGAAGGTTTGTGGAAAAGTGACATAGAAAGGTAAACTGAGGCCTGACCCTGGAGAGCTCTGGATACCAAACTGAGGCATGTGGCTTTCCTTCTGTGGCTGAACGGGAGCCATTGAAGGTCTCCGTGCTTTCAGGAACTCTCTGGGAGCAGCAGGAAGTGGGGCCCAACACTGCCAAGGGTGGAGGGTTGTAGCAGTGGGGCACTCTACCATGCAAGCCCACACTCCCGGGGCCTCACTCCCCAGGGCACAGCAGCACGGCTGGGCCAATTTTTCTCCATCTTTTAAGCATGGCCCTTGCCCGCCTTGAGAAAAATAACAAACACGAGACCAATGCTTCTGGGCGTCTTTGGCTCTGTGAGTTATGGAGGTGGCCGTAATCGTGGAGACCACACCGTTCATCACCCTGGTGAATTTAAGCTTTGGTTCCAAGAAAAAAAGACAAGTGAGCTCTTGTCTCTGCCCCAGCACAGACATACGTTCCCAGGCAGCAATTTATTTGTCCAGCTGCCCCTACTGCTCAGCTGCAGAAACCCTCAAGTTAAACCTTCCCTCCTGGTACCTCTCTCTGTACAGGGCACAGTCTGGGCATTTCGGGGGTGAAGTGTGAGTTCCTGGAGTTTGGGGAGGTGGTTGCTGTATCTGGAGGAGCTACAAGGCACTTGTAGGGTTCTGAGGGGCTGTTTTTCCGTTAGGCACAGCGGCAGGGTGCCCCATGCTCGCGATGCATTTGGGGGCTCCGTGAGAATATTGGAGATCCTTCTAAAATCAGAACAAAATGAATATATTCATCTTTATACCAACACAGTCATATAATATGATTTTTCATAATTGTTTTCAATGGAGAAATGCGGCCCATGAAAGTCAGAATAGGGCCCAGCTGCCCGACCCAGGCACTCGGTTTTAGCTTTCTCTGTGGGAGCAAAAGCAGCCAGGCAGAGCTGGCGTCAAATCCCACCCACATTACTCAGAGAAAGAGGCTCTACCTCTTTCTCTGCGCCTCAGTTTCCTCATCTATGAAATGGGCTAATGACATGAACTTTGATGATGGGTTGAGAAGGCTGGAGATGTGTCC
The DNA here is from genome assembly GCF_964194185.1 of Rhinolophus hipposideros. Taxonomy (NCBI): domain Eukaryota; kingdom Metazoa; phylum Chordata; class Mammalia; order Chiroptera; family Rhinolophidae; genus Rhinolophus; species Rhinolophus hipposideros. Next base: position 6,503,913 of record NC_138051.1, on the reverse strand, counting down.
AGTGTCTGTACACACTGGCACCTACAATTGCTGCCCAAGCTCACTTTGTGTTCCATCTTCCCTGGGGAGTTTTCCTGATTATGCCAAGCCTCCATGTTGCCTCCTCCTGAATGTCAGGGGCTGTTGGCAGCCAAGAGGCCCAGGCACCTCAGTTTATCTCTGTAGTTCTCAGCTGAACTGGGTCCAGGCCACACTCCATAGGTGCTAGGTGTGGAGAGGCCGTCCATGTCAGGGCAGCTGGCTGGGAGACGGCAGGGACCACATTTTACGTATAATTTTGCTTCCCACAGTGTTAGGCATAGGCCTGTACCCAGAAGGTGTTCTGCGACCATTAGTTGGTTGGAAATCTCTAAAATTGCGTGTAGAAGATTCTTGCAGTTTTGTCTCATTGGTTATGCTTTAAACTCTAACAGTTGATATTTGTTGGTTCATTCAAACTCCTCCTCGTGACTGCACACTCGGACCTGCCCAACTTGCTAAGCCTACTTTGCACCACCTTCCATATCCTCCTAGCTCTGGCCACACACAAACCTCAGGGCCCTTGCACATGCTGTCTGCTTCTCCCAGAATGCCCTTCTGCCCACAGGCTGCATGGCAATTCCTCATTCACGTGTCATTTAGACATCATCTCCACGGGAGGCCTTTCCCTGACCACCTCCCTAAAATGGATCCTTTCATTATTTCTTTTAGCTCTGAACCTGACCAATTTCTTCTTGGTACTTTACATGTTTCTTGTCTCCTCTCTCTCTCAACACACGTAATTTCTTGAGAGTAGATACTTGGCCACTTTAAATCATAACTACTGCGTGACACCATACCTTGCCCAGCGCTAGACTGAAAAATATTTATCAAATGAATAAGTGAGTAGATGAGCAAGTTAGTTATCTTATTAAGAAATATTGAGCGTGGGGGGCAGCCAGATGGCTCAGTTGGTTAGAGCACGAGCTCTCAACAACAAGGTTGCATGGGATGGGGGGCTGCGCCCCCTGCAACTAAAGATTGAAAATGGCGACAGGACTTGGAGCAGAGCTGCGCCCTCCACAACTAGATTGAAGGACGACTTGGAGCTGATGGGCCCTGGAGAAACACACTGTTCCCCAATATTCCCCAATGTAAAAAAAATTTAAATTAAAAGAAAAAAGGAAGAACTATTGAGTGCTTGCTGTATCCTGTTCCCTCAGAGGGTTCTGTGCCAGTCCATCCTGTGCCTTAGCAAGGTGACTCCTACAGCCTGTGCAGTGGCCTGGCGTGGCCAGGTACGTGGGAGAGGGCAGAGGGCAGAGCCCCCATTTGTGGGTCCCCAGGACAGAGCTTCCCTGGGGAAGATTCAAACGACACTGAGATATGCAGACCCGGACACCTCACTGAAGGAGCCGACCCCCCAGGAGCCACGAGACATTTTGAGGGTCTGACTTGGGTTCTCCGTGCAACACTGGGATTTTCACCCAAATGCGCTAGACCCTTAGCCTGAGCTGAGTATCACCACGTGTTTGAAAGAATTTGGTTTCACTCATTCAACCAACATATGTGTATTACGCTTTTCCAATGAGCCAGACGCTGCTTAGGCAGAATGTTCAGGGATGAACAAATGTAGCCACTGTCTGTCTTTTTTTTTACTGCTTCATGCCACCGCGGTGATGAATAAAGAATAATATAGGAGACAGGTAAATTTAAAAAAAAAAAAGTTTTTTAAGTGGGGCAAGGCATCCAGAATATCAGGTCTGAAGGAGTCTTAGACATGGAACTGGTATGCAGCAGGGTCCCCGGGAGGGCCTGTGGCCCTCTGAGTGACTGCCGTGCCCAGGCCTTTCCTCCCAAGACTGGAGGGCAGGGGTGAGGTTGGGGCACATGTGGGAGGAAGAGGTGGGGCACCCCATAGGAGCCTGAGTGCCCTGCCTGAAGCAGGACTATTCTTGGGGGGAGAGTTACTACCTCAGGGTACGTGTGGATCAGGCAGAGGGCGCTGATGTCTGCCCCTCATGGTCTCCTCCAGCCCCTCAGAGACAGAAGGCCATCTTACGGGTCTGCACCTCCTACCCAGAGGGGCTGCAGGCTAGCGTGTGTGTGTGTGTGTGTGTGTGTGTGTGTGTGCACGTGCGTGCAGTTGTGAGTGTGCCAATGCACGTGAATGAACGTATGTGAATGTGGCTGGATGTGTGTGTGAATGAATGTGTGTGTGATTGTGATGGTGTGGATGTGTGACAGTGTGAATGTGTGCAACATGGGACAGAGTGAGCGTGAGTGCGTGAGCGAGCGTGTGACAGTGAGTGCGGGTGTGTGCACGCTGGTTCTGGGCTTCAGCGGGCCCCTCCCTGGCGCTCCCTCCTCCCTGGAAGGAAGCTGCGGGAAGGGGCCAGATGGTCTCCTCTGACCCGCTATTTATCATCCCGGCAAAAGCTTATTCAGTTTAATGCTCTTCGGCAATTCATTTAAGGGCTCTGTTTGTTTCTGCTGATGAGGACTGTTAATTTGCACAGCGGTCTCATTAGGCCTAAACCACCAATTAATTCCTTTTGTTCTCATTAAATAGCTGATTCCTAAACATTTCCCAGACAACAATGGGCAGCCCCAGCCTAGCTGCCACCGCAGGGGTGGCATGAAGCAGGTATGAATGGGGGCTCTCCTGGTCCCTGGGTCCCTGGCATGACCACCCAAGCCGAGCTCAGGTCCTGCCAGCCACAGCTGGGCCCCAAATCAATTCCCGAAGCCCATTGCCTGGCAGGGTCAGACAAAGCAGGCAGAGGGCGAGTTGGGGGTACCCAGCAGAGAATGTCCTGGGCGAAGAGGCCTGGGCCCTGCACAGGTGCCCCTGTCTCCCTGGGGCCCCATGGTCAGGCAGGCTGAGGGCAGGGCCTGCTCTCCCCAGCCGTACCTGCTGGCCGGGGCCTCCAGACAGCCCTTGACCACCTCTCAGCAGCGCTGCCAGGAACCTTTGTCTGCTGGAGGTGCCAGCAGGCTCCTTGGCCTCTGGGACTGCACAGCCCTGGAGTCCGGGAGGCTTAGAAGGGGGTGAAGGTGGTCCTGAGGCTTCCCCCAGCAATGCACTGGATACCCCACTGCCCAGCGGGAGATAACCCCGCCCCCACCCCTCCTGGGCAACAGTTTCATCTGCTGGAAAAGAAAGGCACGGGGCTACTGGCATGATGTTTGTTTCGTAAGCTGCTGAGCCATTTTTTTTACTCAAGCACAGCCTCACACAGATGCCCAATGTACACTGGATAAAAGCAGAGGTGCTCCAGTTGGAACCCCACCTCATTTTCAGCCTGTTTTGCAGGGCTCTCCCCATCCCTCTCCCCTCCAAAGAGGGGCATTCAGCGGCTCCTCCTCTGTTCCCTTAAACGCTCCTACTTGCCAGATATGGAAGCCTCTAGACTAGCGGTTCTTTGAGAGTCCCAAGGCCAGGTTTCTAAGGAGCTTACACTGCCTGGGCCTCCACTCATTTTCTCTTGTTCGGGCAGCTATGTGATTACGCACGATGTCTTACTAAGAGGAAGGCAACATAATAGGAAGCTGAAGTGAATGACATCATGCACAGCAAGTGCCATGGAAAATTCCATGAGGTACAGTTGGATTTACAACAGCATTTGAATCCCCACTCCACCACGATCAGGCTGTTACTTAACCTCTCGGTTTCTTCATCTGTAAAATGGGAGTAATATAAGTAACTGCCTACCAGTAATGGGGTGAGGATTAAATGAGTCGATACCAAGGTGCTTGGCAGAGTCCCTGGCACATACATAGTAATTGCTCCAATAAATGTGACAAAACAGATACTCCTAATACCTATTAGCTGGACAAGTCACCTGCCCAGCTTCCTCTTCCAGCCTCACCCTACCCCCCGCAACACATGCTCCCTCCCACAACTCACTCACTGCAGCCTGTCAAGCTGTACCCAGCTCCCCATACCCCGGGCTCTTCTGTGTCAGCTCACTGGGCCTGGAATGCCTTCACCCCCACATAAAGTTACCAGATTTAGCAAATAACAGTACAGGATGCTAGTTCAATTTGAATTTCAGATAAACAAATAATTTTTATAAGTATATTTCAAATATCACATGGGTTATACTTATCCTAAAAGTATTTGTTATTTATTTAAAATTAAAATTTAACTGGTCCCCTGGCAGCTCTACTCCCAGCCAATGTTCGGCGAACTTCTGCTCATCCTTCCAGACTCAAATCAAACATCACCTCCTCCAGGAAGCTCCTCCTGATCCCTAATTAATGTAACTCCCCGTTTTTAGTCTTCTCTTGGCATCTTGGGCTGGATCACCTCTATCCAGCTCTGATCACCACTCTTCACAATGCGTTGTGATCAGTAATCCACATGCCCATCCCTCCCACCACCTTTGAAGTCCCTTGGGGTGGTGGAGAAGGTATTTCATCTCGTACACCCTTCTCCATACCTGTTCACCACTGTCTCCTCCATCCTCAGTGTTCATTGTACTTGGATGGGGCACTTCTTCATGTCCCCACCACCAGACTAGTGATGGCAAGCAGAAAGTAGGCGCTGGGACAGAGACTGCTAGCTGCCACCCAACACATCCATTCTCCTTTGTCCTTAGTAACAAGCCCTGCCTGTGCAATCACCAAACCTAGAGACATTTCCCAGCTTCTCTTGCAGCTAGGTAAGGTCACGTGATCAAGTGGTAGCCAATGAGCGTTGTGTAGGAATTACAGGAGGGCTGGGAGGCTGTTACTTTTTACTTCCCTTTCCTCTTTTTTATTACCTGGAATGCAGATGTGCTCTCTGGAGCTCCAACAGCCTTCTTAGACCATGAAGTGACTTTGAGAACAGTGGAGCAGAAAGCTAGAAGGAGCTTGACCTAGATTACTTTATGGAGTCACCATTCCATCCCTATAAGGTATACTGTCAAGAACTGTGAAGTTTTATAATATCTGAAATTGTACCCTTTGTATATACTAACATGTTAGTCTATCACAGTTTCACGGATCCTAGCAGAACACACTAGCCTCCTAGGTCAGGAGGAAAGGACTTTCTCGTCCATGGCGTAGAAGGACAGCATGAGCTTTATGTACATGTCAGTTTGCATTAGTTCCCCTTGTCCCCCAGTCCCATGGGGCAATTCAGAGCTGTCCAGGTAACTGCTACAAGTGCACTGGATTTGTGCCACAGTCGAGGAACTCCAAGCTTGGGAACCCCCAATCCTTTGTAATGGGGCCTCTAGCAAACCGGCCCAACTTTGCCCTGAGCGAGACATTATCTTTAATATATTGGACAGCAAAGAAATCTACCCATTGACATAGAGAATGGCACTGTATCTATCTTCCAAGTCTATTCGCTAGAGCACCCTTGAAAACATGGTTTGGAACAAAAGCTGCCTGTGCCCATGGCACTGCTTACAAGATACCTGAAAGGACAGGAAGCCTACAGAGTATTGTTGTCCAGCATATATCTCTAAACTTCTTTTGGGTGAGAGAGAAACCCTGTGTGTTTAAGTGGCCATTATTCAGCGGTCATATGCAGCTGAACCAGATCCTAAGTGATACACTAATAAAGCTCGTCTGTGTTCCTTTTACCTGCTAAGTATTTGTTCTCTTTGTGAGGGAGCCCTTAGAGCAGGGGTGTCAAAACTGTGGCCCATGGGCCAACTGCAGTCCGCAATCCATTGTTAATTGCCTGCAGCAAATTCCAAAAATATATTTAGTTTACTTAAATAAACCAGGTGAGGCAATACGTACTTCACCTCAAGTGAGTGGCCCGGCTATTTGAGTATTTTCCAGCATGTGGCCCTTGGTGAAAACGTTGAAAAAAGTTTTGACACCCCTGCCTTAGAGGAAAAGACCCTGTCCAAGCTTTGTCCTCAGAACTAGAACATTCGTCTTTAATAAGTCTAAAATAAAAACAAACTGCATTCATTATGTAAAGATTATTTTTCTCCCCTCTAAATTCAATCATCAAACACCTTGAGCGACCAGGACGGACGTCAGAGCAGCCATGAGACCCCGGGATATGAGTGTGGTCCAGAGTTTGCTACATTTCCGTTGGTATGGATAACCTGCTCTTGGCTGAATATGTATTTTCTGGTGGGCTTTAAGGAAATAGTATCAATAACTCAAGAAAGACCCATTACCATCTGTTGGTCCCATAGCATAACTCCTATCCTGTCTGCCCAGCACTCCCCTCTTTTTGGCTACAGCATCCCCACTTCTTCTGGGAGCTGTCCATCCTCCTCACCTACCCACCAGTGAGGTGATGGAGGAGATCACCGAGCAGAGCACCTACCCCCTGGCCACGGGGCAGTGCAGGACATGTGAGCCCTTCCCCGGGGAATTTTCCATTTGAGACCAAGGCTGGAAATCTGTGGTTGGGAGTTATGGGCAGTCAGGGCGCTCAGCCTTTTAGAGGAAACCGATCTCAGAGACTAACAGTGACATGAGATGAGCGTCAACGAGGGTCCTACTGGAGATGTGCCTGGGAGTCCACTGCCCTGCTTTTTCTGTAGGTCAATCCCATCAATCAATGAAGCCCCTCTTCTGCCTGACTAGTTTGAAAGGGATTGCTATGACTTGTAACTTAGAATCCTAACGACTACCTTCCCTGATGGGTCTGGGGACCTTAACAAAGAGACTGATTGTCTTCCTATATGTCCACTCTGTGTCAGCCTTTGGGGGAACGCAAAGAAACACACAACCAGACCACCAGTGGACAATCTGTGCAAAATGCCATAGAGACTACACCAGTGGAGGGTGTGCCTCAGACTACAGGGCTAAGGGAAGATCAGAAAGTTTCCAGCCCATGTCCAGGCCACTGTGTGGATTGAATGAGTGGAGTGAACCAGGGAGAGAGGTTTCAGCTGACCTTTCCTGCTGGTGCATACACAATCTCAGCCCGAGCCCCATCAAAGCCCGCCTTGGGAAAGCAGGTGCTGCCTGTTCTCTCCACGTTATTAGAATTCATTTCCATATGTTTCTTTCATCTTCTCTCCAGGATAATTGTTCTTCTGGGGCTCAGGGCGTGGGAGGGCAAGAGGTGTGCATTCCTGTTTATCAACTCGCTAAATGCTTGCTTTAAATTAAAACCCACACCACATGCTGGCTTACACAGGAATAATATTAAGACCGACTGTTTGCCTGCCTGCTGCTATCAGTACCAGCCTGATTTAAATCTGCTTTCCCTTCTCACCTGGGGACAACCTTTCTGGAAACATCTAGCAATAACCTAGTTCCTACAGTCCTTTTTTAAATTTAAGTTTAGGAAACCCTCCTCAATTTAAGAAGACACACAGACTAGAAGGTCCTTTTGTGCCACACATTCTGTCAGCCAAGCCCTTTTCAAACAGTGGGTCTGTTTTATCAGTCAACCAAGCTATTATTGTACCTTCTCTGTGCCAGGCTCAGTGCTAAGCCCTTCACATACGTTGTCTTGTCTCATCTAATCTGATTTAATACTCCCAGGAAACCTGAGAGGTATGACCCTTCCTTTCCAGAGGAGACAGCAGAGGTTCAGAAGGAAAGTAGAATGAGCTGCTCAAGGCCAAGCATCTGGCAGGCAGTAGACCTGGCATTTCTGCCCACCGCCGTCCCACTTTAAATCCACCCCCTCTAACAGCAGTTTACCATCAATCTGGCCCCCCTTATCCAGCTGCTCCCTCACCTGACCTGTGGCCGATAAGGCATGATGATAGTTGTTCTGTATGCACATTGGATCCAGCCTTAAATGTGGACCATCCCAGCGCCAGTCACCTGGAGGGATTGGATCAACAGGAAGAAAGACCGTGCTGCTGGCCCGGTTCTGAGCTTCAGTGGACTTCCACGGACAGAAATGTGTCCATTGATCCTTTAGGTTCAGTCATGTGGTCCCTGGACATCCCCTTTAAAACGTGCCCACTCTCAGCTTATCAGTTATCTATTGCTGTAAAACAAACAGTCCCAAAACTTAGTGCTTTCACACAACCGCCATTCTGTTTACTCAGTATTCTGGGAGCAGCAATTTGGGCTGGGCTTTTCTAGGTAAGTCTTCTGCTGGTCCTCTCTGGGTCACTCACGTTGCTGCACTCATCAGGCGGCTGTCTGGGGCTGGGTGATTTAAGATGACCTTCAAGTGGTGGCTGGTCCTTATTGTTGTCTGCGGCTCTAAGTGGGTGACAGCAGAAGCTGCAGGATCTCTTGAGTCCCTGGCTTAGAAAGCCCATACATCACCTTGTCGTGTGGGGAATCATGCGGGAGAGCCTGCTCGCTGCGCCATTTGTCATGCAGGGCGGCTTGCGGGGTCTCTGGTCCTGTTCTCCACATAAGAACGCAGGACATGGTGAGGCCAAAAAGGAACACCCACGGAGCCATAGGCAGGGGAGTCATACAACTATATTCTCTCTGGCGGCATCCGCCTCTCTGCAATCCGCTCTTGATAGCTCAGCCACCACCGTCTTGCTAGCCCCCATTTTCTCTGCTAGCGTAGCCACAGCAGTTATATTAGTGGCCGATGGCCCACTGGTTATAGCTGACGGCCAAGTATCCACAGCTGATGGCCATGCAATCACAGTTGATGGCCATTTACTACCTGAGCCAGCACCTTTCCACGTGAGGCCGAGAGTCTGGAAACTGCACTCCTGGCTCTGTCCCCACACATGTCCACTGCATTTGCTTGGTCACAGCAAGGCCCAAGGGGTGGAAAAATAGACTCCACCGCTTGGTGGGGTGAAGGGGTATAGGTACAGAGATGGGAGGGATTTGTGGTCCCCGTTTTTTTTCAGCCTTGCCATATTTGGAAAGGTTCATTAGTTAAGTTGCCTCTTCACCAGGTTTTCTCAACCTCGGTACTGCTGACATCATGGGACATGTAGTTCAGATGATTCTTTGCCCTGGGGGCTGCCCTGCACATTACAAGATGCTTAGCATCATTCTGGCCTCTGCTCACTATATGCCGAGAGTATCCCCCACTTCCCACCCGGTGTGATGACCAAAAATGTCTGCAGACATTGCCTAAGGTCTCCTTGGGAGCACTGTCTCTGTTTGATGACTGCTGCTCCACACCGAGGACCCCAGAAGCTGTTCCCTGAACCCCTGTCAGTGGGTCCCCTTGCGTCCTGTGATGTGCACCCCTCAAGGCTGGTCAGCAAGAGAGAGAGGATTCTGGAAGTGGGAAGCAGGAGGCAGGCATGGAAACCCAGCGCCCACCTTTGCCAGCCCTGCCTGCTCAGCATGCGCACTTATGGTCAGGAGAGGGTCACCAGAGCACGATCACAGCCCTGCCATCCCGTGGCAGAGGAAGGAGCTCTGCTGCAGCAGGTGTGACTCCAGTTTGTGTTCTCCTCTGCGGGCGATCACCGCCAAGCTGTGGCCTTTCCCCAGCTTGTCCCATTGGCTCCCTTGGCCAGGCCAGGAGCAAGTCCAGCCCAGATGGCGTGGCCCTCAAACTTGTCAGGCTCCTGCCAGCTCTCTCCTCAGGCCCATTCTAGGTGGACTGACCACCAGAATCACAGACCTGCTCCCAACGTGGCCGTGAGAAGCGTCATTGCCTGAAACCCCTGCAGCTGACCTTGTAGCAAACATGGCCCCTCCACTTTCAAACAGCACCAAGGGGCTCAGTAAGACTGCTGAATACGTGATGAATTCAATAATGAATGAATAAATAAATCCTATGCAGGACATGGAATACACAGGATCTGGAATCAACCTGGGCTGTGCAAGCCCCAATGCATGGTGTTTGGGGGACGTGGAGGACCCCCTTCCATCCTCAGCCCCAGCCAGGCCTTCCAGAATTACAGCCTCCTCCGCCCCCTGTGATGCCTGTTTAGTTCTGCCTGCCCTGACACAGCAGGCCACCATCTGGGGGCTCTGAGCCAGCTGGTCCTGGGAAGGGAAGAGAGGGAAGAAACCAGGCTGGACGGTTAATGCTCCAGAGCAGGGGTGGGAGACAGAAGGACACCTCACCACCTGGCCAAGGTGGGGGCTGCTCCTAACACCTGCATCCCAGCCACATTTTCACACGTGCAAACACATGCACGTTCACCCCACCCAGCATCAGTCCCTTCCTTGCCTCTCCAGTGTCTCCTCCTCCTTTACTAGAATGAGAAGCTGCTCGGTGCCGGCCACCCCACTTGAGCAGCCTGTGAAGACCACTGCAGTGACACCTCATCTCCCAGCCCTTCCTGCAGTGTGATCTTCTCCATATCATAGGCGAAGAATTGGACACTCAGAAGGACTCTGCTTTTTTTTTTTTTTTGACTTTAAGGTCATCCGCCCTATTTGAAACTGTTCACACAAGCATTTATTCACTTTTAATATGAAAAAGGAAACTACATATTGCAGATAAAATTACATATTACAGACAAAATAAGTGATTGTGAGATACAAGAATAAACCAGTTTTGTAAGTGGAAGAAAAAGAGACAGATAAACAGAAAAGAGAAAGGAAAGGAGGGAGGGAGGGGCTGGCTTCCATTCCTCTATGAGAGAATGAATGTTCCCCACCCTAATACTGATCACATAGGAACACTGAAAATTATTACTTCTGCTGGTACTGCTATACTCATATTCATTAATATGATAAATCAAAAAGTATTAAACATGATGACGATAGCTAACACTGCTGTATGATATATAGGAAAGTGGTTAAGAGAGTAAATTCTAAGGAGGATTTTTTTTGTTCCATTTTTTTTCTTTTTCTTTTCTTTTTATTGTATCTATAATGAAAAGATGGGTGTTAGCTGAAAAGATTGTGTTAATCATTTCACAAGATATGTAAATCAAACTGTCATGCTATATGCCTTATACTTGATGTATGTTGATTATTTCTCAATAAAATTAGGAAAAAATATATTAAGGTTAGCATGTTCACCAACCTCCCTCTACCCCCCAACCCTAATCCCCCAAAGAAACACCCCTCATTCTTCACTGCCTTCTCACTCCAAGACAGGGCAGTTTCTTTGGGTGAGAAAGAGGGCTAAGTTGACCTATAAGTAACACAGTGCTGAGGGAGAGGGGTGGGGAAGAGGAGAAATTAAGGCCCCTGGACTGGGAGGTTTGGGGTCTTGGAGGGAACTAACGGGCAGAAATGGAACATGAAGGAAGCTGGTGGGAAAGAAAAGGGGGGTTAATAAGTGTTGCCATAGACTGTGTATTTGAATCTCTTTTAATGTCCTTTGAGAAACTCAAATAAAGAATGATTTTTAAGAAAATGACTGGAGATTGTTGAAATCTGCCTTCTAAATGTCATACTCACCGAGGCTCCTAAGGGCTACACAGGTGTTTAAACAGTACCTGCTAGTTGACAGAGGCTTTGCATATGTTATTTCACAGCCACAACAAACCCAGAAAGTAAATGATATTATTAACCCCAATTTTCAGATCAGGAAACAGCCTCATAGCAGAACAACTAGAATCAGAAGATTGAATGAGAGTAAGAGATAAAGCTGAGCTGTGACACCAAGTTGTGTATGCCTTCCATGACCCACATGACCAAACTAACCTGTTTGCTCTGAGCAGTGGCCCTCACCCTGGGCACCAGAGTCACTTGGACAGTGCAGGAAATGCACATTCTCTGGTTCTATTCCCCGGGGATTCAGATTCAGTAGGTGTGGTGCAGGGCTTGGGCAAAAGAATTTTTATCAAGTGAAAAGCTACTGTTGAGCTAAAGCAATGTTGAGCAAAGAGAGGCATCACACTTCCTGATTTTAAATTATATAACAAAGTTATAGTCATCAAAACTGTGTGGAGGCATCACACTTCCTGATATTAAATTATATAACAAAGCTATAGTCATCAAAACTGTGTGGTCCTGGCCTGAAAAGAGACATAAAGATCAATGAAACTGAATGGAGAGATCAGAAATACACCCACGGACATATGCTCAACAAATTGTCAACAAAGATGACAAGAATGCTCAATGGGGAAATGGGAAACACAGTCTCTATAATAAATTGAGAACACTGAAATGAAATTGGGCCGTGACATCATACACAAGAATCAACTCAAAATGGAATAAAGTCTTCAACATAAGACTTGAAACCACAAAACACCTAGAAGGAAAGCTCCCTGACATTGATCTTGGCAAGAAGTTTTGGACTTGACACCAAAATCAAAAGCAACAAGAGCAAAAATAAAGAACTGGGGTTACATCAAACTAAAAAGTTTGCAAAAGAAACAATCAGCAAAACGAAAAGGCAAATGATGGAATGGGAGAAAATGTTTGTAAACCATATATCTGATAAGGAGTTAATATTAAAAATAAATATATAAGAATCTCAATAGCCAAACTCCCAAATATAAAAATGGGCAAAGGACACGAATAGACATTTTTCCAAAGAAGATACATAGATGACCAACAAGCACCTGAAAATATACTCAACATCACTAATTATTAGGGAAATGCAAATCAACACCACAATGAGCTCTCACCTTACACCTCTTAAGCTGACTACTATTAAAAAGTCGAAAGGTGAGTGTTGGTGAGGATGTGGACAAAGAGGAACCTTTATGTACTGTTGGTAGGAATGTAAATTGGTGCAGCCACTATGGAAACGATATGGAGTTTCCTCAAAAAAAGTATAAATAGAACTGCCATATGACCCAGCAATCCCACTTCAGAGTATATATCTAAAGGAAATAAAATCACTCCATGGAAGTGATATCTGCACTCCCATGTTCATTGCAGCATTATTCAGTAGCCAAAAAATCGAAACAGTGCATGTCCATCCACAGAAGACAGGATAAAGAAAGTGTGGTGACTCAAGGAAGATTCAAGATGGCAGAATAGATAAACACTGTGCCTGCATTCTCCCATCAACACATTAAAATTACAACTGAATTATAGAACAATCAACCTAGAGAATCATTTGAAGTCTAGCTGAACAGAAGTCCTATAACTAAAAGTATAAAGAAGAAGCCACGTTGAGACCAGTAAAAGAGGTGGAGATGCAGAACGCGCCCCAAACCTCCATGTGGCAGTTGAGAATCAGGAGGGATATCTCAGCCAAAGAGTTTCCCCTGAAAAGAGCAAGGCTCCCCACCCTGACTACTGGTGCCAGGAAGAGGAGCCCACACAACATCTGCCTATGAAAAACAGTGGGGATTCCAACCACCCAGGTGGGTCAGGGCTGCAGGGAAACCCAGATGTCCTCTTAAAGGGCCCACAGACAGACTCACACGCTTGCAGGTACTCATCTAGGGCTCTGGAGAGATGGTGACTCAGGGGGTGTCAGAGGCACATGGTGGGGGCAGATTGAGGTGTGTGGCTTGGAGCGAGAGCTGGAGGACAGTCGCCATTTTCCTTGTCAGGGGTTCTCCTATCCCGTGCAGCCGGCAGGCGGGTGACATCTTTCCTGTGTTGAGCCCTCCCCTACTCAGACAAATCTGAATCTTATTGGTCTGGTGAGCTCTGCTCCACCCAACTCCCCCAATGCTGGAGGCACTTGCTCTGCGAGCAGCCAACCCTGTCCAGTCTTTCTTAGAAAACTATCAGAGTCCAGCATGCCCCAAGCAGGCAGTGACTGGCCTCCGTGTGCTCTGAGACTTTGTTGAGTCACTCCAGGTTCAGCACTGGCACCAAACCAGAGTTTACATTAACCTCGTGACCACAACTCTTCCCACTCTAGTGACTCCCTGACCACCTGCCTCACCCAACTTGCATCCTGCACGAGGCTCCATCAGCGTCTGGCCGTTAAAGTGGCAGTAGGGCTCGGGGTGTTCTGGCTTTTTGCAGAGCAACCCCAGGCCCAGTACTAGTGGCAGATATCCTTGGTTCACAGTGTGGTCTCTCCCACACACCTCCAGGTTTAGCACAGGCAGTGAACAACTGATTGTTTTGGAGCTCCAACAGAGTAGCCCCTGGCCAGGCAGTGGGTGACCTGCGCCTGCACTAAAGCCCCTCCTAAGAGGCCTGAGAACTAACATACTTGGAGGTTGGCTTCAGACCATTGCGGAGCACCACCCAATTAGCCTAACAAGTGGCATCCACAAAGGGCAGTCTCAACAGGCAGCTGGGGCAAATCCCACTCAGTGGGGTAAGCCTCCCACACAACAGCCAATAAGCTGTAGACAGGGCCAAACCCCACAGCCAGTCAGCCTAAGGGTCACTGACCACCCACTGACATGCCAACAGCAATCAAGGCTCAAGTATACCAGGAGGGCACACACAACCCACACAAGGGACACTCCTGGGGCACCCAGAGCAGGTGACCAAGGAGATTGTGCCAGGGCCCCACAAGGCACCTACTACCTAAGGCCATGGATAAGAAAACAAAACCCTTACATACGCTGCCTATAAGAGACTCACTTCAGATTGACAAGCACACACAGACAGAAAGTAAAGTGATGAAACAAGATATTTCATGAAAATGGAAACAGACAGACAGACAGACAGACAGACAAAAAGTTGGGGTAGCAATACTGATACCAGACAAAATAGATTTTAAAACAAAGCCTATAAGAAAAGACAAAGAAGGACCCAGTAATCCCACTTCAGGGTATTTATCCTAAGAAACTCGAAATGCTACTTCAAGGGAACATGTGCATCCATATGTTCATTACAGCATTGTTTACAATGGCCAAGATGTGGAGGCAGCCTGGGTGTCTGTCAATGGAAGAATGGATAAAGAAGAGGTGGTACATATATATAATGGAATATTGCTCAGCCATGGAAGAGAACGGGTTCTTGCCACCTGCAGCGGCATGGACAGACCTGGAGGGCACTGTGCTGAGTGGAGTGTCAGACAGAGAAAGACAGATGCAATGTGATTTCACTTATATGTAGAATCTGAAGAACAAAATTGAAAAGCAAACAAATCAGAAACAAACTCACAGATGCAGAGAAGATTTTGATGGTTGCCAGATGGGAAAGGTATTGGAGGTGGGTGAAGAAAGAGGAAGGGATTAAGAAGTACAAAATGGTTGTTACAAAGTAGTTATGGGATTGTAGGATATAGCATAAGGACTATAATCAATAATATTGTAATAACTGTATCTCATCAAATGGGTACTAGATTTGCTGGGGTGATAGATGGAAGGTGGTTGGAGACAGGGTGAAAAAGGTGAAGGGATTAAGAAGTGTAAACTGATAGTTACAAAATAGTGGGGATGTAAAGCAAAGCATAGGGAATATAGTCAATGATATGGTTATAGCTATGTATAGTGGTAGATGGGTACTAGACTAATCAGGTATTAGACTAGTCACTTCTTAAATTATATAAATATCTGACCACTATGTTGTACACCAGAAATTAATATAAAATAATATTGAATGTGAACTTTAATTGAAAAATTAAAAAGGAGAGGGAAAGGTGAAGTGGAATGAGAGGTCCAAATTTCCAGGCATAAAACAAGTAAGACATGGGGATGTAATGTACAGCATGGGGAATATAGTCAACAATATTGTGATAACGTGGTGGGTGTCAGGTGGTTGCTGGACTTACCATGGTGATCACTTCTTTAGGTAGATAAATGTTGAAAAACTATGGTGTACCTCTGAAACTAATATAATATTGTATGTTAGCTATATTTTTAATAAAGCTATTTTTTAAAGTGTGGCATACATAGACAATAGAATATTATTTGGTTTTAAAAATTAAGGAAATCCTTCCATTTGCAATAACACGGATGGACACGATGGACATTATGCTAAGTGAAATAAGCCAGACATAGAAAGACAAATATCAAATAATCTCACTTATATGCAGGATCCAAAAAAAAGTCGAACTCATAGAAATAGAGAGTTGAAATGGTTACCAGAGGCTGGGCGATGAGAAAACGGGGAGGTATTGATCAAAGGGTACAAACTTTCCATTATAAGATGGTTAAGTTCTGAAGACCTAATGTAAAGCATAGTGACTACCGTTAATAAGTAGTTTGTATACTTCAAATTTGCTAAAAGAGTAGATTTCAAGTGTTTTTAACACACACACACATACAAATGGTAATTATGTGAGGTGATGGATATGTTAATTAGCTTACTTGTGTTATTAATTATTTCACAGTGTATACATATATCAAAATATCACATTGTATACCTTAAATACATACAATTTTTATTTGTCAATAATATCTCAATTAAACTGGGGGTGGAGACCTAATGTTGGTTGGCCCCTAGACCAAACTTTAATAAACACTGAGATAAGTTGTGCGGATAATGTGGCTGTTAGCAAGCGGAGTCACTCCTCTGAGTGTGGAGGTGGCTTCACACCAGAAACGGTCAGTATGGAGCCCTCTAAAGGTAGGCAGAGCTGGTGGCCTGTCTGAACCAAGAGGGTGGGTCATCCACTGGGCCCATCACACTGCTTGTCCAGGGAGCTCAGGTCAAATGGGTGGGCCGTAGTACACGTAGACCATTTCAGCAGGCATTTTGGACTTATGATGTGAGGAAAGATAGAAATCATTAGGATCTCACTTGGGTGTTTGGGAACACAGTGGAGAACACCATATGGACCTGAGCACTGGGAAGGGGAAGAAACACAGCTAAGTCCTAATCAACGTGGTTGTCATGCTTTTAGGACTGGAGGCTGTTGTCATCAGAGGGTCCACGTATGGTCCCAATGTTTACTTTTACAGATGGTTTCCCCTTGGCTCTTGCCAAGAGTTTAGTAAAGTTCATTCTGATAATACCCTCTGCTTTTTCTGCAAGGTACTTACCACAAGGTGTTTAATTAACAATTTGTGCAATCAGTTTCTGCGTTGAAAGCACGGGTTTGCTCACTCACAATCCATCCCCACTTCCTCCTTCAAGGGGTGCCTCCTTGCATGCTAACACCTGCATGCACAGACTCCCTTGCAGCTAGACTTCCACATTGATTTCAGTTTTTCCAAGTGATGGGCTCATAACTTGAAGTAAGAACAGAGCCAAAAGGGAAGAGAGGTTAGCATAAGGCTTCCATTTTGTCACAGAGGCATCAGGGTTCTAGAACACACAACTGTAGTGCAGCTGCCCATGTGGGCAGAATGAGACGTTCTTGCTGACCTGGTTCTTAAGAATCATTCCTGGGAGCTCAGCATAACGTCCACTTCTCCAGACCTCCCAGCAGTTCTGAAGGCCATTTAACACTCTGCATTAGGTTCCTTTCTACATAAATAGCCAGAGCAGATTCAGTTCTTGGCAGCTGAATACTGATGATTGTCATTCAATACCTCGATGAGGACAGAGGTCATAGCTCTTTTGTTCACCATTGAATCCCCAGTAGCCATCCAGAGCCTAGAATAGAGTAGGTGCTCAGGATATATTTGTGATATATTGACTAGATGAATGAATTTCCAGGCTACTGTACTGCTGCTAAGAAAAATCCTGAGATGATAGCTGGTTCTATTCTGGGTCAAACTTTCTAGCAGGAGACAGCCTGCAAACAGCCCTTTCCATCTACTATTTTTCTCCTACTCACAGAGCATTGGCCTTACTTGTATGAGCTGGAGGGTAAGGAGAAAGAAGAGGAACCAGACATCTCTGGTCCCTGCTTTTCCTATCACCCACAGGGGGTGGTTTGAAATGTGTTTGATTTCACTTCTTCTAAAGTCTCCCTGTCATAGGGAGTCTTTCGGGGTCTTCAATCACTTCACAACAAAACAACCCAGCCAGGGGGTAAATTAGTCTTATCGATTTGCAATTAGAAAAGTCAATTAAGAAAAATATCACAACAGTTTCTAATCCCTACCATTAAAAAAAAAAAAAATCACTCCACTTGAAAGTTTCTGAGGGCCAGGTCCTTCCCTGGGCTTCAGAACTGCTGTCTCTTTCTGCAGCCATTGTATCAGAAAACACTGAGTCTGAGAGGAGACAGGGCTTGGGAAGGGAACAGTCCCCTCTGGAGCATGCCGGGCCCACCTTCTGTGGACCCATGAAGAATGATAATCATAAGCCTGACTCACTAGCTCTTACTCTCACCTGCTAAGACAAAACTCCAGCCTTCCACGGAGTCCCCACGTGTTTCTGGGCACCCCCAGGGATACCTCACACGTGCTCATGAACAAGCCCTGTTGGGTATGTACCACAGAAATCCCTCCTGGTGCCCCTGTCATGTCCGCTCAGCCCACCTCTGAGTTCAGCCCAACTGAGGTGACATTCAGTGCTCAGACTCTCCATGATCTGTGGGGATGAAATTCAGCCCCGTGTTCAGGGCAGAAGATTCTGGGAGGCTCCTTGGCTCTGCTCAGAAGACTCAGCAGACTAAGTGCCCACTGCTCACAGCAGGGTCCTCCATAGCATTCCTTCGCACTCACTTCCTCCTTCCTATCTCACTCTCTCGCTCATGTTTCGCTCCAATTCTGAGTCTCAGGTTCTGGGGAACCAGACCTAAGACCACTACTCTGTCGATCTCTGTCCTCCCTCTCCCCCCCCCCCGCCCCGTCTGCCCTGGCACCTTCACTGTTGCCATGACCTCTCACAGACACTGCTGTATCTCCCAGGTTCACTGACGGAACCCTCCCTGCTCCTGGGCGTGGGTGTGGCTGCTGGCCCTGGCTCCCCCAGCAGCGCCACTGGGGCTGTGTGTGCAGAGGGAGCAGAGGACTGCTCTGTAGGAGAACTCCCAAAACAGAACTGCTGGGGCACCAGGGGCGTTCAGGTTGTACTTCCAGTGAGTGCACCTTCCCACTCACCCTGTGGGACCCACAGGAGTCCATGGGAACTGAGCCAACAGAGAAACCCATGACAGGCCCCGCTCATGCAGAGGGACTCCTTCCTTCCAAAAGCAAAGACTTGGTCTCTGGGCGAGGTTCCTTCTTCCTTACTGTGAGGTGCTTCCAGGAGGCTCTGCCCACCTATAAATGCATTTCTCGTTTGTTCCACCAGCTCATCACTGGCACGTCTGGACTCTAATTGTCAGGATCCTTAGAAGAATAACAATAATGTTTCCATTTGGTCAGACTTCCCCAGTGATGAAGAACTCCTGCTGCATGGGGTCCACGGGGATACTTCTGGCTGCACACAATGGAAGACTGTACTCAGACTGGCTAAACAATAATGCGAATGTATTGTCCTACTTAAGAGGAGTCGGGGAAGGATGTGGGGGGCAGTTCAGTTCCAGCTCTGGTTAATTCAGCTACTCCATGATACCGTCGCGGACCCAAGTTCTCCCAGTTTCCCTCTCTGCCATCCTCAGAGGTTTGGCTTTGGTCCTCGGGCTTGCCCCTTCATGCTTGCAAGATGACTGCTACACCTCCAAACGGTAAGAGGTGCCCTGAGCATGGCTCAGAGGACTCAAAGCACTCAAGGCAGGTGCCAGAAAAGGCAAGCAAGAAGTCTCTTCTTGGTGTAGCCTTTTACAAGCAAGGGACAGCTTTTCTAGGAGCCCCGGCAGAGTCTCTGCCTTCTAGCCAGAAATATATTCCATGGCCTTTCCTTACCCACCACCGGCAAGTTGGCTCAGACTAAGTACTCTCCACTCCTGGGCTGGAGACTCACTGCCCAGTACTTGGGCTCTGCCAACAAGGAAGGAGCAGAGGAGATGGGTAATGGACACACCACCTGCAGGGTCAGCCTCTCGCCTCAAAGTGCCCTGCTGGGGCAGGACGTGAGTGTGCTCATTTCATGGATGTCAAAAGTTGCTCAGAGAAGCTCACTGTCACAGCCACAAGCAGTCCAGAGTCAACTCTTGACCTCTGACTGGATTTCCTGCTCTCTCCTGACTGCACACAGCCCCTCTGGTGATATGAAGGGCAGGCACAAGAAGTAAGTCCCCCACTGTCACCCAGGGGCAGGACTCACAAAACAGAGAGGGTTACACAAGAAAGGAGAGGAGATTCCTACTGTTTTAAGCAAACTGCCTGCCCTCCTTGCACCCCGACCCCACCCACCTTGGCTCCATGCCCTCCCTTGCCTGCCCGCCCTGGAATCCTTTCCTCGCTCTGGCTGTAGCAAGCAGGGCAGTATAAATCGTCCCCTGGTGCATTAACATCCGACCAAGCAGTCATTAACAGAGTCACAATCAATTTCTCTAGAATGATTGCTGTTGCACAGGGAACTTAATGGAATCACACGGTCATTTTTCATTTGAAAAAAAAAAAAGCAAAGGTGGGGGGTAGTAAAAGGAGGGAAAAAACACGCTCCCCCAGCACAGAGCTGCTTCAGTTACCCCTCTCATGGTGATGGCCAAGAGCCTGTGATGGGAGCACATGGTGCTCTAACTGGTTAACAACCCGGCAGAATAGAGACTGAGGCTCGTTAGGCAAAGGGAGCATGATGGATGTTTTATTTCAGCAGTGGAAATTGAGAGAAGAGGGGAGGCAGGGAGGGTCTTGCAGCAACAGCTGGAGGAGACTGGTCAGGAGGGGCTAGGTTCTGGTATGTGGGCAAGGGGAGGGGACAGCAGGGACCCCAACATGTAGGAAGAGCAGAGTTACAGAGGTGTAAGCAGCAGGAATTGTAGGCTCAACTTATAGCAGTGATGGGTTTCTTGTATTGAACCGGAAACCTTGAAATGATACCTTGTACCCATCGCATACATGTCCCAGATGGTAAGACTTAAAGTAGACACTTTCTGTGTCCCCAGAGAATCACCTTTGTGGGGCTATTTCCTCCCCAGAAGGCAGCCCAGCCTTTTTTTCTGGAGGAGAGACAGCTGGGCTGCAGTGAGCTGGGGGTGGGGGGACACGGGTGCTGTGGCCCTGGTCCCAGGCCAGCCAGTGTCCTGTCCCTGAAGCCTGGAGGAAAGCCATGATTCTGAGCCTCTGCAGAGAGCAGCCTCCGCGGCAGCTGGTGAAGGCCTGTTCTGGGCACCGGGGTTTCCTCACAGGTGCCTGAAGGAGCCCATTTCTCAAGGACTCCGAGAGGCTGGCAGGAAGTCTCCTGAAGAGGGAAGCTGGTCAGGTCCAGCTTTCGTTGAGCATCAATCAGGCCCAGTGCCACCTCACCGAATGCACCCCAAACCCCTGCCAAGTACCAGGGTCATCTGAGGTAGAATTATTATTATCCTTTGGACAAACGAAGAAACCAAGACTCGCACAGGTCAAGGGAGTTGCTCAGGGGCCCTGTGCATCGAGTCTGGGCAGAGCCAGAAATGGGCCTGGCTCTAGGTTGGGCACAGAGGACAGGGCACCGCATCATCTCCTAGGGCATGGTCTGGTTGAGTTCATCTTTTTTCTCCTTGTCAACCCTGGGAGATGTGTGTCCATCCAAGAGAAGAATCTCACGCCTTCTGCTCTGGAGTGCATTTGTTCGTCCAGGAGACCCTAACTTCATTCAGGAGACCTACTCGCCTGGTGGTGTGCACTTAGAGTTGAACCAGACACAGGCCCTCAGGGGCCTCGGGGGACTGCAGAGGGAGCCAGTGTCAGATCTGCAATCACAGGCCAGGAGGAGAGTCTTGGCTCTGCCAGTTACCAGCCCTGGCTTCCAGGACAAGCTCTTTCACTCCTCCAAGCCTCAGTTTCTCTATCTGCACAAGGGGAATAAAGTTCGTCTATTTTTCAAGATCATTGGAAGAATTCAAAGAGAGTTCAGGTCCACAATCCCTTATCTGAGTTTTCTTGGGGCCAGATGTGTTTTCAGGATTCAGAATATTTGGGATGGATTTTAGAAATAGACTATGGTAGAAATACTCTGTATTTTGTATCATTCCAGCATGATCAGGGCAGGGCCCTGAAGTCAGGTGCATTTTAACATTTCTTCAGGAAAACTAATGAGTATTTACAGTAAATAAAGATTATATATGGGTGCTAAATAAATTTTTAAAAAGATTTTTGGTATTCAGAGTATTTGGGATCTCAAGATTGTGGACAAAAGATCTGGATAATAATGTTAGTAATAGTGACTATTTGCTGAGCAATTACTGATTTATATACATTAACTCATTGAATCTTCATAGCAACTCCATTGGAGCGGGGACCATTATCTTTGTTTTGTAGTCAAGGCTGGGAGACCAGAGAGGTTAATTCACTTTCCCACAAGCACACAGTGGCCAATGGCAAAGCCAAGACTGGACATAAGCAGTCAGGCTTCGGCATCTGTGTCTTTGGTCAGGTTAGATATTGAGAAAGATGGTGGGGCACTGGCAGGGCCTCAGACAGCACCCACCCAATCTTCCCGGCGTGCGGGATGAGCACAGAGAGGAAAAGTGACTTCTAAGGTCTCCCATCCTCTTTCCACCAGGGTTGGAAGCAGAGCCACGTGTCCAGACTCCTGATCCAGTGTGCTTCTAACACACACACACACACACACACACACACACACACACACACACACACCCCTCCTGCCTCCACCTCCATAGCACCCAACCACAACACTGCTTGCACAGACTGTGGTGTGGGGAGGGCCAGTAAGACATCCTCAGCTCTCCCCACCTTTCTGCCCCTTCTTTCCCCTCTGTGACCCCCTCTCCCAAGACCCTCACCTCCCCCCTGCTCTTCCCCAAGGGATCCAAGAGGCCTCCTTGGGAGCAGTGGCTGTGAGGGCCATAGAAGCCTCCTGGGTTCCCGACCCAAGCAGCAAAGCTTCCGCCTGACCATAAACATACAGACTGAGGTTACAGGAGGCCCCGGGGCCCTAGACCGGGAGTCAGACAGGGCTGGATGTCAATCCCAGCTCCTTCTCTCACAAGCCTGGAGCGTGATTTCAGCTTCCTGAGGCCTAGAAAGAATAGCAGGTCCTCAGCAAGGGTTGGGGCTCATTAGAGAGTTAACAGTATTACCTGGGGCCAAACTGAGCAGCGTCCCTCCCTCGGGAGACTTCCTGCCAGCCTCTCCAAGCCCTTGAGAAATGGGCTCCTTCAGGCACCTGTGAGGAAACCCCAGTGCCCAGAACAGGCCTTCACCAGCTGCCGCTGAGGCTGCTCTCTGCAGAGGCTCAGAGTCATGGCTTTCCTCCAGGCTTCAGGGACAGGACACTGGCTGGCCTGAGACCAGGGCCGCAGCAACTGCAGCCCTAGCTGTCCTTCCTCCTGAAGAGGTGGTCACCCCAGCCAGGCGGGGCTCCCTCCTGGAGAGGAAATAGCCCCACAAGGGGGTTTCCTTGGGTGATAAAGCGTGTTGTTCAGCATGTGCTATCCCCAAGCTGCTTTAAGCCTTACCACCCGGGGCACATGTGGTAAGCAGGTAGTTTCCCTAGTCCATAGCCGTTATCCCCTGGCCTTTTGGGCAATTGCCAAGTTGGTGCTCCTCAGAAAGCTGTGAGGCTGGGGACCAACCCCCCACCCTCTCTGATGTGATGGGGAGGCCTCTGAGCTTTGGGCCGGGAGCCCTGGTCCCAGCCTTCTGTCTGTGGAGAGGAAATAGCTCTCTCTGGCTGGATGGTTTAAAACTCAGTACAGGTTTGTGAGTCGGAAACCTGAGTCTGAACTCCAAATCCACCATTTATAGTCTCAACCTTTGTTTCTTCACCTGTAAAATGGGAATGACAATATCTCTTACTTCAAAGGGCTGTTGTGAGGATTCAACAAGACCAATGATTCAACAGCAAAGGTTTATTGAGCCCCTGCTATGTTTCAGACCCGTTGCTGAAAGCTCTGGGTGGGGCACTGAGCAAACACACACACATGCTCTGACCTCATGGAACTTGTATTGTGGTACGTGAGTGAGCAAGCTGTAAAATAACACAAAATGTGATGAGAAGACCTTGGCTTAGTAGTAGTTCCTATTATCCACCTTTGGGTGTGGTTGTGCCTAGTTAATAATTATTCATTAACACATTACTATGCATCAGTATTTGTTATTTCCTCATGGGCTATTATGAGAGTTCAATGACATTTTATACATAAATATATGATATAATATGTATGTGTATATAATATACATGTGTATATAATATATAAGTATATAACATATATCTCAATACATAATCTCAATTAACCCTCACAAAAACCTTAGGCAGCAGGTATTTCCCCCCATTTCTCAGGTAAGAAAACAAAGGCGTAGAGGGGTAAAGAGACTTGCCCAAGGTCACACAACATGTAAAGAGTGGAACAGGGACCCCAGCCCAGGTCGTTGTGCCCAGAGCTTGCCTTCTTATCTGTAGGGGCACTGCCACCTCTTAGCTCAGAGGCCATGGTGTATGTGAAAGGGCTTTCTGCAAGTTACACAGCCCTGGACGAGTGTGAGGAATTATCACGGCTCTGTTTCCTGCATCACATCTGGTCCCTTGAACACCAGGCAGATGAGCTCAGGATGGGAGCCTGGGACACAAGAACCATGGGGATTCCAGATGAGGAATCAGCTTCCCTCGCCAGGTGGGGACCCTTGACAAGTAGAGGCAAAAGCCTGCTGGTTGGTCCTTCTTTGGAGTTTCATCAAGCTGCACAGCCCCAGAGGGGAACTATCCCCAGAGAATTCATATTGTTCACAGGACAGCCTTCAACTACTCGTGGCATCACAACAAGACGGGTGCCACCCCAGAGAACTGCCTAAGCCCTGGATCTGCCATCTGGGAGGAGGCATGGGCTTTAGTGACACACGCACCTGGCTTTGAACACTTGCTCAGCGTTTCCCAGCTTTGTGACCTCCGGCAAGCCACCTAACCTCTCTGAGCCTCAGCCGCCTCCTCTGCAAAGGTGGGGGGAAAGTCCTGTAGATGGTAGGAGATAAAGGAAAGTGGCTCACATGGATGGGGGCCACCAGATAGAATTAGTGTCTCTCAGTGTCTAACTGTGGTGCATACTTGATGGAAGAAGGAATGACATTGAATTCAGCCAATTAGGAGAATTTCCCATAAAAATTTAATTCTTCAATAAAATAGTGCAAAATGAAATAGGTAAAGCATTTTAAACTGCAAATTAATGAGGTACAGTTACAGCCATAATAATAATACTCGCTACCAATTACAGAATACAGAAGGTCAAATCTGGGCCAGGAGCTGCTCTCAGGGTGCCCAGCTCCCCACCTTCGGAGATAGGACTCTGCTGTATTTTGGGGCCAGGAGACCGGGGTTCAGTGAAGTCAGTGATTTGCCCACCATTCACAGACACCGTGTGACAGAGCTACACTCCTGCGTCCTTCTCTCCCCAACATCCAGGCCTTTTCACATACACTTAGGGCACAATGGAAAGAAAAACAAACCGAGAGCAAGAACCACCTCTCATTCTGTTTAACTGTGTCCAGTCCTGGTTTACGTGGAATTTGCTGTCCTCGGCAGACCTCTGTTTCCTCACACCAGTTCTGCTTCCATGCCAGAAAGCCTTGTGAGCTAAGTGTACCCCCTGACCCCTCCTGCAGCCCCTGGAGAAGGACAAATAAAGCTCCACAATTTCTCCTGCATCTTTGTGTAGCTGGAAATCAATAGCCTTCACATCTGTTGCCCTCCAGACTTTCCCAGTCCTGGGAGAGAAGATCTGCCCTCAGGGAACCCTTCAGAGGCTCGTCCAGTCCCCTACTGTCCTCAGGACGCCTCTGCAGGCTCAGAAATAGACAGTTTGGGGGGTACCAGAATTCAAGGGCACTGGAGCCAGGCTTATAGGTTGAATCACCGACTTGGTATTTACTGTGTGGCCCTGGGAGAGCTACTCCACCTCTCTCTGCTTTTGCTTCTTCCTCTATAAAATAAGGTTGGTCATAATAGCACCTACCTTCTAGGATTTTTGTGGGATGAAACAAATGCAAAGCACTTAATTATTTTCCATGCCTTAAAGTTGCATTCTTCACCCATGGCCGTGACTTCCTCCCCATAATAAAGGTGAGAGGCAGAATAACTCCCTTTTACAAATCTAGGCCCAGTGCTAAGCTCTTTAAAAGCATCAGCTCCTAGTAAGTGTGCCAAGCATAGTGACTAGCACGTCACAGGTCCCTGAAAAATGCCACCATTTCTGAGCACCCAAGTCACTTTCCCACTTAGCTAACTTAAACAATCCTTTCCCATTTTTAATCCATAATTCAGTTAGAAGCACATTATACTTTGATTGCCTTCAATGACGTGTTTCTTAAAGAAAACAAAACTTGTTTCTTCGTTCGTATACTTTTAAATGGACAGAATCATTTTACAACTCACCCAGTGATTGGCACCCAGAAATGGTCTCCCCCAGTTGCCTTTCTCTGTGGTACCCCCATTCTGCTAAACCCTGTTGTTCACACGTCCTGTATCCAGCCAGCCCCCAAATCCAGTTGATTTCCCTTTCAATATCCCTCATTCCCAGGCTTTATTCTTGGTTCCTGCTCAGCCTTCCCCTCACTCTTGAACTGTGACAGCCCCCTCCAAGGCCTCCCCTTCCCAACGGACCCCACATAATCAGTCTCTTTTTTCTGGGGGTCAGTTCTCTCTGTAGAAACCCTGGAGGCTCCCTGCCGGCCCCACCCTATTATTGACCCTTTAAAGATTTCTTTCTGCCACACCCTCATTCTGGACAGTTTTTCTTGCTTCTCCAGCCCAGTGGAAAACCCCTGGATGTGGCACTGTGTTTTTGGTGCTGTGGGGACCTTCCAGCTTCCCAGACACCTAACACAGGGTGAACACAGAAGAGGCCTGCCACACAGACACTGCTGGCTAATACATGTGTCAGTCGATCCAGGCCTTCAAATCCAGTTCAGCTGGCTCTGTTTTGAGTCTGAGAAATATTCTTGGGCCCGCTGTGCCAGCCTGAGTAACTATGTGTGGTACAAAATGTCAGCAGCTAATTACATTAACCATTGTTAATAGGTCTGCACTAATTACTCCCTTGCACCTAGGAAAGATTTTACAGATGAGAGGACCAACGGAGAGGACAGAGTGAAGGGCTGTGCCCAGGCCATAGGTGAGTGGGTTGTCAGGATGGGGATGGGGCCCTAGGCAGAGTCATCTCCCCAGAAGAGGAAGGGGTAGAGAGGGGTCAGCATTCGGGCTACAGGGTTGGCAGGAGGGGAAGTGGTTCCACCTGGGTAAGTTGAGCTACTGTCTTGCCTCTCTCCTCCCCCTCTCTCAGAACGCAATCTACCGAAACCTCTTATTAAAAGTATTCTGGAGGTGATAAAAGTGTCACCAAAGATTTGCTCATTTTCTAAACTGTCATTTAAACAAAATTTATGATCAGGGAAATATAGGCAGTAGAGGAGGGAAGGTGGGCAGGGAGAGAGGGAAGATGATTTAAAATCAGTCCCTAATAAATTAAAGATGTTCACTCACAAGAGGGGGCTTGGAGAGGGAAAGTGCTAGAAGGTCATCACTTTCTCCATGCCAGCTGGCTGGGTCTTCCCAGGCTGTCATACACCCTGCAGTCTCTTCTTCCCCACCTGTCCTGCCATCCCTTCCCCACCCTGCTCCCACCTCCTAACCCATCCACACAGCCAAACCTCCCCGCCTTCTGGCCTGCCCCACCCCTCAAACTCCTCCAGGAGCCCCTCTGACCCCCTCACCATAGCTCCATTGTCTGACCATTAACTAGAACCCAAACCTCAGGGAAGGTTAGGTGGCCGTTTCTCGCCCCCACTAGACTGTAAGGTCTGTAAGGTCTCTGAAAGCAGGAGTCTTGCCTGGTTCTTGCTTAAGTCTGAATCCTCATGATGCCCCCATGAGGTAGGAAGTGATCAAATTTCCTTAGAATTAGGACATCAACTGAGAAATGGAACCCAGACCCGAGGAGTTCAAGTCCTCATTTTATATCCTGGGAGCCTGAAGCAGAGGGCTGATGGCACTCACTGCAGGTCACACAGGAGAGCCACCAGAACTCATAGCTCCGGCTTCTAGCTCAGGGGTCCAGCAGACTGCACAAGAGTTTGGATTCTGCTTGTGATCCATCGGAGTCCAGCTGTAGCCCCTCTCTAGCTGTGTGACCTTGACTAAGTCACTGATCCCTGTTCCCAGGCCCCTGTCTGAGCTGTGGTGTCAGCTGTGACAAGGTGAATGCTCTGCTCGGTGGTAGTGTCATTCATCATCATCACTGCCATCATCATCATGACAGGAGGGAGGGCAGTGCAGATCAGAGCTGTCAGGGCTTCTGCCTTTTGTTTGGGCCTGTGTCACCTGCTGTGTAAAAACCCCAGCATCCACCACATGCCAAAGCCTGTGTTAGCGCTGGGGAACGTGGAGACAGGCAAGGCCCCAGCAAACGGGGTGCTTCAGCCTGGTGGGAGACCCCGCTGCGAATGTGGGCTGTTCCCAGACGTCCCAGCCCTCCCTCCTTCTGGGCAGGTGGCAGGCTTACATTGCAGCACCCACTGGAAGTGAAGTGGCCATGCTTTGGCTATGCAGGACCAACCCAGAAAGAGGCCTCTGGGGAAAGGAAAAGGGTGTGTCTGGCAGGGGTGGGAGCGAGAGTGTGGGGTGCTCAGCAGGTGCTGACCCACCGAGAAAGGGAAGTGAGAGAGCAGGTCAGGGGCAAGGTTGCAGGCTGGGCCCTTGGGGATGGCTTCTCAGGTCTGAGCCAGGCCAGCAAGTTGCAACAAACCAGTTCCCTTCCCTGTCCCCTCCAACACAGGCGCTCAGCTCTAGTCCTGAGTGACCTTCAGGAAGAGGGGCTAGGGCAGGGGTCGCCTGTGGGACTCGGGGTGTGCAGACCAGCTCAGGGAGCTTGGCGAGCTGCCTGCCTGGGCCTCTACCTGCCTTGGTCCACGGGTACAATCTGTCCTCTCTCGCATGCTCTCCAAGCTGAGGACCCAGTGCTGGCATTCATGGGAGCAAATTTGGAAAAACTAGCAATATGAACCAAAGTAGCACATTTCCAAACCTGGTAGACCCCCTCTGGGCATGTGCTCTGAGGCCTGGGTGAGGAGGGGGAGAAGATGAACAAGAAGATTGTATATTCAGATGGAGAGATGGGAACAGAGAATTTATGTGCCGCGCATTTGGAAGACAAATACTGTGTCACTAACTGTGGCCCAGCATTGTGGGCAAAAGAAGTCTGGAGAAGACTATCATCAGAAAATAAGTACGTGCTGGCGAGGATGTGGAGAAAGGGGAACCCTCCTGCACTGTGGGTGGGATTGTAAGTTTGTGCAGCCACTATGAAAATCAGTATAGAGGTTCCTCAAAAAATTAAAAATAGACCTACCATATGATCTCACTTCTGGGTATTTATTCGAAGAAAATGAAAACACTACTTTGAAAAGATACATGTACCCCATGTTCATTGCAGCATTATTTACAACAGCCAACATATGGAAGCAACCCAGGTGTCCAGCAATAGACGACTGGATAAAGAAGAGGTGGGACATAGATACAGTAAAAGGTTACCCAGCCATGAAAAAGAAATGAAAGCTTGCCATTTGCAACAACGTGGATGGACCTAGAGGATATGATGCCGAGTGAAATAAGTCAGACAGAGAAAGACCAACTACCACATGGTTTCACTTACACGTGGAATCTAAAGAAAACAAAACAAATGAATAAAAAAAAAAAACCCAAACAGAAACAGATCCATAGATACAGAGAACAAGGAAGGTGATGGTTACCAAAGGGGAGGTAGGTGGCGGGATGGGTGGGGGGAAAAACACCAAAAGAAATCCCTAAGGGTCGTGGTCCCAGTGGGCTTCTTGGAGGAATAGGAGCCTGGGTTGGGCTTTGAAGGCAGTGTGCACAGGTGGAGGAAGAAAGGAGGACCCAGGAGGCAGATGGGGGCCTGAGAACATGGGGAAAGATATGGTCACTGCTGGCCTGAGTGGGCTCCATGGGTGGGGACGGGCTTCCACTTCCCAGAGGCCTGAGGAACCAGAACGCTGCGGTCCTCCCAGACCAGGCAAGTCCTCCACACAGGGTGGAGGGTTGGTTCCCAGCCTCTGCAGAACAAGTCATTTTCCTTTGAAGACCTCATCTGGAAAGCAGGCCAGTCTCCATGTGGAGGAAAAGGAGGGCAGCCCGAGTCCGGTTGCCAGGCCGAGGGAAAGTTCTGCCCAGCGCCACACACCGACACCTCCACCATCATCGGAGCCCCATTCCGCTCAGGCTTCCCTCCATCTCTCTGTCTCTGAGTCTCTGTTGTTCCCCTCTGAAACTCTCTTCATGCCTCACTGCCTCACTTCGTGTCTATGGCTCTCTTTGTTTTGCTTCTCTTGTTGTTTTCTTTCTGTCTCTTCTCTCTCTCTCTCTCTCTCTCTCTCTCTCTGCTCTGTCTTGCTCTTTCTCTCTCTGTACCTTGCTCTCTCTCTCTCTCTCTCTCAGGTCCCCCTGCCCTGCTCAGTGTGTCTGATTGTCCACCTGCCTGTGTGTCTGTCTGTCCCACAGCTCTACCTGACAGACGGGAGAGATCCCCAGAACCAGCAGCCCCTGCATTCAGCCTGCAGGAGCCATTCAGCCTGCAGTTTGCTTGAACCTGGAGTGATCTGACTTGGGCTTCCTTGCTCTTCTCTGCCTTTCATCTTTCTCTTGAAACCCTATGTTTTTAGAGACCTCTTGACTTCATATGTTCTTATCCTTCCCGGGCAGCAGCCATGGTGACCCTGGCAGGATTACCTCCCTAGAGATCACAGGGCAGTGATTCTTCAAGAATTTGGGTTGCAACTAATGCCTCCATCAGACTAAGTGAGAGGTATCTCATAGTCTTGCAATCCTGGCACACAGAGGGGACAGGGTGGCCCAGGGAACAGGGTGGCCCAGGGGACAGACCTTCCTGAGCTCTACCCCAGCTCTGCCATTGCTCTTTGAGTGTCTTCAGACAGGTCAACTCTGAGTTTCTGTTTTCTCTCCTGGTGTTTTCATTTTCTTCTCTCTTGGAAATAACACTGGAAATGAGAATTTTATGCAATAATAGGTATAAAATGCTCGGTGGATTACTTGGTACATAGCAAGTACTCAAAAATGTTCAGCTTCAAAGAGACCCAAGATGGAGGAGTAGATAAACGCTATGCCTGCTTCCTTCCGTGAACACATTAAAATTACAACTAAACTGTAGAACAATCAACCTGGAGAACCATCTGAAGTCTAGCTGCACAGAAGTTTTATAACCAACGATATAAAGAAGAAACCACGTCGAGACAGATAGGAGGGGTGGAGACACAAATGGGCTGGGCTAAAACCTCTGTAGGTGGTTGAGACTCAGGAGAGACTTGTAGGCTGAGGAGGACCCCCCAGAAGGAGCGAGGGACCCCAACCCCACACCTGGCTCCCCAGCCTGGAGCACTGATGCTGGGAGAGGAGCGCCCACAACATCTGGCTGTGAAAAACAGTGGGGATTCCAAAAATCTAGGTGGGACGGAAGGCTGTGGGAAAACCAGATGTCCTCTTAAATGGCCCCCACACAGACTCCCTTGCTCACAGGCGCTCACCTTGGGCCCCGGCAGAGGGATGGTGACTCGGGGGGCATCAGATGCATATAGGCAGCAGACTGAGGTGTGTGACTTCGGGGACAGGGATGGAAGACAGTCTCATCTTCCCTGTGGGGTGTCCTCCTCCTTGCAGCAGGCAGATTGCCACCATCTTTAATGTGCTGAGCCTTCCCCTGTGCTTATAGCCAAATCTGCATCTGATCGGTCTGGTGAGCTCTGGGGCTCTGCCCTGCTGACTTACTGGCTCCCTGCCCTACCCAACTCCCCCAATGCCACTGGCATTTTCTCTGCAAGTGGCCAGCCCAGCCCGCGCTGCACTCTTTCTTGGAAGACTATCGGAGTCCACAGGCCCCAGGCAGGTGAAGACAGGCCTCAGTGTGCTCTTGGACCTTTGCTGAGTGGCTTCAGGCTCAGCACTAGCACCAAACCAGAGTCCACACTGACCTGGCGACCACAGTGCTCCCCACTGTGGTGGCTCCCTGAGACCCTGCCTCACCCAGCTTGCATGCCACATGGGGCTTTGTCAATGGCTGAATTTTAAGGGAGCTGGCAGGTGGCAGCAGGATTCAAGGTGTCCTGGCTTTTTGCAGAGCTACTGTAGGCCCAGTGCTAGTGGTGACCATCCTCCATTCACAGTGTGGCCTCTCCCATGTGCCTCCAGGTTTAGCACAGGCAGTAAAAAACTGTGGACTGCTTTGTGGCTCCTGCCAGGAAGTCCCCAGCTGGTCACAGGCAGTAGATGACCTGGACTTGCACCAGAGCCCCTGCCAAGAGGCCCTAGAACCAACATACCTAGAGGTTGGCTTCAGACTACAGCAGAAAACTACCCAGTTAGCTCCACAAGCAGCACATACAAAGGGTGGTCTCAACAGGCACCACAGCTGGCCAGGGCAAATCCCACTCAGTGGGGTAAGCCTTTTGCCCAGCAATCCATAAACTGTGGACGTGACCAAACCCCACAGCCAGTCAGCCTGAGGGTCAGTCCCACCCACTGACATGCCAATAGCAATCAAGGCTCAACTATGACAGGAGGGCACACACAACCCACACAAGGGACACTCCTGGAGCAACTGGAGCAGGTAACCAAGAAGACTGTGCCAGGGTCCATAGGGCACCTACTGCATAAGGTCACCTGGCTGAGACTGGGAGACATAGCAGCCCTACTGGGTACATAGAAACAAACACAGAGAGGCAGCCAACATGAGGAAACAAAGAAATACATCCCAAACAAAAGAACAGGAGAAAACTCCAGAAAAAAGAACTAAACAAAATGGAGGCAAGCACCTATCAGAGACAGAAATCAAAACAATGGTTATAAGGAGGCTCAAGGAACTTAGTGAGAACCTCAACAAAGCAAGCATAAAAAAGGACGTAGAAACCATAAAACAGAACCAGTCAGAAGTGAAGAATACAATAACTGAAATGAAGAACGCACTAGAAATAATAACCAGCAGACTAGGTGAAGCAGAGGATGGAATCAGTGATTTGGAAGACAAGGTAACAGAAAACACCCAACTGGAACAGCAAAAAGAAAAAAGAATCCAAAAAAAATGAGGATAGTTTAAGAGGCCTCTGGGACAACATCAAGCAGAACAACATTCACATCAAGGGGGTACTAGAAAGAGAAGAGAGAAAGCAAGGGATTGAGAACCTACTTGAAGGAATAATGACTGAAAACTTTCCTAACCTGGTAAGGAAATAGACATACAAGTCCAGGAAGTGCAGAGAGTCCCAAGCAAGATGAACCCAAACAGACCCACACCAAGACACATTATAATTAGAATGGCAAAGGTTAAAGACAGAGGAAATCCTAAAAGTAGCAAGAGAAAGGCAACCAGTGACTTATAAGGAAGCTCCCATAAGACTGTCAGCTGATTTCTCAACAGAAACTTTGCAGGCCAGAAGGGATTGGCACAAAATATTCAATGTGATGAAAAGCAAAGACCTACAACCAAGACTACTCTACCCAGCAAAGCTATCATTTAGAATTGAAGGACAGATGAAGTGCTTCCCAGACAAGAAAAAGCTAAAGAAGTTCATCACTAGCAAACCAGAATTACAAGGAATGTCAGAGGGACTTCTTTAAGATGGGGAAAACAATGATCAAAATTATGAATAACAAAATGGCAATAGCTATATCTCTATGAACAATTACTTTCCATGTAAGCAGATTGAATGCTCCAATCAAAAGACATAGGAGGGCTGGATGGATAAGAAAACAAAACCCTTACATATTAAAAGACACACACACAGATGGAAAGCAAAGAGATGGAAAAAGATATTTTATGAAAATGGAAATGGAAAAAAAGAAAAGATAGAATAGCAATACTTACACCAGACAAAATAGATTTTAAAACAAAGGTTATAACAAGAGGAAAAGAAGGACCCAGTAATACCACTTCTGGGTATTTATCTGAAGAAATGCAAAATACTACGTCAAGGGGATGTGTGTATCCATATGTTCATTGCAGCTTTGTTTCCAGTGGCCAAGATGTGGAGGCAGCCTGGGTGTCTGTTGATGGATGAATGGATAAAGGGGAGGTGGTACATAGATACAATGGAATAGTGCTCGGCATGGGAGAGAATGGGTTCTTGCCATCTGCAGAGTCATGGATGGACCTGGAGGGTATTGTGCTGAGTAGAGTATGTCAGACAGAGAAAGACAGATGAATGAGATTTCACTTATATGTGGAATATAAAGAAGAAAATAAAGAAACAAAAATGTCCAGCTTCCTCTACCTTCCTCTTCCCGCACTAGGATGTCATTACAGGTCAGGATAAAGGGAGCCACAAGATGTCCCCGCTCACTGAGAGGGCCAAATTTATTTCCCTGCTAACAAGGATGAGTGAATGGGGTCCCGGGATGGGTATTGGCACCCAGCTCTCACCCCCACACTCTGCGCTGTGATGCTGACCGCAGGACTGCTATCTCAGCGTCCCCGGGCTTCTAGCCCTCCGTGTTCATTCATGGGGGTGTCAGGCAGAGTAGGCCCCTCAGAAGGCAGACACAAGCACAAAACAACAGTAATGATAAAGCAATCAACGCTGTAGTGCCCTAGAGCCTGTGAAGTCTTTCCCTAGACACCCCTTTGGTTGCCTCTCACAAGACCGACCCCAGGTGGGCAGGTCACAGACAAGAGGCCAGAGCCACTCAGGTGACCTAATGGGTCAGGGCCAGTGCTGAGACTCGGCCCTGGTCTTTCAGACTCCCAGACCTGCCCCTCTGTGTACAGCAGATGGCCCCAAGCCCAGCCCTCTGAGACTGGGAACCTTTGTGTCAGAAAGCTCGGGGAATTCCAGTGCAGGTGGGCCCCCCAGTCTGAGAAACACCCTCCCCAGCGCTGCTTAAAAGGTGTAAGTCTCACTTGGTTCTGTCCCCCAAGGGGCAGGAGAGGCTTGCTTCATGGTTCCACACCCTGCCCCTTCATGGAGAAATTCAGGGTCTGGGGTTTATTAGACAAGATGAAGGAGACCAGCAGAGCCTGAAATGTGGATGCTGTATCTAATGCTGGTGGCTCCCAGTAATTCACTCTGAAGTTCTTTGCTGGGGGAGGAAGTGAATTGAGGGTCACTGGTTCTCAACCTTGGCTGTGCATTAGGGTCACCTGGGGGGCTTGACTTAGATTGTCTGTATGTCAGTGTGTGCGTGTGCATATATCTGTGTCAATGTGTGCGGGTCTGGCTGTGTTTGCACCTGTGTCAATGTGTGTCAGGGTGTGTCTGTGTGTCTTGTGTGTGTGTCTAGGTCGGTGAGTGCAAGGAGAGAGAGGCCAAGAGGGCAGCTCGTGGTGGGGTGATGGGGCAGTGCAGCAGTAAGGAAGGGCCTTGGGGACCCAAGTTCCCTCCCTTTACAGATGGGACCCAGAGAGGGTCAGTGGCTTGTCCAGGTCCCAGGCCCAGCCTTTACAACACCACATTGTACCCCACGACCTAAGCACAACATGGAAGCTGGAGCTGGTTCGTGACTCCATGTCTTGTTGGCTGAAGCACACTAGTGCTTTGCTTTATTACCTGCTACAGAATGCTGGGCCCAACCCAATTCAGCCTGTTTTGCTGGCAGGCCAGCCTTTCTGAGAACCGTGGACTCAGAAAGCTGCTCCCCAACCTGTGCATGCCACTTCCCACTGCCCACACCAGGTAGGACTCCAGGCCAGCCAGGGCCACTCCCTGCTTGGTATTCCATCACAGGCAGGAGTCCAGCATCAAGAGAGGCCAAGCACAGCTCCCTCATCTCCCAAGCAACCCTCTAGCATCTTGGGGCTGAGGTTTTATAACCAGAGCTTGCATCTTAGCTACCTGGAGAGAGACACTGGGAAGCTGACAGTGGGGGCTGGGACAGGACCTGGGGGCTTTGTCTCCTACCAGCTGTACGATTCAGGGCACAGGGAAGCCCTGTTTTCTCAACTGCAAATGGGCCTGCAACACCTGCCCAGCTTCTTCCATGGGGGTAGCTGGAGGTGCAGACAGGGATTGCAGGGAAGGTACTCAGCAAATGATGGCATCCCCACATATGCCATAGGTTATTCCCGGGTGTGATCTGAGGCCTGCCAACCACTGTCCTGTCCCCAGCTGTCTTCCCCACTCACTTGCTGTGCTGCCTCCACCATTAGAGCTAGCCTTCTGGGTTAAGGATATTTAGAAGGCTCTGTAACTTACAACCAAGTTTCCCGCCAGGAGAGAAGACAGGTGCAGTGATGTACCCCACAAGCCCTCCCTGGAGGTCTCCAGAGCAGAGAGTAGCAGGAGAGCAGCAGGAGCTGAAGGCTGGTGCAGTGCCCTGGGAACCTGGGAGTGGCCAGTGGGGAAGGGAGTCTAGGGACCCAGGGAGCTGACTTGACCTACCTCAGCCCTGCCCAGTGGATCAGGGCCTCAGGGCAACTGTGTGGCACACTTCTTACCCTCTTTTGTCATTAATGAGATGGAGATAAAGAACAATTCCATTTTGGAGTCATGTAAGGATGAAAATGTGTGTACAAGTAGACCAGTTATTTTTCTTGTTATGATTTTGTGGAGTCCTTCACAGAGGCAGACTATCTATATTTCCCCCCATGTCATGGTAGTCACTCCCTGCTTGCTGCATTATCTGTCTCCAGACTGTTTGGCGTGCAGTAGATAGGACATGGGGATGGAGGTCAGAAGACCTGGATTCTAACTCTGCCCTTGTTCTTACTGCCTGAAGGGCCTTGGACATGTCTCCTCACCACTGAGAGACAAAAATGGGTGATAATGTAACGATAATGACAACAGCAGCCATAATAGGGTCTATTGGGCTGATGCCCCTTAACTTACATATGGTGGGGTTACTTCCCGATAAGCTCATCATAAGTTGAAATATTATTGAGTCAAAAACACATTGAATCGGGGCAGCCGGTTAGCTCTGTTGGTTAGAGCGCGGTGCTCCTAACAACAAGGTCGCCGGTTCGATCCCCGCAGGGGCCCCTGTGAGCTGCGCCCTCCACAACTAGGTTGAAACAACCACGTGACTTGGAGCTGATGGGTCCTGGAAAAACACACTTAAAATAAATAAAAATTTTAAAAAATGCATTTAATCTACGTAACCTATCAAATCATACCTTAGCCCAGCTTACTTTAAACAGCTCAGAACACTTACATTAGCTACAGTGGGGCGATTACCTTACGTTTCATATTTGGAGTATTGCCTTCCTCTCCTTCTCACCAGAAGAAGGAGACACAGATGTGCATTTTGTAGCCTTGATGGAATGCAAAAGCACAAAACACAGCATCCAAGAAACGCTGGCAGTGCAGTACACCGCAGGGGGTCGCTTGTTCCCCTGGTGACCGCCTGGCTGACTGGGCGTTGCGGCCCCGGCCATGGCATCATGACAGAGGCTCAGACCGCGTATCACTTGCCCGGGAAGAGAACCAAATTCCTAATTCCAAGTACAGTTCTACTGAATGTGTATCACTTTTTCATCATTGTAAAGCTGAAAAAACGTAAGTCGTACCATCGTCAGTCAGGGACAGTCTCTGTAAGGAAGCTGAGGGTTAGCAAGGATACTGAATTTGCCACTTGAAACATTCACCCTTAGCAGGTAGAGAAAACAAGGCTGAGATCCAGGTCCATCGGGCCCCAGGCCTGTGCTTTGCATGGTCCTCCGTCTGAGACCCTGGGCTCCACTGAAAGCACATCAGAGAAAACAGTGATTTGTACTCCCTCCTAGAGCTGTCTCTCAATCCCCCCATTTCCAAGTATTCAGTGAGCACCCACGTGGAAACGTGTCCTGTCCGGTGGATGATGTATTTTGGAATTGAAAAAACTAGAGGTAATGGAATCGGGCTGGTGTAGGATGAAATCAACCCTGCCCTTCAAAAAGGCTTGTGCCGGCCTTAACAACGCAGAATGGTCTCCCTGGAAGCAATGAACGACACCAGAAAGAACACATCTCCTGCTACCTCTGGTGTGGGTTGTTCAAGGCCAGTTCAAGTGGCCCTTCTTCCGGGAAGCCTGCTCCGACGGTCCCAAGCGGACTTGGGTCCCCACAGCATGTGTTTGCCCACTTCTCATCATGGACGGAAGTGTTTGGCTAATTATGTGCACATGTAACCCTCCTCCCACTGAGTACGAGCGCCGGGAGGGAGCGCCGGCCAGACTGCGTCTTCCACACAGGTGCCCCCGGGTGCCCAGCACAGCTCTGGGTGCCAAGTGGGAGTTGAGGAAAAGCTTAGTGGTTTGATGTGACATCATTCAGTGCCAACCACATGCTCTGTAAGGACAGCTCCCCCAGGTCAGGTTCATCCCCTTTGCCACACACCCTCAGTGCTCAGCATAAATCCTCGTCCACCAAAGGGATCTCCTTCCACCAAAATTCTGGCTATTGGTTACCGGGCATGCCAAGAGGTGCAGTGATCATATAAACCACAGGGGAACCCACGAAATCCAACAGTCATCAAAAAAGGCCACCTGGAGGAAGCAGGACTTGAGCTTGCCTGCCAGTATGGGTGAGGGGGAGGGTGGGGGGAGGAGATTCCCTGAGGGAGGCCCAGCATGAACAAAGGTAGGACGTGGCCCATACACATTTGCAGGCACACAGAACATTCAGGGCTGGCTTCAGAGGGCCGGCAGTCACCACAGAAATGGCAGCTTTCTTCCCTGCTCCACCCAGGTGAAGCCACCTTGACCCAAGCCTGGAATGTTCTAGCAGCTGGCGAGGCCCTTTCCCTCTTCCCCGGAACATAATGGCTTGGGGTTTGGATTCCTTCAGTAAGCTTCAGGGGGCTGCCCTAAAGCGGCCCCTCCTGCGGGTATTTTTAGTCAAATTTAATTTGGCAGCACTGAGCACTTTTGATATCACAATGATTAGTTAGAGCTTGTGTACTCGCTGTGTTTCTTCTTCCCGCCTGCCTGTCTCCCCGGAGGGGCCTGGGTGTTGTTTTGACTTTTATGTGCTACAATAAAAACTTTCATTGTAGCAAAATGTTTGCTCGTCAAAATTAGCTTGGTTAATTCCAAAGAATTGTTTCATCTTGGCTCCGTAGGCACCAGGGATCTTTTTTACAAGATGAATTGGCCACCAGCCAGCTATCTCTGGGACAATTCCTCTGTAGTGCTCTTCCCCCTGGAATTTACCTTTAAAGAGAAAAAACCTGCCTTCACTTTCCATCGGCTCCTCTGAATGTGCGGCTGGGTTCATGGGCTCCAGCCCAGGGCCGGCAGAGCCAGAGCGGGCTGGCTGTGTGGGTTTGGTGGTGTTGATTTTAGAGTCCCAGATGTGAAAGAAAACCCCACAACAGAGATCGACGTTCATGGGTACAATCTGGGAGTGTATGCACACCCACCCACGCACACACTCAGATATGCTACGCCCAAACCTACACCCAGTCATGTCACACTGCCGGGCACCCATCAACACATGCAAATGTACAGACACACCAGGTACAGGCACCGCAGACAAACAAACTGACTCAAACGCACCCAGGAAGACAGAGAAGCCAAGGTACATGCAGACCCCACTCAGCCCCATCTGGATGAGGCCTGCCTGAGCCGCCCTCCCAAACACCTGCAGGGCTCCGTAGGCAAGCTGGGCTGCAGAGCCCCCCTGTATCAGTGAGGGAGGTGTAGGTGCCACCTCCACACAGTGTCAGTGATCCTGGGGCCGGGGCTCAAATGTCGTCCGTGCACTGGAGGAGACCAGCCCCTGCAGCCCAAGCCAGTGCCCCCGAGCCCAGAACCCAGGCCATGCCGACCCTCTCCCTCAGCTCTCTCACCCTGCCTCAGCTCTCCCCACACTGCCATGTGTTAGCCAAAGAGGTGGACGAAGCCCATAAAAGCCTGTGATGGGTCAGCAGAGCATCTTGAGGTGGGCGTATTTGCTCCAATTGTCGGGGAGCCCCATGAGAGGGAGTGAGAGGGGCTGGCGTGCAGCCTTAGCTAGAGCATGTGGGCCAGGAAGAGGGGGCGGGAAGGACCTCCTAGAGGACACGGCTTTGGCTGGCCCTGGGACAGAGCCTCAGAGCTGGCTTCAAACCATCTGGGTTATTAAATGACACACTCCCCTTCACACAGCCCCTTGCTCCTCTCTCCTCTCTCTACAATGAGTGGGTTTACAGCCAAACAGTTCTGGGAAAGAGCCAAAATTAATGTTATCTGAACGCCCCATGTGCCAGGCCCCAAACCTGGCATTTCAAATGCTTGAGCTCATTTACTCCTCAAACCGTCATGCGAGGCTGCTATCTTTATCCCCATTTTGCAGATAGTAAAGGTAATGAAAACAGTGCAGTGTGGGCCCCTGAATGGCTGCTTTCTCTCTTCTGCATCTGATGGGTGGGCGTTGAGGTTCAGAGAGGTTCCGGAACTTGCCCAAGGCCACCCAGCTGGTCCCGAGGGAGCAGGATTTGACCTCAGGAATGGCTGCAAAGCCCGTGTGTGGGTAGATGTTTAGGAACCACGGCCCTGGGAACAAGGTGGCATGGTCAGGGCTTGGATGGCAAGCTCTGGACACAGTGTGGGTGGCAGGTTGGAGGGCAGAGCCGTTGGGCTGCAGAGTGGCCTAGGCTGAAGGCCTGACCTGGGGACACTGTTGTAGCAGGGTCAGGAGCGACAGGTGAGAGTGGCACTGAATTGGTGAGGCGGCTGACCTGTGTCCACATGGCTGAGACACAAAGCGGCCAGCACAGGGACAGCGACAACTGCCGCTGAAAGAGAATCCCTGATAACATACCCTGTCGCTCCACAGCACCCGCCCCCCTCATCTTGCTCCTCACCAAATTTTCTCCTTGGAGAAATGGCACCATGTCACAGGGGAAATTGGCATCCAGGCCATTTGCTCATTCTGTAAATTTTTATCAGGTGCCCACCTGTTCTAGGCCCTGGGGTTACAGCAGAGACCCAGGCAGAACTGCCAGTGCTTGCGGGGAGACAGACAACAATGGACGAAACAGTAACATCCATCGATAATAAACGTGTTGAAGAAATACAAAGCCCGTGGGGTGACGGGAGGTGGGAGGAGGGCAGGCTACGTGCAGGGAGGCTGGAAGGGACCAGCGAGGCAGAGACAGGAGGGCTGCAAGTGGTGAGCCCAGAGGGTATCTGGGAAGGGCAATTCCATGGCCGGACACTCAGAGTAGACAAAGGCTGCGAGGCTGGAGTGGGCTTGGCAGCGTTCGGAAGTCGGCGTGGCAGAGCTGAGTGGCAGAAAGAGTGGGGAAAATGAGGCTAGAGAAGTAGCCGGAAGCCAGGTCTCATGGGGCTTCGTGGGACATGGTGAGGGCTCTCAGTTCGCTCTTCGTCTGTGAGTCCTGGGGCCACTGGGCAGGAGGTTAACAGCCTCCTACAGAGAATCGGGCCTCCTTCCAGCTGCTGGTGCCCTTCGGTCAACAGTCTCTGTGGCCAGAACCTTTGGTTCCCTGCGTTACAGACTCAGCCCTCCTTCTCTGTGCCCATTAGGGAAAGGGATTGCAGACACTGCTGGAAAACTCTTCCGACACTGTTGTGTGCCAGCCAGGGCTGGGTGGAGGGGCAAGAGCAAGACCTGGGATGGAATCCTGTGGCTTCCCCGGCCCAGCTCTGTGGCCTTGAGCAAATTGCTTGACCTCTCTGAGCCTCAGATTCCTCCATTATCAATTAGAAAGATGTTCTACCACAGAGCCAGGAGGACCAAATGAGCAGAGGAAGTCAACGTGCATCGTAAAATCTAATAATTCTGCATGAATGGATGTTTTTATTTAAAGTTGTTTCTCCCGTGGGGGGACCAGGTGTTAACTGATGAATAAAGGAAGGAGAAAGCTTCTCGGGGAGGGCCTGGGACCTCCCTTCTCCCCACACTCTGGTCAGGTCTCCTCCACGGCCCTTCATCCTGAACAACGAAGAGACTTCACCTAGACCTTGAGGCCCAGCCCACTGGTGCCCAATTTCTCACCCAAGATTTCTACTCACGGTCAGGTTGGAAACCGCAGCCTAAAGAGCAAACCAGCTGTGCTCTCCAAGTGACACTTGGAAGGGACCTCAGGAGCCCAGGCCCCACCTGTGGCCAAGATTCAGAGACAGGAGGATGTGTGGTGGCTGACAGGGCTCCTTGGGGTTCTTCCTGCCCCTGCAGCAGCTCCGCCTCTATCCCACACCCTGATTTCAGCATTGGTCAGTTTCCTTCTCTACGTTCATTAATTCCTTTCTATAAAGTTGAATGATTTTTTAAATGATATTGCTAATTCGTCTCATTTTTAGATCCCAAGGATTCATACCTATGTGTAAATGGATAAAGTATGAGAAAATATAAAGGGAATGACTGATGGAATAACTAATCTGGGTCATCAAGGGATTCTAAGGACCTGAAACTTACTACCCTCCAATAAGACAAAAAGACTGCTGCTGAGTGAGTCAGGGGATGGGGACAGTCACACCTGTGGACACAGGCCAGGCCCACAGAGCAGGCTTCTGCTTCCGAAGGGGAGCGCTGGGGGGCAGGGCAGGGGCCCCCACCTGACACCTGGCAGCTTCCTGCCTCCCCCGGCCCTGCCTGAGCTGCAGCTGGTGACTTCTCACTGTATCAAACTCCACCAGCTTTTCCTAGAAGCACTGGCTGCTAAGAGGTGCTACCAGGTCCAGGTGAAGGTAGAACCACACAAGTGAGCTAACTTCTGTGGCCTCGTCCCTAAGGAGGGCATAAGCTGCTGCCCTCACAGGGCTGCTAAGGGAAGTCAAGAGGCTTATGTGCAAAACCCCCAGCCAGGTGAGTCCTCACCTTCCCATCCCCACCCAGCCTGTGTCCCTGGACCCTACACTGGGCATACAAGATGAACGAGACACCGTGCCTGCCTCCAAGGATGTTACCATCTCCCTCTGAAAACCGACCATCTGGGTTCTGGTGGCTGCAGAGAGAACGAAGGAGGAAACCATGACAGAGGGAGGCTGGGGTCCCCAACATGTGAGGGACTCAGGTCTCTTTACTCAGAGCTAGTCCTTTAGGGCCCTGGGGCAGCTTCTCAGAGGCCTGGAGACCAGAAGAGCCCCCTCCATGTTTTCTACTTTTGTTATTAGATGCTATACAGAATGCCAAGTGCTTTATCTGTGTTAATTCATTCAATCCTCTCAATAACTCTATGAAATGAGTGCTATTGTTTATCTATCCCCACAGGAAGTTGAAGCACAGAGAGGTTAAGCAACTTGTCCAAGGTCACACAGCTAATCAGCTAATCGGCGATAGAACCAAAATGGATGGACACGGGCAGTCCACAGGCTTCACTCAATCACCACAGTAACAGCTTCTCTATGTGGTTAGCACAGGTCATCACAAAGTAAGTGTCAGTGTTAGGAACCCGCCCAACAAGCTTATTGCCCTCTTTGACATATCAAGAGTTGGCCACTAAAGTAGTAATAATTAATATTCATTGATTAATTAGTAGAAGCCAGGAACTATTCTAAGTACTTCCCATGTTTTAACTAACTTGGTCCTCACACTATTATGACACCTATTTTATATAGGAGGAAACTGAGGCACCAAGGGGCTAAGAACCTTACCCAAGGTCCCCCAGGTGATACCTGGCAACGGTGTCATTTGAACCCAGGCGGTGTGGCTACCCATACGTGCGGAAAGTTAGTAAGTAAAGAGCTGAAGCTCAAAGCCAAGTCTGTCGTCATCTGTGCCTGAGCCATGGCCGCTTCCTTGCTCTGCCACGTCTGCAGTGCCCTTTTCAGGTTGAGAGTTTAAGTAGAATCCTGGGCCTCAGGCCATTCTTTCTGGGCCCTCCTTCCTCCAAACAAAGCCCTCTCATCCTCCAGGGCCTCTCCACTTGTCTTGCTCGCTTGGGCTTGACCTGTCCTGGAGCTCACCTGCCCTCCAAGCCTTCTGGTTAGACGCAAGCCCCCACTAGGCCTTTGAGTAGCCAAATCTCTGGCTGTGGAGCTGTCTGCCCTTCAGTTTGGGGAACGTCTGAGTCCTTTTCATGGGTACTCAGTGGAGTCAGGGCTCTTTCCTGGGCTGGATTTGCACTCTGCCTTCCTGAAATGAGGGGCCCTTGTCTGCTGCGGCCCAGTTCTCCTCTTCTGAAGCTTCTGGGCTGCTTTGCCCCAGACCCATGCCCACTTCCCTTCACCCTCCAGTTTCTCCTCAAGGATCACCATCATGGTGCCCTGGGGTGCCCACTCCAGTTAGTGAGTGTGTGGGTGGCACCGAGCTGGCCAGGAAAGGCTGTGTGGGATGGCAGCTGTTGCAGCGGTCTCCTGGGCCTGGGCCTGCACACCTGGGCCCAAGTTGGCCTGACACAGAGCGTCAAGAGCCTAGCTGAGCAGGCAGGTCCAGGTGAGAGTTACGTACTACCCTTGCTTGGGATCTCTTTTTAAAAGAAAAGGGTTCTAGCTGAGCATCCTCAGAAGGGCCAAGTTCAGGCCTGGAAGACAAACCCCACCAACAAACCCCACCAGGTGGCTGGGGGCCAGCTGGGACGGCCACACACCTTAGCATAGTAACGGTTCCTCACCCTTACACGTGTACCACTTGGCTATTCAAAAAGCACATTTTTTACATACTCTTTTTCTCAAACCTCATAACTCGGGGAGGTAGGTATATTTAGACCCATTTCACAGATGAGAAAACTGAGGACCAGAGAGATTGACTCCTCTGTTACTAGCATATTAGGGGCAGATGCAGGGGCAGAGCCAGCTCTATCCAAGCCCAGTGTTCTGCCCACTGTACTGTAACCTGTACC
The DNA here is from genome assembly GCF_964194185.1 of Rhinolophus hipposideros. Lineage (NCBI taxonomy): Eukaryota > Metazoa > Chordata > Mammalia > Chiroptera > Rhinolophidae > Rhinolophus > Rhinolophus hipposideros. The sequence continues at coordinate 6,459,727 of NC_138051.1, read as the reverse complement.
ACCAAGGAGAAGTCATGGTTGGCAGCCCAGCCCCAGTGAGGCCATTGTATTTCCATATGGGAAAAGCTTAAGGAGGCTCGAACACTCTAGGCCAACAACCATTCGGCGAAGTCACGAGTACTTAGGATTCTCTAGGTCCAGTTAAAAGCCTTCATCTGTAGAAGAAATTCCTGGGGATGGGATTGCGGGAGGACAGGCTAGGCCTCCACAGAACAGAACCTGTTCCCAGCCCTGCAAAAAGCAGCAGAGCCCCCAGAGGGCAGGCCCCAGGCTGGGATGGCAGAGGTGGCTGGCCACGCACTTTGCAGGGATCTGTGCAGGCCCCACTTAGACGCGGCTTCAGAGCGTCTTCTCAGTGAGCATTAGTGGTTCCTATGCCGCCTGCATTGTGGGAGTGGCTCGGTCTCCAGGAGCCCCATGGCTCGGGGACCCCTCCCCTTCATCTCAAAGGGCTCACCAGCGAGGTCTAGATGGACAAGTCCAGCAGCGGGCAGTGAGCCTGGAGAGGATGGCCACCAATGTCGTCGTGTGCTCGTGTGTGGGAGGGTGTCACGGGTGTGATGCTTGGGGAGAGCGCAGCTGTCATGGTAACTCTGTAGGGTGTCAAGGATCCAGGCCTGCGGCTGTTTCTGGAGGACAGGGGCTGTGTGTGTCTCACTCATCCACTGGTGCTCAACACACTGCTCCGTCACCTACCTGTGTGGCCCTGGGCAAGCTACTTACTTACCTCTCTGTACTGGAGAGTCCTCTCTGTAAAACCAGGCTGGTACTGGAGCTGTGGGAAGGAGTTGAGGAAACAGTGAAAGGACCTGGTGTGCTCTCTGTGCTGGCGTCCTTGTGCCCCCAGAGCTTCTGGAACCATGAGGGCTGGCACCTGGGATCAGGAGAAGGGACTTTTGATCCCAGAAACTGGAACCATCATCAAAAGACGAGGTTAAAGGAGCTGGAAAACCTGACACCTGGGGAATGTTGTTTACTGAGAATACTTCACGAAAGCAATCATTGTTTTCTCTGAGAAGCAGTTCTCCAAAGGGCACTTGAAACACCTTATACCAAGAAATACTCCAAGAACAATCGCTGTGACTTTCTTGGAGAGCTGCCTCACTGAAGGAGACTCACGAATCTGGCTCCATCCAGATCCGGAAAGGTGAGGGTGGGGCCAAGGCCAAGCACGGGGCCAACACTTCTCAAAAAGCTCAGTGTTAAAACGCAGGGTTTAAGGCACTGAAGCACCAATTTGTGAATGGATTTCAATATGTTGGTGTAGGAAGCAACCACACTGTGTCCCAAAGGAAAAGAAACAGCATAGGACCATAGGATTACTGTGTTGCCCCAAAAATCAGACCAAGCCAGACCATCAGCTCTAATGCGTCTTTTGGAGCAAAAATTAATATAAGACCTGGTTTTATTTTACTATAATATAAGACTGGGTATATAACATAACATAACATAACATAACATAACATAACATAACATAACATAACAATATAATACCGTGTCTTATATTAATTTTTGCTCCAAAAGACGCATTAGAGCTGACGGTCTGGCTAGGTCTTATTTTTGGAGAAACACGGTATACCTAGGATGTACTAAGTGGCGATAGAGGTCAGCTATAATAATAATTATTACTTGTACATTATAAGTATGATTTATAAATATATAAATATAAATAACATATTTCTTTATAATAATATTATCACACTATAAAAAATGAATGATGCTACCTGGAAGAGTGGAAGAAGCGATCAGGTGACCCCCAAATTCACCGTTTTGGACAAACTCAGAGAAAATTTGGCAAGGTGACACTTGCCAACGTTATGCAGAAGCCCAGGGACGGAGCTGGGCTAAGCTCTGAGCTCCCGGCCTGTCCAGCACACTATAGCCCTGCCCCCACACTGCTGGCACAGAGACATGGCCCAGTAGAGGGAGCGGGTCCCCCAGCCTGGCTGATGCTGTCTCTGGGCAGAGATGACGCCTCTCAGACCCACCAGTGCCTCCCCCTGCCCTCAGTCAGGTAGGTCCACCCATTTCACCTTGGCACTGAGAGTCAGGAGAGACCAGGGCCACACCAGCTCTGCCCACCAGGCCACGAGGGACGCTGAGACCACCAAAACCAGCAGAATAGCCCTGGGAAGTCTCCCTTCACCCCTCACACATGGGGGGCACACCTAGGGCCTCCACCTCAGAAGGGGCAGCAGCTGGCAGGGCCATGTGGGTCAGTGAGGCTCCCTGGTCCCAAGAGAGCCCACAGGGGGCCTAGTGGCTGCTTTCCCGGAAAAGCATTGGGTGCTACCTTCTGGAGTTGCGGGTAAAGGAAGTGAGGCACCTTGGTGGCAATGCACCTAGCACGGACGTCAGCCACACTGATGGGAGGGGGAGGGACGGGGGTGGCAATGGCTGTCACTGTTTGCCTGGTGAGAAGCCTGAAGATATTCACTGAAGTGTAAGGGGGGCAGGGCGGTTATCACTGAGGTGCAGGATGTCTGGTGCTCCAATTCCATTTCTTCTTTTTCTCTTCTTTTGGCTTAGCTGAGTGTTCCAAACAGTCCACCATGTTCCTGAACTCACTGTCATTTCAAAGTGATAATAAAGAAGAAACCAGTGCCTGCTCTGGTGGTTGGTGGCCTTGGCCTCGGTAGAGGGGACCCAAGCCCAGGGCACGGAGGCATTGCCACACCCCCTCCCGGGCCCACCCCCCCAGCCCCCAGCCCCCAACCCCCAGCCCCAGCCGGGAGGGGTGGCTGCGCCTTGCTCTCTTCAGTTGCGCCTGGCTCAGACAATGCGAACACACAATCATTCATTATAACTCAATTACAGTGATTAAAGCTGGTGGCACGCAGAGGCAGGAGGGAGTGTTGCCAACAAAATTTACACTCCATGTCATCAGCGAGAGATAACAGCAGCTGACGCGGCCCTGTGCCTCCCCTGCCATCTGCTCAGCGTTGGGGGCCGCCCGAGGGGTCGGCTAATGGAGGACCATACCAGGAAGAGCGGCGAGGACAGGCGGCCCAGGCTGGGGCCGTGAAGAGCCCAGCGCCGGCTGGGGAGACATGGCTGTACCCCTCAGGGCGGCCGTGGAGGCCCAGAAATCCAACATCTGGAAGGGAGGTGTGACGGGAGGTGCACATCCCTTCTGCAGCGCTGCTGTTCCGGGGTTGCGCCCACAGAGGGTGGGACCCTGAGATCTGGTTCCTGTCCCATGTTCCAGATGAGGAAACAGACGCAGGAGTCTCCCCACACAGTAAGCCTGGGCCAGAGCCTAACCTCCCCCAGGGACATGCAGAGAGGGGAGCTGGGGAGTTGAGGGCCACTCTGGACTATTAGGAGATGGGATGGGCCCGGCTGTGGCCTGAGACCCTGCGGGGCCCAGAATGAGTCTCAGGTGGTGGCAGGAGGGCCCATGGGGGCAATGCAGGGGACACTGGGCACTGGGCAGGGCTGAAGGGGCAGCAGATGGTCATCGATCGGCAGGCAGCAGATCCAGACACACTGGGCTCTGGACAGGGTGACCAAGAGGCACTAGGGGAAGAGATGGAGGCAGGAGTCCGTGGCCGGGTCCATGCCACCATAGGCAGAGGGATTGGGCAGACCGAGCTGCCTTTCAAAGGGCAATGATGCCACGCGCCTCCCGGAACACCAGGCCTCCAGCCTTGTCAGCTACAGGACATAGGACACCTGTGTGTTTGTCCCTCATCTAGAAGAGCCTCCCTTCTGAGCTCCTGTGGATTGGTGGTGGGGCAGGGGGACGGAGTGGGTGTGAGGCACAGGAGAGGCTTGGGTCTCTCTTCGCCTGGTTTTCCTGTTACTCTTGCTCCAAGCACATTTTTCTGGCTGTACCAGCCTCTGAAGGCAGTCACCATGACAGCGTTCAGGCTGCCTGCTGCCTGACCTGCACTCCCACTCCCATCCCCAAGCTTTGCCCAAAGCCACAGCTAGAGCTCGTTTCCTAATGCCCAAATCCTACCACACGTCTCCTTTGCTACCTTAGCAGTGGCTCCTTGACTCCCCTAGGTGCATCTGAGCCCTCAGGTGTTCTCTTTGAGTTTCCTCTCTCACCTTCTCATCAGGGCCTTTGCACATGCCCGTTCCACAGGCTGAAGCACTGCCCTTTCTCATCTCACCTTGCCTTCAGAGCCCAACTTTCGCATCCCTCCTCCAGGAAGCCATCCTGACCTTGAGGCCAGGTGGGCGTCTGTTCTCTGGGCTCCCACACTCTTATGCTAGTGCCCTTGGAGCACTGGCTATGGAATATTGGTGTCATCTGGGGCAGGTCTCTTCCCCACCTCCAAGTCAGGCAGCACCTTGGGGGCAAGGTCTGGGCCGTTCATCTCTGACGTCTCAGGGCTAACTGGATGGAGGCTGAATGGGGGTGGATGGCCCAGACAGGAGCTGACAAAACGGCTGCCTCGTGGGGACTCGCCTAGGAGGGCACAGAACCAAGTCCACAGGAGGGGTCGGAGAACAGTGTCCTCAAAGGAAAGAGCAAGAGAGGGAAGCTGAAGGGAAAAGAACCACTCGCCCAGCCCTCGCCTCTCCCACAGGCATCGGGGACCCTCATTCCATGCCCAACAGGCCCACTGTGCACTCCTCCCCCTCTGGCTTCCAGGCAGGTCAGACGGGGCAGGGCTGATGGCCCAGTGTGGGCTTCAGAGCTGCTGACCGCTGAGGCCAGAGAGAGGGGAGATGGGCTGCTGCCTTGGCTCTCCCACATATCACACAGCAGGCCACCTGGAGACCAAGCTGTACCCACTGGCCACACCTGGAGACGCGGTACAAGAGTGAGGTGGCAGCAGAACCACACCGCCCTGCCCCCAAAGCACAGTCCCTGGAATTCCCCAAGAACTGAAAGAGGAAGCTGAGGAGAGGTGTTGAAGGCCTGGGGCAGGGTAGGGGAGTCTCTGATGCAAAAATCTGTCAGTCAAGAAACCTGGGTTTTAGTTTCAATCTTGACTCATGTTTGTGTGATCTGCCAACAGAGCTAGGGACACAGAAGGACCGAGGCTGACAGCAGCCCTGCCTCCATGGAACTCCCTTTCCAAGTCACTTGTGCTCTCTGGGCCTCAGTTTCTCCATCTGTAAAGGGGGTATTGAATTCGATCTGGTTTTCCAAAGTGTGGTATGGGGGAGGAAATTTTAAGTAAGATGAAGAGGCATTGAAAACCATGGACCCACAGAGCAGGAAAGTTATTCCCTTTCCACTTCTCGGTCAGTCATTTTGATTCGGTCAAGGAGCGAGTTTCATTTGGGTGCGATGGGTTCTCAGCACCTCTCGAACACTGCCTCATCTCCTTTTTTTTTTTTTAACAAAGAGGGAATAAGGAGCACTTCAGGCACAGCCTGTTTGATTTGTCTTCACTGCAGTTACTATGGTAGAAGAGGGGTTTTCTTAAGGCAAGTGATATTCCTTTCAGATAATAATATACAGTTTTCTTTTTAAGTACTTACATTTAGGCTTAAAAAGTGAATTTATTTAATGAAAAACTGTTAAGGAACTCATAGCCACTGGGGTTCAGTAACCCAGGGCACATATCACTAGATGATAATTTACAAATGATTGCGATTCTTTGATTCTTGGGTCCAGGGGCTGCTGTGTTGCAAGGGTAGCTCTGCTCCTTTTGGAGGGCAGGCCTCAGAGACCTGACAGTGGTGGCTCCTGGAACTGGGTCACCAGAGGGGCGGAGGGGGGTTCCCCACTCTGATAAAAAGGTGACAGTGAGTCCACTGGTAGAGTCCTGAGTAACACTGGTGCTTGGGCTCCCTAGGGACTCAATCAAGCTTGAATGCAATTACTTCCATTGACAAACAAGCTGATGTATGGATTGCATGCACAGCACTCGACAGCAGTTTCCAAACAGTGCTCTAGACAGACGGGCAGCCTCTCTGTCTTCTGAAAAGTGCCTCAGGCCTCCGGCTCCCTCCCTCCTGCAGCCCCCTCAGGGGAGACCCTAGGGGTCATCCAAGGTGTAGCCCCCAGCCCCACCTGAACGGATCTGCAAACCCTTCAGCCATCCAGGAGCAAACTAGCTCAGTGCTACAAAGGGGCAGGCAACTCAAGGACTAGTGTGTCTAAAACGCCTTTCTGTCTCGCAACCTACAACTCCTATTCATCCTGAAACACCCAGGACAAATGTGATCTCCTCTGCAAAGCCCTCATGGTACATCCCCTTCCCACCTTTCTAAGAGGTGCCGGATCCTCTGCCTCAGGACCCACATAGCATACTGTCCAGACCATCGTTTGTTAATAACACTGTTTTATAGTTGTTCTAACTGTTCGAGTTTGTTTTCCCCACTAATGAGCGCATCGCTGGAGGGCATGGACCATTCATCTCCCTATCCCATGTCCCTAGCCGCCAACACTGGGTATGCTCTGTCTGTGTCTACTGAATGTATGGATCGGTGGATGGGTGGATGGGCTCAGCTTAAACTTCTGAGCACGTTTTCAGATTTCATTCACTTTACTTCTCTATTTAAGGAAAGGAAACTTTTCTTTAAAAGCATCATTCTTTCAGGCATTCAATAACCATTTACCAAGCACCTATCCTGTGTCAGGTACTCTGTTAGGAACCAGGAAGAAAGAGTGAACCGAACTTGATCTCTGCCCTCAGGAAGTTCACAGTCAGGTTGGAGAATGAGGCCAGAAGCAAATGGATAACTACTAGGGAAGGATTTGAACTTCAGTGTCACTAAAAATTTAATCTCCTTTGAAAGGAAATTCAGATAGAAGAACAATGAGGTTAAGTGAAAACCCGCAACCCTGTATTTGTGTTAGAAGTATCAATAGATTCCAAGATGTATTTTATCATTAACAAATATATAAATACACACACACACACACACACACGTTTCTTAGTTCTGCTACTCAAAGGCTCTGAAAGCAAGGACCAATCCATTGTTATCAAGCATGCCTAGACCTCAGGTTATAGTCACTAAACAGCCACTAAAAGGAAGTTGGGCTCCTTGGAGAAATGGCTGAATCCAGATCCAGGATAGAAAAGGTACAAGATGAGCCAGGAACATTGTCTTTTATCAGAAAGCAATGAACCTATCAGACTACCAGAGTCATACCAAAAAGACTCAGGAGGTTTCCTGAAATAGGATATGATTTGAAAAGCAATAATAACTCCTCTTGACTGAAACATATCAAGTATGTTTAAATTGACAAGTTTATAATAATATTTAAAACTTAGTCGGCTTTTGAGGATACTAAGGAACTAACTTATTACTTTGAAAACTAGCAAGTAAAGCAAATGAATCAAGAATTTATTCTGGGGCCGGCCCGGTGTCTCAGGCGGTTGGAGCTCCGTGCTCCTAACTCCGAAGGCTGCTGGTTCGATTCCCACATGGGCCAGTGGGCTCTCAACCACAAGGTTGCTGATTCGACTCCCACAAGGGATGGTGGGCTGCGCCCCCTGCAACTAGAAGCCGCAACTGGACCTGGAGCTGAGCTGCGCCCTCCACAACTAATATTGAAAGGACAACAACTTGACTTGGAAAAAAGGCCTGGAAATACACACTGTTCCCCAATAAAGTCCTGTTCCCCTTCCCCAATAAAATCTTTAAAAAAAAATAAAAAAAGAATTTATTCTGCATTTAAACTATACTTCAAGAAAACCAAATGGTTGATGAGGGGCAGTTTCTCTGTATAGCAGTATTCAAGCAAGTAGATAAAGGAGTGATAGAGTTAATAAACCACTATATTGTAGCCCCTAATAAATTTATGAATCTAGACAATGATCGTCACTGACTGCTAACATAGAAAAGGAGACATCTGGATAGTATGTGCTTCCTAATGGATCAGCAAAGCAGTCCTGTCCCGACTGCCCACCCCAAACCAAGCCTGGATCTAATCAAGCTCCGAGATCTAACCACAATTTAGCAATCAGCCAAATTCAGACTGTGAGAAGCTCTAAGGACAAATAATTTTGTGTATTCAAGATATAAGTGTGTGTGTGTGTGTGTGTGTGTGTGTGTGTGAGAGAGAGAGAGAGAGAGAGAGAGAGAGAGAGAGAGAGAGAGAGAGAGAGAAAGAGAGAGGGAATATGAGGGAGGAATCTAAAAGACATATCAACTATAGTTGCTTTGTACGGACTTTATTTGGATCCTAATTCAAATATACAAAGTTTTAGAAAAATTATAAGACAACTTGAGGGAGTTGGAATACAGATTGGGTATTTGATGACATTGGAGATTGTTGTTAATTTTTTAGGTGGGTTAGTAGTATTATGGTTATATTTAAAAAATTTTTAAATTTATTTTTCAATTACAGTTGACCTACAATATTGTATTAGTTTCAGGTGTACAACATAATGATTAGATATTTATATAACTTACGAAGTGATCACCATTAAGTCTGGTACCCACCTGATACCATACGTAGTTATTACAATATTATGGACTATTCCCTTTAATATTATTCCCTTTGCTGTATATTTTAAAAATAGATCTTACCTTTGGAGATACTGAACTATTTACTAATTAAAATATGAGCTGCCTGAGATTTGCTGCATAGTATTCCAGTGGTAGTGGCCAGGGTGGAAACAGGTAGGGTGTAGCTAAAACAAGATTAGCCCCAAGTTGCTAACTGGTGAAGATGGATGACAAGCCACAGGAAAATTCACTATAATGTTCTTTCTACTTTGTATCTGTTTGGCATGTTTTATAGTGAAAGGCCAAACAAATTTAATGCATGTCATCTCTGCAGGCGATAGCTGACCCTGCACACCTCCAAAATCATCAGAATCCCAGATATCTAGGCTCCTCCACTTTCCAAGCATCACTCCGTAAACGAGAAGAGCAAGGACTGAAGAGTTCGGGAGACACAGCTAAGCTGCTGCAGGGAGCTTAGGGTTTTGTTCCTGGGCCACTGGGCATGCACACCCCCAACCAGCCCTGGTCCCCGCCATGCCCAAAGCTTCCCTTCTAGTCCCCAGAAACCATGGTTTCGTATCGTCTTAATTTTTCTGGCTTTCTTTCTTTCTTTAATCTTCAATGATGAAATATTTCAAACATATAGAAAAGAACAGAAAATAAACCGACACTACTAAAGCCACCACACGGATTTTTAAAATGTGAACATTATAACATTTTCTTCAGATTTTTTTAAAGCTAATACAATGTGGTGGGTACAGCGGAACTCCCACCTCAGCCTCGTTTCCCTTTCTTCCCTCCCCACAGATGACCATTATCTTGGTGGTACGGTGTGTTCTTTTCACTCGTTTAGAATGTAGAAGCGTTTTGTGTGGATTTACATTTCACATAAATAGTATCACATTGTAAATTTCCTTTTGCAACTTGCTCTTTTCACACAACCGTCGTACTTTTGAGATTTATCCAAGTTGATACATAAAGATCTAGCTCATGCATTTTAATGCCTATACACAATTTCATTATGCCAAAATGCATCGATTTTTCTTTACCCATTCCCCCATAACGGACAGGTAATTTCCCGTTATTATTACTCCTTCAAACAATGGCCATGAAAATCTCTGTGTACATCTCTTTGGATACGTGTGTAAGAGTTTCTCGAGGGTATCTACCTAGAAGTAGAATCACCAGGTCATAGGGTTGTGTTGCTTCTACTTGACTATTGCCCAATGCTCTAAAAGTGGGTGACCCAGTGATGCTCCCACAACCACTGTTTGACATACTAGTCATTTCCCATCCTCCTGGAAGCGTCATAGTATTAAACTCGAAAATTGCCAATCCAATGGGAATGAGTTGTTCGTTTTGGTTATTTTTGATTTGTATTTCCCTGCTAACTAGGCATTTTTCACATGTTTACTGGTCATTCCTCTCTTGTGAGTCACCTGTTTCTGTCTGCTACCCATTTTTCTATTTACTTTTATGTACTGATTTGGAAGCATTCATCGCATATTCCAGATACCACTACTTTGTCAGTTATAGGTACTCCATTCATATTTTTCATGTTTTGTAGTTTTATGGCATCTCTAGCTGTACAGGTGTTTGAAATTTTAGTGTAATCAAATTGATCTCTTTTAATTTTTTCATTCTAGTTTTTGCTGGGTCGTGTTCAATAATTGTGTCCCTCCTCAGACTACTAAAGTTGTTCTCCAATATTTTATCATGCAAGTTCAAACTTTAATCCCACTAGAATTTATTTTTTTGTGTATTTTGTGAGGTAGAGATTCATTTTCCCCCTAAAAGATGGCCTATTGTCCCAGAACTATTTGCTGAATAATGCTTTTCTTCAGATACATAATGTCACCTAATCTATATGGAGGTTTATTTATAGATTCCATTCTGTTCCACTGGTCTTTTTGTCTAAAATGCACCAAGAGCACACTTTCCTGCTGACTGTAGCTTTACAATGAGGCTTGTTACTTGGAGGATAAGTCTTCCTTTCTTATTCTTCTTCAAAATCATTTTTGCTATTCTTGGTTCTTTACTCTTTAGATAAATTTTAGTATTAGCTTATCGAATTAAATAGAAAACATCCTATCTGAATTTTGTTTAGCACTGCATTATAGATTGCTGGGAAAGACAGTTTTTTAAATGAAATTGAATTTTCTCATCAATGAATATGGTATAGCTTATGATCAATACAGGTCATTTAAAAATTATTTTCTTCAATCAAATTTTATCTTTTTCTCCATAAAGTTCTTGCATAGGTTTACTTAGATGTAATCATAGGTAGTTTTTGTTGCTATTGTAAAAGCATTTTATTTCTTTATATTACATTTTCTAATTGGTTACTGTTTATGAATAGGAGTGCTTTTGATTAATGAATGTTGATCTTAAATCTAGCAACTAGACTCTTTTATTGGTTTTAATTATTTGTATATGCTCTATGAATACAGACATATCATCTGCAAATAATTACAACTTTCTTTCATTTCAATCATTGTACCTTGTTTCTTCATTCTTTTATTTTGTCCTATTGCTTTGGCTAACGCCTCTAGCACTGTGTTGAATAGAAGCAGCAATAATGAGTACCCTTGCTTTGTTGCCGACTTTAGAACAGTGCTTCTAAAATTTAACTTTGATCTATTTGTAGGCTAACAGTCTGGTGTAGTTACCCATTGTCAGATTGTTTTCTTTTATTAATAGTTTGGCACTTTAAGAACTGTCATGAATGGGTGCTGAATTTTGTAAAGTGCCTTATCTGCTTCTTTTGATTGGTAAAATTAAGTCTTCCAGGTGTGCTGGAAAGTAATTTGTGCTCCTCAATAGTTGGTTGTAGGGTTGTATGTCTCAAGCTTGTGAATTATGCTGTTCAAATCTTCTATATCCTTATAACTTTCTCTCAACTCAATCTACCAATTCCTGTTAGTGGTATGTTAAGACCTCCTATTCCTCCTGGTAATTCTGTCAGTTTTTGCACATTGTTCTGAACTCGGGAGCTCTTCACTCTGCTTTTAAGTCTTTTATTTATGACATTAAAGGAGTCTCTTTCTTTCAAGGTAAGCTAGTAAAATTGTTTTATTTTAATTTTGTCCAATACATTTGCCTGTCCACATGGTTGAAGGAAATCCTCATTAGCTTTCTGTTTTGTTTGCCAGAACTGGATATTCCAGACCTGCTTTTCTCAAGTCTTGTAACCAATTGTCAGCAAACATTTGCATGGGGCAGCTTTCATCTGTGATACCCAGGAAAGACCAGGCCTTGGCCCAACCCGCTCTTTCTTCTGGCCTCAGCAGGGCAGCAGGTCCCCAGGGCCCGCTCCCGAGACAGCCCTGCCCTGTGATCTGCCTGGAGGAGAGTTGAGTTAGGGTCAGGGTGAGCATACTGCAGCGTTGTCTGGGCACTGACAGAGGTTCCCCAATGGACGTCAGGAAGGCCAAAGTTGGTCAGGGGTCACTTCTGTCCCTTGACTTTCCCTCCTATGCTCTTCATCTCAAGATCACTGATCTCTTCCTCCACCTGTGGGGTCAGATCATTCCAAACTTCTGAGCCAGTTCTAATGATACAGCCAGTCCACCATCCAATTATCCACCCATCCATTCATCCATCCATCCATCCATCCATCCATCCATCCATCCATCCATCCAGGAGCAATGTCATAGAAACACTACAAGCTATATGTTATGACCTTGGGCAAGTTGAACTTCGGTTTCCTAATCTATAAAATGAGCATAATAGTAGCACTGACCTCATAGGACAATTATGAGTATGAAATTAGACAATGTTTATGAAGCACTGACACATACTAAGTACTCTATTAATATCATCTACTATCTTCATCACATACTCACTGATTCATTCAACTACTATTTCCTGAGCACCTACTATGTGCTAAGTCCTGGAGATACAAGTCACTGTCCAGTGGACATCAGGAGAGAGGATGATATCATTAAACTAACAGTCACAATACACTATGCTTAGTATGTGCTATAGAGAGCTGGCAGAGGATGTTCCAAGAGCACAAAGGAGACACACTCAATTCAGACTAGAGTAGTGAGAGGTCAAGGAAGGCTTCCTGGAAGAGGTGACACTGAAGCTGAGTACTGATGAATGAACAGGGATTCAAAGAAGGATGTCAGGGACTCCTGGTTGAAAGACAAGCATACACAAAACCTAAAATCAGAGAGCACCATTTTTCAGGGCATTGGAGGTGTGTATGACTGGTGTGTACAGTGAAGCGAGAGGAAGTGAGGGCTGACCCTAGAGGTGCAAGGCCCAGGGCCTGGGGACGATCTGAGTTCAGACACTGCTATGCAGAGGGCCAGTGAGGGGCTCCAAGCAGAGAAGTGATGACGCCAGATGTACCGTTCATGTAGGTCCTGCATGTGTAGATTAGAATGAGTGTATCGCCCAGAGAAGGAACTGACTACATCCAGTGACCCAGTGCCCAGATCCCCAGGTCTTCAAATGTCAATTGTGTTGGGGACTTAGAGCCTGGGCGTTATCATAGGCATTCTCTTGGCCCCTGAAAGGTAGCCCACCCGCTCCATCTCCTGCCCATCTCCCTGCCTCTCCTGGCTCTGGCTGGAGCCCTGGCCCATGCCCAGGTCCCTCCTCCTGTTTCACCAGCCTGCTCAGCCCAAAATCCTAGTCTGCCTCCTGCACGGGAGGAGACTGGCCAGGGAAAGGTAGCAGGAACTGGGTGGGACCTGAACAAAGCTGGATTGGAACTAGGGGAGAAGCAAGAACTACATGAGGTCAGGGGAGGGATACAGGGCAGGGTCCTCCCCTCTTACCGAGGCCTTAGTACACGCTGTTCCTTCCTCCCCCCGGAACACTTTCCCCCACCTCCCTTTGGCTTGACAGCTCTCTGTTCTTCAGGTCTGTTTAGTTCATGCCTTCCAGGAACTTCCATCACATATCTTATGGAATGGTTGTCAGCTGATGTGTCTGGTCCCGCCAGCTGGCTGAGCACTGCATCTCTTTGATCTTTGCATCCCAGCACCTAGGGCCATGCCTGGCGTGTTAGATTTTCACTACATAAATGTTGGCTGGCTGGCTGGGTAGATAGGAAGGCTAGGTAGATGGTTGGGTGGACGAATAGATGAGCAAGTGATGAATGGATGAGTGGGTGGGTGGATGATGGATAGATGGGTGGGTGGGTGTCTGGAAGCAGGGTCAAGATGGGGGGTGAGTTCTAGGACGTTCTTGAGCAGGAGGCCGTTTCCCATGACTTTTCTTGGCTGTCTCCCTTCCCTGAGGAATTTCCTTAGCAGCCCTGCTAGAGAAGGGGCAGGAGGCCTCACCCCCTGGATTCTAACCCTCCAAACGTCATGCAGTCCTGCTCATTGGGCTCACTGGGGAGCCCTCTGGCTCCCTCCACCCCTCTGCCCAGAGTATGCTAGGGGCTTAGGGGAGGGGGAGATATGAGTTGTAACCTCAGCTCTGGCTGTGTGACACCTGCCCTTTCTGGGTTTTCATTGTCCCATTTATAAAATCAGGGGCTCTGTATACGTATCTCTTCAAACACAAAAGGCCCAATTTTGGTGTAATGTTTAAAAAAGGTTCATGGGTATTAGAATAGAGTACATTTTATATTATCACCCACACATGAAAAAGCATCGAATGGTGCCTAACCTTGCAAATAAAAAGGTTGATCAGGTTTGTTTGCTAGACTTTACATTAGAAATAACACCCATTTTCAAATACTGTGTTCTTGATAAAAAAAAAATGTACACTCCATCATCATGGGACCTGGCCAGTCCATGACATTTAGCAGTCTTGCTAAGGATGCTTCTGAGAGCTCTAGGATCCAGTTCTGTGTGTCCAGACCTCCCAGGGACCCTACAAGTTAGGATAGGTCTGGAGTTGGGGCTGACCAGGGGCAGAGAAGAGGGATGGGCAATGACCAGGCCAGAGGTGGCTTGGTCAGCTGCTGCTAAGAAGGACCTGGACACTTGTACATCATCCAAGTGAACGAAAGCCATGAACGCTGCTGCCTTGCTTAAGGTGTGGACGAATCACCTGAGATCACTAGAATGCACATTCACTTCTGCAGGACTGAGTGGGGCTGAGATGCTGATCTCTAACGCTGAGTGGAAGGCACTGGAGAGCGGTGGGCGGGGACGAAGCATGCAGTGTGAGATCACGGCGAGCTCCTCTGAGGACGTGGTGGTAACAGGCGAGTCCAGGCACTACCAGCTGACGCGAAAGCATGTGTCCCCAACACAACTTGCACAGGTCAAACGAAGGGTCTGTGTTGTCTCTTCCTATCCTTGACTGAGGTTCTATGGTGAGGACTGAGTCTCGGTCATCTCCCCAACCTTGACGATGCCCAGGAAACGGACTTTCAGAGACTGCCTCCCCTTCTCAGAGATGGGAATAATGCTGGCCTCCACTGCCAGTAGGACCAGTTTTCCTCTTTCCCCCACGGAGGTCTCCAGGCTTCATTCCCAACCGTCTTGGCACCCGTGGGCAAACCCTGGGTAAGTCCTGGGCACATAGAATTTTCTAGTCAGAGCCTGCCATCCGGCACTCGAGGCCTGTGTGGCAATGTGTAGACCTGAACAAATGCAAAAGTGTGGCCCAAGCCGGTGCCGTTTTACTACAAGGTCAAGCAACCGCGAGGGCTGCAAAGATAAACGGCCACCTCACATCGGCACCCCTCCCACCTGCCTGAAGCCTCTCTTCTATAAGCCTGAGGACATCCCCTCTCCAGCTAAATGACCCGTGTGTGCAGTCCAGCTATCCTTTCCAGGCTTAGAATTGCTGAGCTTTATTGTCACTCCTTTTTTAAAAAAAACGTGAAATTCCTTTTCTTGTATGAAATGATAGCAGGCAATTGTTTGTGCTGATTTGACTTTGACAAAATAAGGATTTGGAAACCACGGCCGTCCCTAATTCCAGGAGAGACTTCTCTGATGGGGGCATGAAATCCAAGAGGCTGAGAAGGGCCCCAGCCCTGCCCTACCTCCCTGGGACACTGACCTTCACACCTGGTCCTGTCCCTTGTGCAAACTCCTCCTCCTGAAGCCTTGAACACACCTTTGTGTCCTAGGGATTGAGCCCATCCCCCCAACATTTATTTTGGTTAAGCTTAAAAAATGATACAGGTTTTCAGGGTCCAGATGTTCACACTTTGCCATTTCACTTGTTCACATTTCTTTTTTTCCCCCCAAAATGTTCTGCATTGACAGCTGTACAAGACTTTGGAGTTAACCTGCAGCCCTCCCCTCAGGGAACTCTGTCTTGCCCATCTGGTCTGAGGAACTCCCAGCTCCCACCCCATCACTCCCCGGGGCTTAGACTGAGGCGGCCAACATCAGATGTGTGCCCTGTAAAAACACTCCCCTTCACTGTCCAGCACAGACTGGGCGTGGGAGGAGGGGCAGGGTGGGAAGTGCTTTGAAATGAGAAAAGCTCATGTTTACAAAGGAAATCGCCCAGGATCCAGGACGTGAAGGTTAACAGTGGCCCCAGCTCTGTTCTTGGGGGGAGGTGTGACAAACCAGAAGGCAATTAAAACACAACAATCAAGCCAACCTTTAAATAGTAACTTTTAAAAATATAAAAACAGCTCATTACAATGACTTTTCATTTTCTTTTTTCTTCAGGAATCAACTTTCTTCTAGCCTTGCCCTCCCTTGTGGCTACAGCCTTTTAACAAGAGTGGCAGATGAGAGAGAGACAGAGAGAAAAACAGACAGACAGACAGACAGAAAGTCTAGCCAGCCTCTCCCTCAACCTCAGAATGGTACGGGGTGCCTGGCTAATCTTCGCCGCCTCCGTGTCGTGTCAGGGGGGGCTGCTGGCCCAGGAGCAGGATCACTGAAGACGGGACGTTTTCACTGGAGCCCCTCCTTCTTTCTCACCAGACAGAATAACACATTATAAAATAAGCCATACAAATGCAGTATAAAAATTATCTTCCATATGCTACATCCATGGAGAGCCCACCACCAGGACTCACAACGGTCTTTAACTTTTCCTTAAAAGAAGAAAAAAAAGACCAAAAGAAGAGGAAGAAAGAAACGAAACCCTAATACCTCAGAACATTTTGGTACCAAAAAGTGGTACCTGCAGAGACAATATTCCACTTGTAACCTGTTTGGGCTCAAGAGAGACTGAGAGCTGTAAGAAGTCACCACAGTGTGCCAGCATAGGTGCCCCCACTTCCACCCGTCCCCCCAGGCCCCTCAGCCCCCGCTGCCCTGCCAGGGGAGGGTGGGGGAGGTAACCCATTCAGACTCAACCCTGCAGGTTAAATACATTTTCCCCTCTGCGGAGAGAGGAAGGGGTCACAGGCAGAAAAAGGGAGAAGGCATTTTATAAAAGGACATCACTTCTAATTCTTTTTATTCCAATTTAAAAAAAAAAGAAAAAAAAAGAAAAAAAAAGAAAAAAAGCACCCACATCAGTTGCTATTTTTCTCTGGTAGCTCCCTGAGCTGAATTGCTATGCTTTCCTCTAACTTTCTGTCCTTTTTAGGTTGTGTCTGCAGAGTAAGAAGAGCCGGAAAGAGAGTTCTTCTGAACTCCATTTCTCAACATGATGACTGAGCGTGCACCAAAGAGAGACCGAGTCCAGGAGGGGAGAGTGACCAAGTGTCAGACCCCTGAGAGAGGGAGACAAGAGGGCAAGAGGCAGATGGAGTGCGGGAGGCCACAGAAAAACCTGGCGGTCTCTGTGGCCCTCAGCCCAGGCTGGCCCGACTCAAGCACTGTCCGCCAGGCTGTGTGGTGTTGACCTTGACCCGCCTGGGAATTCCCAGGACACCAGAGGCACGCTCATTCCAGGGGCACCTGATGGTCAGTCTGGTTACCAGCTGCAGCTCCCTTCCTCTACCCCAGGATTTCTCTCCCCATTCCTCCCCTTCTCCATTTTGCTTCCCCTCCCTGCTTCCCCTTCCCAGATGGGAACTTCTGTTAAAAAAAAAAAAAAAGAAAACAAAGAAAGCCACCACCACGAGTGGGTTACAAATACAGCAGGCGAAATACACGGCTAGCGTTTCCGGTGGGAAGGGGCCTCCTCCCCCGCTGACCAGTCCGAGATAGGAGTCTGTTATTTACATTTTTCACAAACCTTGTGCGCTGCACAAGTGAGAAAATGAGATCCCCCCCGCCCCACCCCAGCACAGATATGTGGTCCACTCCAGTGTCCCCGACCCAGGGCAGGCGGACAGGTCAAAAGAAAGGGGAAGGAAACAGAGAGATTCAGGAGGGTGTCTGTGGGGAGCTGGAGCCACGAACCTCCAAATAAATCTATTTGTAGCGTCTGCCAGGATGGTGAAGGAGGAGAGGAGAAGAGAAATCCGTCGGAGTCCGTGAGACACATCCATCTGTGCCTGGAGGCGGGACGTACCGGGCGCGCCCTCCCTGCTGCCACAGCACAGCCCCGCAATGCTCGCTTGCTGGGCTGCTCGCCCAGCCCCGCCATCCTCGGACCCCTCACCGGCGTCTCCCTGTCACAGCCAAGTCTGTCTCTCCCAGCGTTTGACAGCCCTGTTAGAGTCCTTGTTTAGTAGATGACCTCATAAACCGTGGCCTTCTTGTCACCGGAGCCTGTTACAATATATTTGTCATCCGCCGAAATGTCACAACTCAAGACAGACGAGGATTCTTTAGACTGGAGCAGGAGAGGCAGGAAGGTGCGGGGAGAAAAAAGGCAGGGATCACTTTCTGGGTCCTGCACACCACTGCAACGCTCTGAATTAAATCGCCCCTCCCCGCCCTGGAGCGCACAGCACACACAGCCGGGCGTCAAATGCAGCCCGGAGAAGTGCTTTGAGTTAAGACGCCCCTTCTACCTGCTTTTCCACAAGGAGGAGCTCACTGACAGGGGTCACTGTCATCTTTAACGTAACTTGTCAGGATCAAAACAGAATGCCTTGGCGTGAGCTTCTCTGCTGGGTTTACAAGCAGGAAGAAGCACTTCTGAGCTGGGAGCAGTCAGCAGGCCAGAGCTAAGGAAAGTGTCGGCACCGAGTTTGGAAGCCGACCATGTCACTAGAGAGACTTGGAAAGTTATGTGTGTGACACACCCAGTGCTGGACGTTTCAGGCACGGATACAGAGTGTGGCTCGATGGCAGTGAGGGCACCGTGTGTGTGTGTGTGTGTGTGTGTGTGTGTGTGTAAGGGAGTATGTAGTATGTCGGGCCCCAGATTTCAAAAATCATAAAAAGCATCTTCCCCTCTCATCTTTTCCTGGACCCCTTTTCTCCTGCGCTGCCTCTCTCCTTACAATGCAGTGTTGAAATTAAACAGGAACTGACTCGAACATCAGGTAACAGTACCCTGAGGAAAGCTGCCCTGTTTGCCCCACTGCCCGGCACAGCTCCTGGGAAGGACAGCATCGAGGCTGCAGCCAAGCACATGTTTTTACTCCTCTTTGCTCTAGAAATCCTGTAAGCGCCCTGCCTAAAAGCCCTCGCCCTCGGGGGTTAGATGCCATTAGCAGCAGAGTATGTGTCTCGCTGATGTGCCCAAGTCCTCGCTTCTGGAGAACCCACCTCAGACCCAGCCCCATGAGGTAGGTGCTGGAAGGGGCCGAGGCTGGAAGGTCCCGCTTTGCCTCCCGCTCGTCCCACCCCCATTACCAGGGCAAGGCCCTGACTGGGCAGAACCAAGAGGGGCCCACGGACGGTGGCTGGTACCTGAAATATGCTGGCTCCATACGGTGTCCTCCAGGCGTTGAGAAGGTTATCTTTCCCAGTGCTCACAAACCACTTGCCTGCAGGTGGGATGCAAAGAAGTGTCAGACGGTGGCCTGCCCCTCTAAAGCAAGACCGGCCCCACAGGTGGCCGGCTGCCATGGAAACATGGTGTGAACACTAACCAGCACTTAGCCTACTCTCCACGTGCCAGTGAGACACACAACAGACACATGGACACCCAGAGACCGCCTTTCTCTGCAATCCAGGGGGAGGGGCGGGAGGGGCTGGGACAGAAAAAAGGTAAGATTTGCAGTGAATTGCAGCAATTACACTTGTGCAAAAGGTTCTTTTCAAAGCTACTAAGGTTGACTGACTCTGCTCGTCTCCACTGGAAGATGGCAGAAATACCGCACATGGCAAAGCGCTGAGCCTGCAGCCACCACGGAGGACAGCAGTCAGTGGGCACT
Organism: Rhinolophus hipposideros; assembly: GCF_964194185.1. Lineage (NCBI taxonomy): Eukaryota > Metazoa > Chordata > Mammalia > Chiroptera > Rhinolophidae > Rhinolophus > Rhinolophus hipposideros. Next base: position 6,440,247 of record NC_138051.1, on the reverse strand, counting down.
CTCACTCTGCCAGGGCTCTGCCTGCATTCACTACGTGCCCCAAACCCACGTGGCGGGCACCGTGCTATGCCCAGGGCACAGGGAAAAACCCACTGCAGTCAGAGAGGATAAGATGTGTCTCGGGCTACTTAGCAGAGGAGCAGACATTCCAGTTCAGGGCCCTCGGCTATTAAAGCCTGTGGTTTTAAGTGCCTGGAGCAACTGCCTGCAGGGACCACAGTGCTGTTCGTCTGCCCCAGGCCAGCAGAGAAGGGCTTTGGCCGGCTGTCTGGAGAACTACAGAACTCGGTACTCTGTGGCAGCACCTGCCTCGGGGGACAAGGGTGGTAAGGACCGGGATGGGAGGACAACGGTCAGCGGTCGGGGTCGGGAGGCCTGGCTCCCGTCAGGGCTCTGCTCCTGCTGTAAGCTTTAGACCCCTCATCCACACACAGGGGCAGCCCAGGCTGTGCGCTCCCCTTGTCCCGGGCTCACCACAGTAGGCGAACTTGAGGGAGAGCACGCAGCTCTCGTGCAGGTGCAGCTGGTACTTGTCCGGCTTGGTGTGGTGCAGCACTTCCACGTTGCTGCTCTCCATGCCCACAGCCAGCCACTCTCCGGTGGGGCAGTAACCCAGGGAGAAGATCTGCGGGCGGGAGGGGGATGAGCTCAGCCTCCTCTACGCTCCGAGGACCCACCATTTGGGGACCCACCACGCCCTCCCCATATCTAACCTCCCCACTTGCCACCTGCAAAGCCAAACCCCCCTCTCCCTCAGCCCAAGAGCCCAGGGGTAAGATATGTCACTTTTTCACCCCCATTGTATAGGTGAAGAGCTCGAGGCTCAGAAAATAAAGCGGGAGAGTCAGGATTCAAACTCAGAGGGGGGCAGAGGATGTTTTAGTTTCCAAGTTAATCTGTTTGTATGACTTCTGCCTTTCCTTGAGAAAAAAAGTGAGTAAATAACATATTAGGCTGGTACAAAAGTAACTGCGGTTTAAAAAGTTAATAACAACTGCAAAAACCGCAATTACTTTTGCACCAACCTAATATTCAATGTATAAGACTAAAACATCAAAATAAGTTATAAAAATAACAAAAAATCCTAATACCTTAGCATTTACAGAATGCTTCCTATGAGCCAAATTGGCTAAGGCTTTCAGAAGGACCATTTCCGGTGCTCACACCAGACCTAGGAGGTAGCTACTATCATTCCCATCCCAGGATGAGAAAACTGAGGCCAAAGTGCTCGAGAGGAGAGGAGCTAGGAATCAAATCTGAGCAGTATGTCCAAATCCAAGGCCTTGTCATTTCCATTTCATTGCTGCTTCCTCCAGGAAGCCTTCCCAGATGCCTCAGGTTGGTCCCAGGTCCATTAGCAATGACCACCTGGTGAGATGCCCTTTGTCCCCAGACTGAGCACACCCAGGAGAGAAGGAAACACGCTCACTGGGGGAAGGGAAGAGACTCCGAGGCTCACCTGGGAGGTGAAGTCATGCTGCTGCAGCTGCCGGCCCTCCCGTAGGTCCCAGGAGCGCACGGTGTTGTCCAGGCCCCCCGTCCACAGCTTGGTGCCATCGTGGGAGATGTCTATGCAGCTGGCCCCGTCCGTGTGGCCCTGGAACTGCCTATGAAGGCCAAGTGGGGAGGAAGGGTGAGCGCAGGGGAACCACTGACTGCCAAGCCGGCAGCCTCTGACCAGAAGAGGAAACTGAGGCCCAGAAGCGTGTGCACCATGTGCCCATGGCCCCCTCAGTAAGCCTGCAGCAGAGCCAGGCCTGGCCTCTCTCCGCTCCACTCAAGGGTCTTGTCCAGGGACAGATGGATAACAAGGGACCTCCCTAGGTGGACACTTGTGTGTCCTCGCTGTGCATTCTTAGTCCCTCTCCTTACCCTGTGTGACTAGGGGCGGAGGCCATATACCGTCAAACGGTACCGTGACAGACAAAGCCGGCCAAGGTGTACTGAGAGCCAAGTCTGGGCCAGCGCTGCGGCCACTGCACTGCGTCTCACTCCAAGGAACGTGCAGCATTGTGCCCGCCCCACATAGGGGACACTGAGACACAGGGTTAGGTGACAGGCCCGAGGTCCCTCCCACGGCCTCACCTGACGAGTGTCTGGTTGTGCAGGTCCCACACGGCAATGTTGCCATCGCTGCAGCAGGAAAAGCAGACTTTGGCGTCGGGGCTGATGGCGAGGGCGTAGCAGGCGGGGGCCGAGGACGTCAGCTCGGCCTTGATGCGGGGCGTGGGCGAGGCCAGGTCCCAGATGGTAAGCGTGCTGGCCTCGCCGCCTACGATGAGTGTGCGCCCGTCGGGCAGCAGCTTGCAGGAGCGGATGTAGTTGTCCCTGTTCTGGAGGAAGGAAGGGTGAGAGCTGAGTGCGGCCTGCCCTCCCCAGGGATTAGCAGTCACAGCAGTGACCCTTGACGCCCCTGCTCACACCCTGCCCTGGTTCCTGGCAGCTGCCAGCCCGTCCCCACGGCTCGTCCACAACCCTTCAATCTGTCATGCATTTCTTCACAAACCCCAGGAGGTCAGTATCATCTCCACTGATACAGGAAAATGGGGGCTCAGAGAGGTGAGCCAGCTGACCCAGAGTCACCCAGCCAATGCAGGGCTGAGCCAGGCCAGGCCTACAGGGCTCTGGCTCTGGCGCAGGCCACCCACCTCTCCCACGCCAGCTAGGAGGTGCCCGTAGCCCGGGGTCCTCACCAGGCAGTCCAGCTGGGAGATGGGGCTCTTGCTGCCTGGCTGGCTGATGTCCCAGATCTTCACACAGCCCTTGCCGCCTGTGTAGACGTGCCGCGTGGGGTTGCTGATGGTCACGGCACACACCACCTCCCCATGGCTGAGTGTGTTGATCTGCCGGGCGTGCCGTGGGATGCCGGGGCCTGCCAGGGCGTCGTGGGGGAAGGGCACGGGCTGCATCTGCCCATCAGCGCTCACGTGGAAAGAATACGCTCTGAAAGGGTAAGAGCCATCACTTCTGATGTCCCCCGTCCTCCCAGTTCCCACTTGTTCTGCCCAGTCCCACCGTCACCACCCTCAACGGTCCTCCCTGCCTCCAGCCACACCCCAAATCTTAGGAAACCCAGTCACCCCAACCTCCTTGACCAGGCTCCACCAGCGTGGGGACTGCTTAGCATTCCAGCCTTGACTTCTTATACATCCTGGCTCCGAACCAGGTCACTAGCCCCACCTGGGCCTTGGGACACCCTCTCCCGCCATCTGTAACATCTGTAACACCCCAGCTCTGGAAAGGACCCAGCAGAAAGCCATCCTGTCCTTTTGGAGCCCGTGGGAGCACATTGGGGTGGGAGGATTCCACCTGCGCCCCCAAATGAATCGCAGAATACACATCAGAGATGGGGGGGTAAGCCGGCGTGGTCTGCCTGCGGCTTTAGGCTGCTATGGGTGCCAGCTGGGGACATTTCAAGTAGGTGGAATCCAAACGAGTCCCAAGGCCAACCGTGTTATTTGGTTGGGATGCCCCAACGTCTCTTGTCCCTCAGAGCCCAGTGATCAGACCCTCAAACTGCACTCAGTTCCCCTTTTACAGGGAGCCAGGGGCTGACCAGGTGCATGGCCAGGCGGCTGTTTCCAAGGGTTGCAGCCTAGCCTAGAAAAACCTCTAAAGGGCCGACACCTTCTCAAGAGAAGGTCCACCAGGGCAGGGGCCGGGGGTCGGGTGCTCTCCCCTGCCCGGCCCAAGCAGCACGCAGTAAGTATAGCCAGAGCTTACGGTTTTCCACCAGGAATGGAGGCAAGGCTTGAGGGCAGGCCCGTGGCCCGCATAGGGGGGTGAGGGTCAAAACCCACCTGGAAGACAAGACAAGGCCAGCCCTTAGTGAGGGATACACCACCTAGCCCCCACCCTGGCCGCCGCCTCCTCTTCCTGGGTCCTGCCCGCAGAGCACTGCTTCTGCAGAACCTGGGAGACAGCCAGGCAGAGCCGAGCCTACTGTTTCAGAGGAAACACAGGCCCCTGAGAGCCGAGTGCCTTGCCCAGGACGGTGGCAGGGATGGGGTGACAGCCCCATCTGGGCGTCTGGGTGACAGCCCAGACCTCCCACCTCTGAACCAGTATCCTCTACCCCCTGCCTCCGTTCTCCCTGTTCCACAAGGCAGAGCTGTCCCGACCTCACTGCAGCCTCTCTGCAGTGTCCCCGTGGGCCTGCCATGTGGAGAGGAGACCAACCCAGGTACAGGAGGTAGGGAGAGAAACTGGCTCCTGAAAAAGGACTCCTCTCTAACAACCTAAGCCGGGCCACTCATCAATAATAGCGGCGCCACCTGCCAAAGCCCTGCTCAGTGAAGGCACCTGACTCATCTGGGGCTCCCATCCCCACGGAGCCCCAGTCGGGGATCAGCCTGACGTCCCCGGTGGAAAGGGGCAGCCGGGGAGCCCACAGTACGTGAAGTCACATGGCGACTAATGGGTGGGCAGCCTGGGACTCAGGCCCGCTGATCCCCAACTGTGTGGCTTTCTGCCTGGCAGCTGCCTGGCCATGACTCTGAGGTCCCCGGTGGTGTGCTGGAAGTGCCCCCCACCCTCAGCAGCTCCCCACTCCTTGCCAGTCCCCCCCCCAACCAAAGGAGCCAAAAAGTCTACGTACAGCTCCAAAGCTCACCATTGGCGATCGGCCATAGGCGGCGGCGGCGGCGGCGGCAGCGGCGCTCATTTGGGGCGGGATGTTGTGGAGGCCGGCGTAGGCGCTGGGGCTGGTGAGGGAGCCGTTCATCTCGTGGTGGCTCATCATGGCAAAGGGCGCCGCGTAGGAGCTGGTGATGGAGATGGGCGTGCGCAGGGCGGAGGCTGCAAGGAGGCCGGCGTCAGTGGGGGGGCCCACCCTCCTTGCAGGACAGAGCCCAGGCCACCAGGTCAGCTCCCTTCCCAGCAGCCATCCTTCCTCCATTCTCAAGCTGCCTGCTCCAGGCAGTCCTCCCAGATTGAACACACCTAGCTGGGATCCCCATCTTCATCGTCCAAGAAAGTTCGAACTGAGAGAAGCACCGACCTATTTTTATAGATCAGGTCACAAAGCCCAAAGAAAGGGTGGTTCCGAGCCTCAGAACTAATGATAGAGGGAGGAACAAACCGGGGGTGTCCTGACCCGTCTGAATTTCCTTCCACACGCCTAGCCCAGCAGTGCCCCCAGTAAGCCGGGACATCAGCTCTGAAACACCAGGCCAATATCTCCTCCTCAAACCTGACGGTGGAGTCCCTGGAAGGCAGGCCCTGCATGAGCCCCAGCTCTGACGCGCTCCCTGGTCTCTGCGAGCAGCCCAGCCCAGCCCAGCCCTGGGCACACCCCACCCCCAGCGGCCCGGCCCCGTTGTGCCTACCCATTATACCTATCGGGTCCATGCCCGGAGGTTTGCCCGGCATGGACCGGAGCCCCGGGGTCGTGCTGGTGCCTGGAGTCGGGGCATCATTCCTCGGGGTTGGCGTGTTGGACTTGAGCCCAGGGGTGGAGGATTTGTCATTCTGAAAAGGGAAGGTGCAGAGACCAAGAGAAGCCTTGAAGATTTCATTCACCCAAGAAGAGCTGGGCCCTGGGAGCCAGCCAGAGCGCCTAGTGCCATGCCTTGGGGCCAGCCCCAACCCGTTTTGAATCTTCTGCCCAACAGCCCCTCAATTCTTGCCCGACCTTGTTTGGCAGGGACAAGGTGACTGTTCCCATTTTATAGGTGCAGCAACCAAGGCTTAGAAATATATTAACTAGTTAGCACCCAGCCAGCAAGTGGTCAAGCCAGCACTTGAACCTGGGCCAAACGCCAGTCCATGCCCTTTCCACACCACCCCTCTCGTTAGCAGCACTGCAGCGCCAGTCCCCTTTCCAGAACCTTCTCCTTCTACCCCCGCCCTCCCCAGCCCTCGCCCAGCCTCTGCAGTGCCAAGGGCAGACCCCACATACATGACCAAGGTCTTTGGTCTTGGAGGAAGGTGTGCTGCTGGTGGAGGCTATGGAGGCGGGGCTGGTGGGGGGATCCTTTTTCAGGCCGCGGGCCTTGTCCAGCCCGTTCTCAGGAGGGGAATGTGCCGGGCTGACCCGGGGTGTCGCTGGGTCCTAAAAACACAAGGGATGCCGATATGTATTCAAACAGAAACAGCCTCGCGTCTCTCCGGCTCTGGGGTGGAAAGGAAGTGGGAAAGGAGCTCGGCGGCAAGAAACCGGGGACCCCAAAGTGGGGGTGACTAGCTCTGAATGATCTAGTCCGATGCCTTCATCCCCCAGATGGGGAGACCGAGGCCAGGGTGGGGATGGGGCGTCTGGCCCGATTCAACACAAGTTCAGGACTCCAATCTGGGCAGCTGGGCCTCTTGGCCTCGGGTCGGTCGGCTCCAGCTTCTCCTTCCCTGCTGAGGTTGACCCGGGGGCTCACAACCCCCACCTCCAGACCCTGGGATGGGGGGACAACGTAGCTTACCTAGAGGACCAGAGGGACCAAAAGCCGGCCCTGCCCTGCGGTCTGTGGGAGTCTCCGTCTGGAAATCCCTCAGTGCCCACGTATGCCGAGGCAGCACGTGGCAAAGCCCTGCCCTGCCCTCCCAACCAGCCTGACGCCCCAACTCCAGCGGCCTCACTGCCCTTCTCAGGCCGCCAGGAACGTCAGGGCACCAGCCAAGACACAACAGCACCCCTGCAGGGGGGGGGGGGGGACACCCTCCAACCGAGAGCGGCTCTCCAGCCGGGGCCTGCTCTTACCTCGTTGGAAACGTCCACCACCAGATCGTCACTTTTGTCACCATCACTGTCCTGCAACCGAGAGGACCCTGTAAGAGGCCACAGCCTCCCCACGCCAAACTGAGCACAAACCACCCCACGCTGCTTCCGCCAGCCAGGATCCGAACCCTGGGCCGGGCCCTGAGGCCCACACTCTCTCCTTGCTGCCCCCCGAAAGACGCCCCCCGCCGGGTGATTCCTAGCCCAGTGGCAACCTCACCTGTCCTGTTGTATTTCTAAGCCCCTTTAACTTGTCTCTGCAGCCAGACACCTCTTTCCAGTGGGTTTTGTATCTGCCATCATTTCCAAGGAAGTGAAATAATCTCACTTCACCATGTCCATACTTTATGTGGGAGGGAAGATTAGCCTCGTTGCCCAGAAATGCAGCTGACTCTGCAGTGCTGCAATGTGTTCTAAGCCACAGAGCAGCCAAGCCGCTGAACAGGGGCTCGGTGCAAGATACCAGGGCCAGTCCAGCATCACGCATCCCTGCCCCGGCTCTCACCCCTGCACAGCCTGCAGAGCAGACACCATGCCACGCCACAGGGTCAAAGTGTGGGGCACCGGGCACAGTCCCCGAGAGCAGACTGGGCATTCTGGGAGGGCCGTGACAGCAGCTCGGGGGTTTGGCCTGTCCGTGGGAGGTGCCCTCGGCTCTCCCCAGACGCCCCTGCTCGTGGGACCCTCTCTCCTGCCCCCACCTTTGTCTCTGACGCACTCAGAACTCAGGTCCTGGGGGTTCTCCCACACCCCAGCCTGCCCAACACAAACCCCAGCAGTGCCCGCCGTGCCCTCAGACGTACATATCGGCTCAGGCTGTCCTTCTCCTCGGCCTTCCGCTTCTTGGCTTCCATGTTGTAGTCTGCAGAGCCCCGGTGCTTCTCACTGGCCCGGAGGCTCTCCGAGGGCGACACTGAGTTATTCTGGAATCAAGGAGGAGATACAGTGTGAACATTTCACACATGTAGTCGTGGCTAAATGCGGTGACTGTGGAGGTCGGCAGAGGTGTCCTGAGTGTCCCACACAGGTCGTGGCTCCATGAGCGTTTCACCAGGGAAAGCCTTCCCAACTCCCTAGACGAGGTTACCCTGGGAAAGACTCGGAGGGCATCCCAATTCTCCTCTGTATTAAAGCTGCTGCTACTAAATAATTAACCTTGTCATGAGCTGTCTGCCTTCTGGCCTGTGAGACTGTACACTCCACGAGGGTTGGGGGGGAACGGGTCACATCTGTCTCCTTCACCCCCATCTTGTGCCTGTCATACATATTTCCTCCAAGAAGGGATAAGCAGAATCTGCACTGAGCCTTGAAAGATGGATCTGGGCCAACAAACTAGTACCATGTGCAATACTTCATGGGCTGACGCCAACAGGAATGGGGGGACTGACAGGAAAGGAGAACGGCAGGTTGCCCCCAGGTCCTCCACGTGAAGGTGGCAACCTGGCATTCTGTGTGACGCCCGACTACTCCACTGCACGGCCAGCGGCCACTTTGGAGAAATGCCATGATTATAAAGAGACCGAAAATACAATGTTATCGTAACATTGCCCTTCTCTCTGCAAGATAGGAAAAAGGCCTATGGTCAGGGACAAGCCTCCCTGTTCCTGTCATGATGGGAAGGAGGTCGAGAAGTGTGCCCAGTGGGAGGCAACGTGAAGAAAACCCAAGTTACTCAGGCCTGGAAGAGCCTAATGAGTTCTTCCTTCAACTGTAAAGCAAGTAGGGACAGGAGCAGTTTGGAATTCCAGGCCTGGGGAGCGGGAAGACGGGCCAACCACCAAGGCAGCAAAAGCCTCGCAGGCGGCCTGGGGAGGACGCTCGCTGTCTTGAAGGGGAGCGAGCCACCCACCGAGGAGGAACCGCGGGCTCCAGGTGGTGTCGGTGGCTCTCAGCTCCAGGCTGGGGGGCAGGAGAAGCACCTGCCAGCAAACCTCTGTGCCCGGAGAATAAAGTCAGAACCAATGGCCCTCAGGGGACTGCTGGGATTTACTCCTAAGAGCCAAACCCTAACCTTCCCTCACTCCCTCACCACCCACCCCTGTTCTGAGTGCCAGCCCTGCATCGGGCCTGGGGGGGGGGGTGCCAGGGTGGAGGACGAACAGGCACAGCCCTGCCCTCCAGGAGCTTCCAGTCCAACCGGAGGGAAGGGACAGGCCATCAACGTCCCCATGAACGCAGAGGTGCATGACGAGGCCACATGGAGAGGCAGAGGGACATCTGTTCAAAAGAGAGCATCAAAAGGCAGGTGGGATGTGCCCGCACCTCCCCTCTCCCCACTTTCCTGGGGGGCCAGTGCCAGAGGTTGGGGGGAACTGTGCGGGAACCAGCCACAGAACTTAATTTCCTTTGCTAAGCCGGTTTCTGGGCAGCCCTTCCCTGCCAAGTTTCTGCCTGAAGCAAATTAAAATGGCAGAGTTATCAAGCCTTGAAGAAAAAATGGAGGTTATAATGGAACTGCAGCTCAACCTTCCCCACAGCCAAGCAAGAGTGGCGGAGACGTGCGCACAGCCGCAATTCAATTAGCTGCTGCCGCGGCCGCCGCTGCTGCTTTGAGCGCAGGCAGAAAAATCCCCGTCATTTCATTTCCTTTCCTCCAAAGGTGGCCACCCCGTGCTAAGCAGAAATGCTTCCAGCCCCTGTCCTCTCGGGTGGGCGGGAGGGCGGGAGGAGAGGGCGTGCGGCTGCTCGTGTTTCTCCTCGCGACCCAGAGCTGGCTCGGGGAACAGCGAGCTCTTTCTTCTCATGCAGTCAGGCTGAAAACCCTTGCTGCTCCCAGAGAGTCATGTCAGGCATTTAGCGGCATCGATCCAGCCCGCCTCTGGCTGGCAGGCGGCCAAAAAACTAAGTATTTTTTATTGCTTCGGCGAGGCAAGGAAATATGAATGAAGCTACCTCTAATTGGACTGCAGACTAACCCCTCTGGGACAGCTCCCAGCCCATCCAGCCGCCCCCTCCCACCCCGACTCGGCCCTGTCTTTCCGGGCTTCGGCCACATCTGTTGACAACCTGGTCTCCACAGGGCTGAGTACTTCAGTCTACTCCCCTCCGACACGATCGCCACATGTGCCTGGCCCTACTGCCTCCCGAGGGGTCCCCCCAGCCCAGGAGGGCAGCGTGGCTCACTCCGCCGGCCTCTCCCAGGGCCAGAGCCTGGCCCCTGCGCTGTGGGTCTGGTGTGCACGGGTGTCAGCAAGGGTTATGGAGTGAAGAGCTCAGCTCTTGGGGGTTCCCCGTGGTTTCTTTCAGCAGAAAGCTTTCCTAAATGAGGGCACAAAGCCAAGAGCCAAGAGCAATGAGGATGAGGGAGATGTGAAGACAGGCAGGGTGGGTGCTGGGCTGCAAACAGCCATTTCGCTCTGCAGCAGGCCCGATAACAGGTTCACCTCCTGGGTCCTGGGTCCTGTTCAGAGGTCTTCCTACTAACTGAGCTGAGAGGCTGGCTGGTGGGAAGATGGTAGGCAAAGAAGCAGGCTCCGAGAGGCCAAGAGAGCTACCCAGCATCGCATGAAGCTAGGACCAGACCTAAATCCTGAGGCATCCAGCCCAGCCCTTTCCTATTATTAACGCAAACCACCTCTCCAAAAATGCCACCTTTTAGGGATCAACACTCAAGACAACAGCAAGGTTTTTCAGCTTCAGTTATTCGTTTCTTACGTGCCTAGCCACTCCTGGGCCCAAATGTGGACCTGGATTTCTGAGCGTGAAGGCAAGTTGAGAGGGGACATGAGCACGCCGCTGAAGGGAGGTTTAGAAGGTCCGCCTGAGCGGTGGGTGGAGACGGAGGAGCTGAAGCTTCTGTCTAGATGGTCAGTAACTGCCTGACCTTCCAAGTCCGACTTAACACGTAAGAAGAAGCAAAGCCATCCTAACAGATTAGATGGCCCCAGGTACACGGTCAGAGATGAGGAATAAAATAGCTTTGTTAATCGCCAGCGGACTTTTTTTTATCCAGACTCCACGGCACTTATTCAGAAGGCTTATTGACTTGAAACAGAACCTCTGAGCCTTGGTGTGATCAGAAAGATTTACAATAAATCTCAGAGCTGGCAGACACGCTGGCAACCTGGCCTTAACGCTTACTTGCTAGCAGTTTCTTAAACCAAGTTAAAGCCCAGAACAGGGAGAAACCTCAGGCGTTTGGAGGATGCAGGATCAGACAGCGGGCAGCCAACCAGAGGCGAGGAAGCACCCTGGCGCAGGATGTGGGTCCCCTCGGCCCCAAGCCCTGCGTTCAGCCCAGACACTGTCCAGGCCCCCTAGGAGGACCCAGGGCTGGCCAACCGACCTCTCTGGTCAGCCCAAGCTCTTCATTTGACAAATGACAGACCTACAGGCTGGAGAGATGAAGGCTTCCCCAACTGCAGGTTACTCTCAACAGAGGACAACTCCTGTTTCATGACAACACTCCTGCCCCGCCAAAAACCACATGGTCCCCTTCTCCCAGCACCCCAAGCACACCCCCAGGGGTTCCAGAGTTCTAATACTTACCGCACTGGATTCTCTCTCTTCAGGGACGGAAGGCCAGGACAACAGGAGGGTCAGGGCCCCCAAGACAAAAAGAGAAAAAAGGAAGAACGTCAGTCTTATCCAGCTGGCTTCATGCTTTGCCAGTTCGCAGGTTTTCAAAGCAGCCGGCTTCACGGTGGGTCATGCAAGGCAGGGGGCACTGGGTGACATTTCTCAGTTTGGAAATGAACTGCCCCAATTCCTACACTTCTCCCAGCCACCAGTCCTGGGTGGGGCCATCGGAACCTGGCTCTCCCAGACATGCCAAGATGGGCACCAAGGCTGCTTACTGGTCAGCAGTTTTTAAGCCAGAAGCTTGGGAAGGATCACGCAACGCAAAATATCCATAGGATCTGGGACTGAGAACATTATTGCTTCAAAAAAAGAAATTGTGGAAGTGGTGTTTGTTGTTGTTTAATGAACACGGTTCTCTGTTTCTCTGCCATGAAGCCCCTGGAAGCTGAAGCCTCGGATTGTTTGCCCAGTCAGGCATTAGCGCCCTGACTCTGTGAGGACGTCCTCTGCGTCCCTGCAGAGGGGACCATCCTGCGGCAGACACAGCAATTGACGTCTCTGGTTCCCACGCCCTGCTACTGCCCCGTGACCCCGAGCAGGGCAGAATGGTGACACTCCAGGCCCCCCATACCCAAGACTGGGGTGCACAGCAGGGCTCAGAGGCTCTGGCCATGTGCCCCCCATAAATATCTAAGAGCAAATCAAATCACACACTGTATACCTTAAGTTTACATGATGTTATGTGTCAATTACATCTCAATAAAACTGAAAAAAATTACCTAAGGGCAGACCACACAGGGTGGCAGTTTTTGAAAAGGGTCTGCCAGGAAGCCAGGCCCTCCCCTTTCCCAACCAAACCGAGCCTTCCTGAGGCTCACTTGGTGTCGCTTCCTGCGCCCCACAGTAAGGGCCGGGGGAGGGTGGGGACACGTTCTCATTGCAGGTCTTTCCCATCACCCCGCTGCAGCAGCGATCACTACCTCTACTAAAGACAGTTAACTAACAGTCCTTAGCATTTCCAAGGCACCTGCTGTTGATCAGATGCAGACGCTAAGTTAAACACCCAGGAACGTGGCCGTCCCTGGAGGACTAACCATCTTGGTGAGGACAAAACAGTTTCCCAGGGGTAGGACACAAGAGGACAGCCACAAAGGGCTCGCTCTTGGGACCCCACCTCTTAAATTATCTGTTTTAAAAAACTTTTTTTTATTTTAAGTGTGTTTTTCCAGGACCCATCAGCTCCAGGTCAAGTAGTTGTTTCCATCTAGTTGTGGAGGGCGCAGCTCACAGGGGCCCACGTGGGGACTGAACCAGCGACCTTGTCAAGAGCACCGCGCTCTAACCCACTGAGCTAACCGCCGCCCCGCCCCCTGCCCAGCAAACTCTTATTGGAATTTGTAAAAGCCCCGGCCTGGCCAGGAAGGCATCTTAAAAGCATGGGACCAGGACTGGCCCTTAAGGATGGGAGGTGTAGCTGGAAGACAGGAGGGCACTCTGAGACGCATGGACAGCATGTCTCCCAGGGCAGAGAATTCGGGGTGCACACCAGGGATTGGGGGGCAGGCGTGGGGGACAGGGCTCCGGTTTCCATGCACCAGGAATTCAAGAGATGGCTCCGGATCGTTTGCTAACTCCTGCTCCTAGGGTGACAGCATTTGCTGTGTCCTCTCCCAGTGGGGCCTGCAGGACCCCTGCCCCCAGCCCAGTCCTGCCCGCTGCCCCCAGCCCCAGGCCGCACCTCTGTGGTCCAGCTCATGGTGGTTCTTCTCATCCTTCACCGTCAGGTGGGCCTGGCTGCCCAGGGCACCGAGCGCTAGCAGCCCCGAGCTGCTCCCCGTCACTGGGGGGATCCCTGGAGGCTGGAGGCCTGATGGGTGGGGTGGCAACTGGACCGGGGGGCCGTGCGTGGCGTGGGAGAGGTGCTGCGCCTGGAGCTGCTGTTGCTGCAATGAAGTTGGTGGTAAGCACAGCGGAGCGGGAGGGGGCAGGACAGGCCACAGGCCATCCCTCTCGCTCCTTCAGGTGGCGGCGGGGGACAAACGTCCCCCACAGCCTTTGTTCCCCAGCTCAGTCCACATGCTGTCTTGCTGAAGGAAGTCTGTTAATGGACTGCAATTTAGACACAAGATTTATGTCCTCAAACACTCCACCCGTCCGCCCATCCAATTCAGGATAGAATTTCTTCACATACGTTGAAAAGCCCAAGATAAATAAAGCATGCATTTAAAAACTACACAGTATGCAAGGCATCAATAAAATGGGTACGTTTTCTAGAAGACAACCGAAAAAACACTACACATCATCAGGGCTCCCTCTCAGCGGAGGGGATCCACTCTAAGCTACCAGCAGCCCACGTTTGTTTGCTCAGGCTTACACGCCATCAACGTTAGCAGCCAGCACCCCCACTCTGAGCCCACAGCCTGGGGAAGGCTCCCTACCGCTGAGGAACTCCAGGCCTGCCGCACAGAGCTGGGCCAGGCCACCGCAGCCAAGTCCCATGAGCAAGAGGAGCTTGGTGGCAGTGACAGGAGAGCTAATGCCACTGGACGTCGGAGTAGAGAACAGGGTAACGAGAAGAGTGGAGACTTTGGAACCAGACAGAGCAGGATTCACACTCCAGCGCTGCCACTTACCAGCCCTTCTGAGGCAGATTACTCATTCAGTGATCTCATAGCAGGAGTTAATTTACCAGAGGGCTCACAGTAGCTCCCCTCTGCTCCAATATCGTGCCCTGATTAACTCAGTATTTCCATCAACAGCAACGATAACCCAATCAGATTCTGCTCCCCTGCTCCAGAGGCCACATCCCTTTCCAGCACCAGCCTCAGGGCCTCTCGTCCCCGTCTCCCTCCCACACCCAAGGGACTGGCTTGGGCGGCCTTAGGTCTCTCCCCAGCAGCCAGGACTAAATGCCTTTTATCTTATCATTCCTAAGATTGTGCCAAATACTTCACAGGGATCGAAGTATTTCTTAGGAGTGGCTGGGGCCGTGGATATGCTGATATGCACCTGTGCGCACATCATTCTTCTCAAGGAGCACAGGAGAAGGGAACCGACATTAATGAATGCCTGGGCACTTTCCAAATATCTCTGACCCTTCCAACCACCTGGCAAAGGAAGGAGGGCATCCATTTTACAGATGGCAAACTGCCACTTGGGGAGCTGGAGGAGGCAGCCAGTTTCCAGCCAAGTCCTATCACTCGCAAGTGGGGTCTGGACTCAGATCTGTCAACCACCAACCTCACCGAGAGAATATGCCTAAAGAGACCCCCAAAGCAAGAAGAGTTCTGGGGGGAAGGGAGGACAAAGAGCAAAAGTCCGACAAGCTTTCCTGTCAGTGTGAACTGGGGCTTTCTGGCCACTGCTGCCAGATGGCAGGACCCAGGGAAGGGCCCCAGTGATGGCTGGCGGCGAGGCTCCAAAGGTCAGGGGTTACAGGCCCCGCTCTCTCCCAGCTAATTTGCAAACGTTGCCCACCCCAGAGTTAACGGCCACCACAGCCACCACCACACTCCTGGGCAGAGGGTTCACTCCTCAGCTCTGGGTGCAAGGCGAGGACCTGTGCTCAGGACCTGGGTGGTACACAGAAGCTGCTGGCAGGCACTGGTGCGGTGCAGCCCGACCCCAGATCTGCCGGGACGCCCAAGCAGGAACCACGTCCAGGGGCCCCAAGGCTGGCGTCCTAGGAGCCCAGGAGAGATCCAACCCACCCAGCTGGGACTCGGGCTTTTCTGGGACACGAGCTTACAGATGAGCTCCTCCGCCTTTTCTGTTTTAAAATTTTGACTTTTGTATCTTATTACAAAAACAATACATGCTCACTGTCAGAAAATACTAAAAGTAAGTACAAACCAAAAAAAGTTTCTAAAAAAATTATGCTTCAGTCCCACTCCCTAGAAGATCCCACTGGTCATCTATTTGTCTGTGTTTTCCTTTATGAAAATCGACACATTTTAAATGTATTTCTATACAAATGGGCTCTTGGTACCCTTACTGCTACACAATTGGCGTTTTAAGTTAAGAGTGCTATGAACAAGTCAGCGTGTGCTTTTTAATGACCACACAGTCTTCTTTAGTGTGGTCGGGCCATCCAACTTTATCCAGATGCCCAGTCAAGTCCCCGCTGGGGGCCCTGTGGTTTCAGACCAGCTGCTGGTAGACCCTTTAATTCTGCCCGTGTTAACTACTATTTAGTAAAACCCTAGAAAGCAAGAATGGAGGTCTTTAATCCAATAAGAGCACTGGAGGGAGAAGAGAAAGAGGAAGGGAGGATGGCTTCACACAAGTCTCTTTGCTGCCTGGGAACACAAGGCTAAAACAACACCACCACCACCAATTCTGTTTCTTCTGTTTCTAGAGGAATTGCTTAGTGAAGGTTTGCACCCATGGAAACACTCACGTGAATAATTCCAGACAACCTGATTCTTACCTTAGTAGGTAAGGCCTGCCCTCTGACCCAACCTTCTAGGCTCAACCTTCCCCCGCTCAAATGCCACCTCCTCTCCAGGCCGCCCACCATCCTGCTCAGAGCAGGTCTCCCTTCTACGAGTTCTAACAGTTCAGACTCTGCAGCCAGGCAGACTAAGGTGGGCGTCCAGCTCTCCTTTATCAGCTGAGACCTTAGATGAGTAAGCAGATCTCTCCAGGCCTCAGTTTCCTCGTCTGCAAAATGGGGGCTGAATGCAGCCCATCTCTTCAACTTGTGTAAGGATTACATGCATTAGCACATGTAAAGGCAAAGTAGGTGCTCAGTTAACATTAGCAAAAATGATCTGGCCGGCAAATGTAACTATTCGTTTTTTCACGTTTATGCGATGCTTGGCAACGTATGACTTCCAGGAAGACAGGGACCTTGTTTTATCCATCCCAGCACGTCGAATGGTGCCTGGCATGTTTGCTCAGTGCACACCTGCTGGGTAAATAAGTGAAAATGTTGGAAAAGGGCTACCTGGAGAGGCTGGGAAGTCAGTCAGCAGAGTGGCTCTGTCCAAAACTGACCGTCTGCCTCCCAGATACGTGCCGCCTCTCTCACGCACACTTCGATGCAGCTAGAACAGTTATTTAGGGCAAGGAGCATCAGTGGGGTTTCCTGCGGCTGAATCAGAACTTGGAAAACAGTGGCCTTCAAAGCTGCTGAACTTCTAAGACTGAGAAGGTGCTTTCTGCCGTAGCACGCCAAGCAGGAGTTTGCAACAAAGGAAAGGAAACCTCCATGTTCTTCCCACCTTCGAGTACAAGGGCACCCCCTGCTCGGCTAGAGAACGTCCCTGAGGTCTCCTCTGGGTGACTTGAAGACACAGTCAGGAGCAGCCTGGCGGGCTCCAGGAAGCAGGGACTTCAGAGCTGGCCTCTGAGGCTTTTATCTCGGGGCAGGAGCAGACACCAGGCCTGGCTGGGCGGGGATCTGCTAGCAAGTCTTGGTTGCAATAGACAGTGAAACAAAGTTTTGTCCTCAGCGAGGCAGAGGTATCCAGCTGGCAGGGACCTGGCCGTCTCACCACCCCCATGTGGATGCCCCAACTCCTCCACAGGCAGGTGGGCAAGCAGGGCTCAGCCATCCTCAGGCTGCATTTCTATCCCGTGACATACCCCTAACTTCAGAGGGCAACTGCTGAGACACAGTGACATCTGAATGGGAGGGGCACCATGTTTTCAACTGGGGATAAATGGAATCCAGCCCATAGTCCGAGGAGAGGCCTGAGGTCCCCACTTTTGCAACAGCCTGCCTCCAATTCCTACTATTCTTTCCAATGTAGGGACTTCTCCATCCACGATGTGAAAGGCTATCCCCGCTTCACCTCCAACCCCAAAAGAGGGGCTAGGAGTCTGGACCCAAGCCCACCCATGAGATCTCTTCTCCTTCCTTTAACATTTCCTGCCGGAAGACAAGCACATGTCCAAGAATGTGTTCTGTGGGGCATTCGCGTGTCCCCATCCTCCACGCATGTGCCAAATGACCATGTCCTGGGCTCCGGAGGTATGACCACTTACAGGTGAGACTGAAAGGAGGACCCCACTGGCAGACAACGTGCAACTGGATTATGTACATCACGCTCTACGCCTTAGCGAGCTGATTCAACGCCTCACTTCTCAGGTTCATGAGGTGCGTTCAACGCAGCAAAGTTGTCTAAGCATTTCCAGAGCCAAGGCCCACCCAAGATGCCTGCCAGAGGAAGCAGAGTCCTCACTGCATAAAATGAACACTTCCTGCCCTGCGAGGAGAGCAGCCCCAGAACTCGGCTGGCTCCTTCTGCTGTTCTTGGCTGGTGGGCCCACTGCTCCACATGGGTTGAGCTTTCATGGTCTGGAATAGCTTTTAGAGTTCACAACCCTGCTGGCCCCCAGTGCAGAGATGGCGTCAGGCACAGAGAGACCAAGAGATTGCTAAGCCAGAAATGATCAGAGCCAGGACTCAGACCCAGCATCATGTATCTCCACTGCGGCCACCTGGCGGAAAGAAAGGCACACATTCCCAGGCACATTCTCTCCGCCATCCTTCTCCCTTGTGTCAGATTCAATCAGATGAATCCAGCTCATCAACACCCTGGAGTCAATGCAAGAACCTCAGGGATGGCTTCAAAATACTCTGTGTAGTTTTTGACGAGATAGATACGAATTCCTTCTTCCTCCTCCTCACCCCCCCATTTAAAAAAAAAAAAATCAAGTCAACACTTCCACTAATGGTTTCCAAGGGAATGCAAACCAAATTGTCAGGGGCAGTGGGGTGAGAGCCCCTCCAGCCACCAGATTCAATGAGCTTGAGCCAGCACCGAGCAATGTAAAAAAGGGCTTCGGAAATGGATGATATAAGGTCAGTTCACAGGGTCTTCAATGGGCGTGGGGATGCCTTCTGCAAGTTGCTACCAAGGGACAAAATTACCCTGCTCATGCTTAGTGATCTTGACCCTTTAAGGATCCCCCGACAATTTGGATCCAAGAATAAAGGGCATGTGACTGTACGGGGTCTGCAGTAACAGGGTCCCTGCCAGGCCCCGACTAGCAGAGACATCTATGGGCGTGTCTTCCCTAAATGGATGTTTGAGTTTCCTGTGGCCCCAAAGGCCAGGGGGTGGGCTGGGTCAGCAAGCCTGGGCAGCCCCCACCTGCCCCTCTGTCCCCTCTCCTCTCACACCAACCTGACACTGGCTCCTAGCCTTTCTCACCAGGAGTGGGACGCTAGAAATACCGTAATCCACGCAATAAGTATGCCACTAGCTACCGGCATGCCCACCCCATACACATCTACCCTGTTTCCTGAAAATAAGACCTGGCCGGACAATCAGCTCGAATGCGTCTTTTGGAGCAAAAAGTAATATAAGACACAGTATTATATTATATTATATTATATTATATTATATTATATTATATGCAGTCTTACAGTATAGTAAAATAAGACGGGGCCTTATATTAAATTTTGCTCCAAAAGACGCATTAGAGCTGATTGTCCGGCTAGGTCTTATTTTTGGGGAAACACAGTAATTTATCTCTTATCTCTCTCTGAGCTAAGCCAAGACACGGCTTCAGAATCCTTTAACTCCATGCCCTAGAGAGCTCTAAACTGACTAAAGTGGACCAATCATATGGAACTCGCCTAGTCCATCTGTTCACAAATGGGGAAACTGAGGCCTGTAGCTATGAAGCACCTTGTCCAAAGCCCTCCTGACGCCCAGACCAGGGGAAGGCTACTACTCCCTCCCGAGGGGCCAATCCAATAACTCTAAAAGCTGTTACCATGGGGGTAGCCACTGATTATCACTAAGAACCTCTGGGGCCCGTCTCTTCACTGTTCTTTCGTGCTGGGGACGAGACTCCTGCCCTTCTGCCTGCAACCCCCGCCGTTCTGCTCCACCTCACTCTCTGAGGCAGCTCAGCTGCAAGCTCGCTCCTCTCTCCCCTGAGGAGATGAGACTCCTCCTCCCTGGAGTGCAGCGTGCCTCAGCTGTCCGTAATTCCCGCCTTGTGAGGCTGTCAGGCGCAGCGATTAGAAGGCTGCCTGCCTAATGACAGGGCAACGGCTGCATTCACTCAGAGCCCGAGAAGCAATTACCTTGAAAATGGGGGTCACAGGCCCCACTCGTTGGCTTTAATTGAATTCCAATATCTGCCTCGAGCTGCCTTGACCTAACTTGTAGCTTCCCAAATAGTACTTAAAGGAAGTTGAGCTAATCCAGGCAGTGCTTCTTCCCCAATTTCACTCGTTTCTTAGAACTTTAGAAAAAAAATTTATTTTTATAAGAAGAGTTTAATTCCAAAGATGGAGACAGAGGGGGAGAGAGGACCCCACTGTCACCACTGCAGGGAGGGGAGGACAGATGTCACAGTGTGCACCCCTCCACTGTCAGCAGGACCACTGAGCCAGGACCCGGGGGCCGTGGGACAGAGGACACAGGCCTCACACTAGGGCTGGACCAGGGGAAGCCCTGGGCTGTGAGTCAGCCCCTGGGCCCCTGCCTGGCTTTGCCCCTGAACAGTATGTGACTGTCCATGGATCAGTTCCCCTCTTCTAAAAACAAGGCCATTGGCTAGATAGAGCTGTGGTTCTCCACCAGAGGCCATTTTGCCCCCACACTTGGTGATACACTTGGTGATGCCCGGAGACACTGCCAGTGTCACAACTGTGTGCGCGGATGTTGGCCGGGGCTGGTGCTCAACACCCCTCGATGCACAGGACAGACCCCTGCCAAGCATCTGGCCCCCAATTTCTCTAATGTGGAGGCTAACACACGCTGGGCTAGAAGATCCTAAGGAGACTTCAAACTCGACGGCATGATGATATTGTGATTCCCCCTGGGGTGCCGCCTCCCATCTCAATGGCCAAAAACACTGACCACTTACTCCTGGTCTCCTTTTCGGGCTCCCCTCTGCTCCTCCCACAATGTTGCCAGGACCAGCCTAATGCTTCATGCCCTGCCCCCGCAGCGGCCATGGGGCTCAGATCAGAAGGACAGAACCACATAACCAGCGTGGGTCCCAACGGTGTCACGGCGAGTCAGGGTCCGCAAGCATCACTGTCACTCCGACCCCAGCCTCCCGGCATTCCTGGCCCCTCCTTTCACAGATGCAGAAAGGCAGAGAGCAAGACGGGCCTGCCCAGGGTCACAGGGGAGGAGCATAACGAGACCACAGGTCTCTAGGTTTCTGCCCTCAAATGAAAAGCCCAGAGTCATCAGCTCACCCACTGGGCAGGGAACTTGGGCCTGCAGTTCCACCTTGAAATAACCACCTTGCAGAAGAAAAGAAGAGACATGAAGACTAATCAGGATCCCAGAATAAGGGTTGAGAGGACCTCAGCCAACCAGCCCACTGCTTCCCAGGCCTGACAATCCTCTCAGAATGATCTGGAAAACTTCAAAAACCAGGCTCCCAGACCTATGAAAAGCACTCTGGGGGGAGTCCCCTGGAATCTATATTGTTCAGAAGCCCCCCTGGGGATCCTGCCCCAGCTATCTGTGGATAGGAAGCAGTAATCTCACTCAGCCCTTACATTTTCTCATTTTTAGGAACAAAAGGTAGACAGGTAAGCACCTCACTCAAAGTCACACTGAAAAGCTTTGTTCCTCAGATGCTTATCTTAAGTATCTACAGTCTCCACCAAAGTCGCAAGCAAGAGAAAGATGCTATTTGAATCCAAGAAATGAACGAAAGATGCAAGCCCGTGAGGGACACTAAAGCGGCGAGAGGTCTGGCTTCCTCTTTCACAGAGGGGTCAGACCAGAAATAGCCCTCA
Source organism: Rhinolophus hipposideros (assembly GCF_964194185.1). NCBI lineage: Eukaryota > Metazoa > Chordata > Mammalia > Chiroptera > Rhinolophidae > Rhinolophus > Rhinolophus hipposideros. Next base: position 6,419,290 of record NC_138051.1, on the reverse strand, counting down.
CAAAGCACTCTTCGTCATTTTTTCCTGTTTCTTCACCCTAGGAGGTCAGGGAGACCCGTCGAGGGGCCCTGGCTGGAATGCACAAGGGCATGTGAGGAACACTCAGCCAGGCAGCTCAGTGCATGAACAGCAAGGCCCAAACCCAAATTCCACAGCACATTTCACATCAACAATACATCAGAGACAGTCCTGATCCCAGGTGGCCAAAGAAGGGCAGACCTTTGCCAGGGAGGGGGCACAGGGCAGACAGGCCCCCGGGGGGCATGAGGAGGCGGGGGACCGTATCAGTCCGCCTGGCCTTGAAAGGATCTCACAGCCACTCCCCTCAGCAGGGGAACACCAAAAGCTGGCAGAGCACAGGGCTGATGAGTTTAGAGGTAGACTTGAGACATGTCTGGCGCCCCTGTAATTTTGGAACTGGGAGGCAATTGGGGACCCACTGGGGAGAGAGCCCCAAATGGATCCAATCCCATGAAATGCTTGGGGAGCCGGAGTCTTGGGGCCGCCATTCTTCGAAGCCAGCTAAGGTCAGGGTTGCTCTCTGGTTATGGTAAATGAGAGGAATAAAAGGGCTATACACACGGTGAGAGGCAGACTGGGGAGTCCACGTACCCCGATGATGGCGTTCAGCTCCGTCATGGTGACCTGCTTGGCGCGTTCCACAGCCTGTGCCACCTGCTGCTGGTGCTGGAGGGAACAGCACACGGGTTAGCTGCGGCCACCGTCCCCACCTCTCAGGGCAGGCAGTGACCGAGCCCCAACAGAAAACAGAGGCGGCCCACTACACTGGCGCCGGACACGGAGGGGACAGGGACAGGGAGCTTTTACTTTCTTCTTTAAACCCTTTTCAAAGAGCATGTATTACTTTTGTCATCAAAACTTCCTATAAATTGTTTTACGCTAAAATATAAACGAGTCAAAGGATGGATATTAGTCAACTACTTCCCCTCCACCTCACACACAGGACGACTTCCTTCCATGCATGGCTGTGAGCCGGACATCAGATGACATGATGAATGCGTGTTAATGTTCTAACTGCAGTCACGGCCGTACACTCATGCAGGAGCCTGTCCGTGGTTTTATGGAGACGCATTAGAGCAGTGAGTGGTGAGCTGTCAGGATGGCGACAGCTCTCATTCAAAGGGCTCGGAAGAAAAGTACGTGCATCTAAATGTACCCCAATCTGTATCTATCTAAATAGCAAGGAAACAAACAAAAACAGATGTCTAGATAGAAAGAGAAGGGGCAAAATGAATCCGAATGAAAACCGTGGGCTGTGGGTGGTACAGATTTGTCCACGTAGCTTCACCAGCTATAACAAATGCATCACTCTGGTGGGGGAGCTACGGGAAAATCTGGGGGCCTTCTACTCAATTTTGCTGTGAACGTAAAACTACTCTAAAAAATAGTCTTTTAAAAAAAATTTTTTTTTGGTACACTCATTCCCTTCAGCCTTGAGGTAGCACCTGCTTCGTATGCAGCTATCTGCCCTCCTGGGCGGCAAGCTCTGAGGACATCACTGCATCTTGTCGTTACATGAGTTCAGTCATTTAATGTCATGACTGACTCAGGTCCAGGACTGCAGGAGGGAGCTGAGCAGGCCCCAGCCACTGCGGCATGGAGGGGAGGGCTGGCCCCAGCTTCAGTGAGCAGTCTCCCGTCTGCCCTGCACCAAGGAGCCCCTGGAAGACAGTTCCCTCACACTGCCCACCAGCCAGCCCCTATGGGGGGGGGGGGGGCTTGGAAATCGGCTTAGCAGCTGATGAGACCGACTGACTGCGCACGCCTCTGGGAGTACAATCTGTCCTGGAGGGTGGGGTCCCCTCTGAGCACTGATTCCCCTCCCAGGGTCTGGCCCTTGGCATGGACGGGCCAGGCTTCCTTGCTCCTAGACATTTCCAGGTGTGGAAGTTGGGGTACCAGGAAGCGAAGGCTGGGAATTCTGGGTTGGATGGGGCAGAGGGGGCACAGAGGCACCTACTGCCCATTGCCCACCTACCCCAGTCACAGGCCAGAACCGTCCTCTCTGGTCTCAGGCAGTGGCAGAGAACCAGTTCTACCAGAAGCATGAGCAAATTGTCCCTCTGACGCGCTCCCTGTCCCTGAACCAGCTGGAGAAGGCTCTGTAAACCCCCAGGTTGTCCACTTCAAGGTCTTACCTCCTGGGACAGGAAAGGCATGATCTGTGCTAAAATTGTGTTCAGTCTCTTCGCAATCTCTGTCTGCAAAAAAAAGAGAATAAATCAAATCGCCGAAATGGCAGACAAGCGAAGTGCCGACTCCCCCAAACCACAGACCCTCACGCCCAGCTCCGTCTTTCCCAGCCTCCTTGCTAAATCTGTAGCATGAAGAAATTTCTTCCAACTCCCCGCAACCAGGTGGCCTATATTTTTGGGGACTCCAATTTCCTATCAGAGGTGGTCTATCTGTTTAGGTCAGAACATAGTCTGCCTGCTCTGGATGGAAACCCTAATTAAAAACAAAGCAAAACAAAACAAGAACGACCCCCACACTGCACACCCGAGTAAAACCTGTGACAAGAGGAAAGGAGATTCCTATGCCCAGTGGTCCCAATGGCAACGCAGGACATGCTCTCAGACAAATCGGGAGGTGACTGGAAGTCCCCAGGAGGGGCCAGTGTCTCACAAGGTGGTATGTTGCTTACAGGGTCTCCTGCACCTCCACTTTTCACTGCTGCCTGCCCCGTATTATTTGCTGCCCAGCCTGAAACTCCGCCATTAACACTTCATTTTTTTAGGGTAAAGCATTGCCTTCCCTCTGAAGCTGCTCAGGAGGTAACTCTTCAGGGCTCTAAGCTTTCATCTAAGTCTTCACAGAAAGGCAGACCCATCCTCTCTCTGCCCCGCCCCCTAACAGTCCAGAAAAGACCACATTTAGAAAAACATCGCCTGTTTTTTGCCACGTGTGTCCTACGTGAACCCCAGGTCACAGGTGGTTAAAAGAGAATGGTGCTAAATGGTTAACTGAGCCTAGACAGGAAGGCCTAGGTCCACTTATAGACAAGTCTCAGAATTGCTTTTCTTATCTCATTCCAAATCCTGAAGCGGCCAGGACCAGGTCCCAGGGCTGCTTCAAAGCTTTCATCAGCACATAGCAATCTTCCAGAGACAAAACCATGACAACAGCCTTTAAAAATCTGTGATCATCTGCATGTCAAATGATGCTGGATGACAAATCCTTGTGCACTTAACATAAAAACAATGCTGTCTGACCGCTTACAAACAGGCCCTGGGCCTCGGGGTCTGGGAGGGGGGGCTGCACCCCCACCTCCCTCCAACCGAGCCACTAAAGGGGTTGCCTCAGGTTTGTGGGCAGGCCACCAACGAGGAACCTGACAGAGCTTTGGCGGCCACCGTGGCAGGTTCCGACACAGGCAGCCTGGCCAGGTCAGGGCCTCCTGGGCTGGGATGGGCCCCTCTCCTGGAACTTTCCAGGAAGAGGCCAGGGTTTCAGGCATTTAGGGTGGAACCATTCTTTGTTGTGAAGGACTGCCCCTCACACCCCAGAGCAACTAAGTGTCAGTAACGATCCCTGGTCCCTACTTCCAAACTTTCGGGGAGGTGGGGGGAGCATCACCCCCCACGGAGACCCATGCGACCCACAGCCACACCTGCACATTCAGGTACGCTCTAGCAAGGACATTTACATCAGGGCTCCTCAGCCTCAGTGCTACTGACATTTGGGGCTGCACACTTTGCTGTGTGGGCTGTTCTGTGAATCGCAGGGCTTTCAGTGGCATCCCTGCCCTCCGCCCCGCCCCGCTAGACGCCTGCCATTCATACTGTAAGGAACCTGGGAAGATTACTACGCAACTATTGTAGGAATTATTCACCTAGGGAAGCGGGAAGGGTATATTCCAACAGAGGGTTCTTCATCATTTCTGTTCATTTTTGCCTCCCCCAAGTTGAGTGGGAAAGGAGAAGAAAGTACAAAAGTCAGGACTACATGGCAGTTCCAGAAACAATCAGCTAGTCTGAATCTCAGTCCACACCTGCACAGAGCAGCATGGATACTCAAGGATCTCATGTTTAGTTTGCATGCCATATAAGAATACAAGGACACATTAAACACAAACAGCGATAAACTAGATAAACCAGGCTCCCTGCTCCGAAGCTCACTGGTCCAAGGCCTCTTACCTCAAATCACTAGCGTAGCAGGGCCTGGCACACAGAAGGTGCTCAATAAATGTTTAGCCAGAAGAAACCTCGCCAGCCTCCCTGCATTTATTTTTCAAGACTTCATAGTGCAGAGTACCTCCTGGCAGAAGACCCGGGCCTGCCCCTGGGGGGGGCCACACCTCTGGGAGGGGCCGTGGTGAAGGGCATGTGGGCATACAACTGGGAGGTGGGGTGGGCAGCAGCCGAGCCCTGTGCCCACGGGGTGACGTGATGCGATCAGGCCAGACCAAGCACAAGCCCCCTCAGGGGGTCTCTGACTGTGGCCCCCTCCCCGCAGCCAGGAAGGCAGGCAGCAGTCCCTGAACCTTCCTCCGCAATGACAATCCTCACAATCTCTCACAATCTCTGGGCTGGGTGGTTATGAAAGCGTTCCCAGCTGTGGCCTACTTCCTCTAGCTGATAGGTCAAGTGTCAGGGTCTTGGCAGTTACAGGAAAAGTAGCTGACCTTCCCCTTCCCCACGCCCTGTAGCACACACAGGGCCACAGGCTTCCCCTAGGTAGGATCCTCCTGCAGGGCCTGGTCAGACCCAGCCTCCTCTCGTGATGAGGAAAGGGGATCTGCCGGGTTCAAGGCTTGGCATCCGGGCTACCAGGTAACCACAGGAGACACACTCGGAATAGGTTCCCTTTAATCTCACCCTTCCACCCCTCCGAAAGCAGTTCTTGCCTTCTTCACCCGCCTCCAAGACCACAAACATCAACCAGGGGTCATCCAAACAGCTTCACACGCATATGGAATGTTCTGGAAGCCTGGGTTATCAGCATCCATCCAGGCTCTCCCCTGGGGCTTCAACTCAATTCAGAGAGGCCTCGCTGTGTGGCAGTTAGGACTTTGGGACACCACGAGACAGGCCTGGACGGGGCTGGGGGATGGGCAGGGCAGAGGGGTGGTCTTCCACGTGGAGAGCTTTTATAATAAACCTCACTTCCCTGTCCATGGGTCTGGGGTGGGTGGGTGGGAAAAGCCGGCAAACCCATCTGTAGCTCCTGCTGTCACTGTGCCATCACCTGGTATAGAGCAGCACTCCCGTCCCGGGCCCCCCAAAGTGTGGAAGCAAGGACTAAGCCTTATTATCCCTATCTACATGGGCCACCCAACCCTGAGCACCGACCGGCTCAGTACTCTGCTGAGTCAAAGAATGAACAGGTAAACTGTTCTCTAAATGACTTTTTTCATGTTTATCTTTTTGAGGGTGGTGATTGCAGGAAGGGAAGCCTCCTGGAAGCAGAACATTGGCCGGACAGACACGCTTACCCACAACACTAATAATGGCTACCCTCGCTGACCCAGCTCTTCTAAGCACTTTACATGTGTGAGTTCACAATCACCCTATAGGAAAGGCACTTCTTGAAATCTCCATTTTTCAGATGGGGAAACTGACGCTCAGCAATTGAGCAACTTCACTAAATGACTTCCTACCAAGAAGCCAAATTTCCCCATTTTGAGAGCTTACAGAAGTATTTGTGAAAGAAAAACTACCATAAGGCTTAATAATCAACGGCATTTCTGATTAGAACAGCTGTTAAAACAGCATTTTATCCAACTCAAACAAGTGCCAAACATCAGTTTCAAGGAAGGAAGAAAAAAAAAATCAAGATGTGTGATTTCAACAATCAGGACAGGTCACACACCACAAATTGGAACCAGATCATACGTTGGAAAACTCCTTTTGGCAACGCAGGTCACTCTTATCGATAAGGCAGCGGTGGTTCTGAGGCCAACCTCCATCTTCCCCTCCGAGTCCTGCAAACCACAGCCTTTGAGCCAGCTCCTCAGACCCGAACCAGAGAGGAGGGGGTGCCTGGCCAGGGAAGACTGCTTCCTTTGGAAAAGGTGTTTGGGGAGCCTGATGCTGCCTTTGAAAGTTTCTTTTCAAGTGCGGTTCAAAGAAGGTGGCTTTGCTGGTGGAAAAACATTGTTGCTCCGAAGGAGCTAATCTACTAGACACAGACAGAGAAGCACTTCAGAGGACCGCGCAGAGATCCTGTGAAATTCAGAATCTGCGCTCCCAACTGGGCGCTGGGAGTAACATCTGCCCTATGTCTCTGTCGAGATCGTTAGGCAAATAAATGACGGAAACAAGATAGTGGGGGGCAAGTGTAATTTCCCAAAGAGCAATCTGCTCCCTGCGCCTCCGGAGCTCCCACGTGCACCATCATCTCCTCATTAAAGCAGGAACCTCTAAAAAGCTCACTGTAAACTGAGGGTACTTGAGCATTCTTAACGCATGTTTCTCTAACAACAGGCTAGCATTCATGCTCCCACAGCTTCCTGTCCCCTCGCCGCCCTTGACCCAGGTCTCTGAATTAAGGGGGAGGGAACCTGAGCATGGACCCCTCCCCCCAGCAACCTCTTGCGCCCATCTCAGCACCCAGCCAGGCGTTGGACCTTTTTTTTTTCCTAATTTAGCTGACAGCTACTTCCAAGATAAGGTCTCTCCATTATTCCCTTTTAAACTGCCCAGGTGGCTGTACCCGCGGGCTCCTGAGAACGCACACTTCGTTTTAACCTGAGTCAAACAAAAACAAGGAGAGGGAGAAACCTGCCACTTGAAAGAGTATGTGATGACCCAAAGCCTCACAGAAATGACCTGGCTTCTACTCACGGCTCTGCCTCCATCTAGCTCCGTGGCTTTGGGCAAATCACTTTCCTCCACTGGGCTTCAATTTTGTTGTCCACAAAACGGAGGGGCGAACTGGATAACTTATAAGACCCAGGAGCCTTCACATAAGAGTTTAGAATGCTAAACATTCCTGAATTGCTCTGTGATATATCATTTCCTCCACAAAGCTCGGTAAAATAGAGCACAGCGTGAGTCTGAAGGACAAGCGGAGAAGAAACAAGCCACCTGGAGAGGTGGATGGATGCTGGGTGGTGGGCTCCGCTGAGGCTGGCTGGGGCTCAGTCCCAAGGACCAGTCTTCACAGCACGGACACATTCACATATGTCCATCAGCAAAAGTGCACACAACTGTCACAGAGCAGTGATGTCCTATCCGTACGCATCCATCACCCACTGTCCGGCTTTCTTTGATTCACAGGGAAAGAACGGTTGTGAGCAGAAGACAAGCCAGGCAAGGGCTCCTCAAGACGTGTCATTGAGTGGGAAGTAACAGCAATTTCCATGTCTGTGAGTCAGCCAAGGGGCCACCACCAGGCTCCTGGTTTCACTTCTACACCACGGATTTCTTCCTGGGACAATCTGGGTGGTGTGCTGTGAATCCAGAGACCCGTTTGTGCATGAGCTCGAGAAAAATGAGATGAGGAAAAGATACCTGCCTATGTGAAACATGAGTCACACTCCCAAGCCTTGTGTAAATGGTGGTTTTCAACTCAGCTGTGCCTGGTGTGCCATGTGACCCCTGGAAAAGACTCGCCCAGTGGCTGGGCCTCTGGTCACTCCTCTCAAAGCATGTGTTTGGGGTGGGGACTTGGTCCACTCTGGGGCTCCTAAATTGTACGTAATCAGGTTTCACCGGGTTCTCCGACTCCAGTACTAGGGTGTTCAAAGTGAGTCTGCTTCATCTTGAATTAAAATCACAGGGGCACAGGAAGGGCGGGGGTTGGGGGGGGGAGCTGTACAAAAGGAGGAGGGCTCCAGCAGCTGGGCGCCACAATCAGCCAGCAATCAAATACTGAAAGATTCCAGAACAATGTGTCTGGGCAATTTTAACTTAAAATATCCCATTGCATTTCCAAGGCAATTCTAAATTGATAGGCCCTCAATTATTGGACTACAAGATGACATTCCTTGCCAGGCAGTTTCTCCTCAGGCCAAACTGAAAGAAAGCAAGTGGGTGTTTTATTGCCAGTGGGAGAGAAATCCAGGGACGGGGAGGGGTGAGACCTCCATCAGAAGCCAGCGTGGGGATCTCAGGCCCCGCTTCATCAGAGCCACAGGCTCTGTGGGAAAAGCAGCCACGCAGTGTCTTTAAGGGGCAAGTAAATGATCCACTTAGCAGCTGAGGGAGGTAATGACCCCTGCTGGGGGGGGCGAGGGAGGTTTGTATCACAGACCCCTCAGTGATAGGTGAGTCTCCTTGAAGGCCCTTTTAACGGGGACATATTGATCAAATTATATATAACTACAACACCATTAAATATTTACGCTTCTGAAGAAGCCTGCTGAATTCTTTATGCTGGGAGGGCTTGGTACAAGAAAAGGCCCAGCCCTGGCATGACCCTGAGGCTCACTCTCCCAGGGGAGGGAACCGGACACTGGCTCAGGCTGGCCTGTGACCGACCCTGCAGGCACCGGCCCCCAGGCCCTTCCCTTCACACAGGGTGGAAGGGCAGTGAGGACAGCACACCAGCCCCTGCCCAGCGAGGACAGAGGAAAGGCAAGAGAGTCTGGGGTGTTGAGTTTGTGAAGCCATCCTTTATGTTTCCCCAAAAGGAATTCCGCCTTCCCTTTCTCTCCTCACCAGAAATCTCAGGTACTTTCTGCCAAGAGTCTAGGGGCGAAGGGAATTGGGAACGGTGAGACGGAGCAAGGACACGAGGAATGGCCGAGATGGGGGAATAGAGTACGATTCTAAGCCACTGACCCTGAGAGTTGACAACACAAAATCTAGCGACCTGCACTGCAGCCCCAGGTATGTCCTATCTTGCACTTGGGCCTCAGTTTCCATTGTATGGATGAGGGAGATTTGAGTCCAGCATAACAATGTCAAAAATGAATTAAGTGCTAGGTGCAAGTGAGTGCCCTGTCCTTGGGAGCATTCAATGGCAGCCCCCCAGGGTCAGGGGGCTAGGCACCACTCTGTGGGAGGGACCTGGGCCTAGATGACAGCCAAGTGCCTCCCTGGCTCTAAGACTCGAAGGCGTTCATTTTTCAGTCTCTCAGTTTCCATCTACCAGGCTTCCTGTTAACAAGATCCAATAATCTTTAAATATTTGTTCACTTTAATTTCTTGGTTCCCAAACACATTAAACTCTGCTTGCCTCCCACCCCCACTCCAGGGGATGGCCCTCAAAGAGCTTGCTTGTGTAGACAGAACAGGGAAAGCCTTTTCAGATTACACCTTCCCCCAACACTGCCCATTCATCCCAGGCACTGCCACCCCCCCATCCCTCCCTCCCCTCCCTCCCCTCAGATAACCCCCGCCCCTCCCCCACCTTCCCAGACTCCACTGGCCAACTCCCCTGCCAGGAGGAAAAATTCTCAATTCATCGCTGGGGTTGCCATGGCAACCCCCCCACCTAATCCCCCTTGGAACATTATGCAAATCTCCCTTTGCCCCTCAACAGGCTATAAAAGTCACATTACCCTTGCAGAGGCAGCTCCTTAAATTTCGGGGTCTCCCCATGAGGGCAGTGCTACAAAGGAAACACTGGCCATGACTCTTTAAGGACAGAGGCTCTCTGGGAAACCTGGGTGGCAGGGAAGGGAAAATGAGGTGTGGCAGGAGGGACAGACTGTGGGCAGAAAGAAAGCCCCATTTTATCCACCCACCACTGAATTCACAACCAAAGGGCATGACTCTTCCTTAGATTGGAAGGGTCACAGGCTCCGCTCCTCTCTCCCCAGACAAGGACGGCAGGAGTGGTGGCATTTCATCGGCCACAGAAATCAGAATCAGCGATTTAGAAACTTGTTTATACGATCGGCTCCCTCTTAAACCCACCTCCTCCCAAACCACCATCCCGTTCAACTTCTCATTTTGCAGATGAGGAAAATGAGTCCCAGAGAGGGCAAGGAGCTGCCTAGGTCACAGAGCAAGACAGTCGCCCGCCCAGCTCTAGGCACAGAGTTCCACACCCAACATGGAGGGTTCTGTGCCAGGGGCGGTTTTGCTTCCCCGGGGATATCTGGTAATGTCTGGTGACGTTGCCTGGGTGTCACAACTGGAGCAAAGCTAGTGACAACTAAGAGGTGGAGGCCAGGAGTGCTGCCAGACATCAGGGGACACTCAAGGGCAGCCTCATCCCAGAGAACGACCAGCCCCAAAGGTCAACAGTGCCCAGGCTGAGGCGGCCTGATCTACACAGGCTGACACACAGTTTTACTGATGCCTTCAGGGCTCAGTCTGGGGATTCGCAGGTGGGGCTGGAAGCGGGCCTGTGGGGTGACCCCGAGACCACACTCAATTTGGCCTATGGGTAAAACATCTCTGGTCCACAATGAAACACACCTGGTTTCCAGTTCTGACCCTGCCCCTGCTCCACCGTGAGACCACAAGCAGGTCATGTGACGTCTTTAAACACGAGTGTTGCCATGTTAGGCGGTGCTCATGCTGACAATGCAGGCTGGCATATGGAGCCAAGAAGGAACAGATGACAAAGGGCTCTGGGAAGTCTTACAACATCCCCGACGCCAAGGCTCTTGCCCTCACTCTACGAGGCCTTGGTAACTTTTGGGACTCTGTCCCATTGTGAGAATCCTTTGTCGAGGTCTTCCTACACGTAAGGTGGGTACCGTGCTACGCAGCTGACCAGCATCGTCTCACATAATCAATGCTATAACACTCCCTGTAACCGCACAGTCACTAGTCAAAGCCATAGGCCATGTGCGGCTACCTGACATTAATGAAAATTCAATTTAAACTCAGTTCCTTTGTCACAGTAGCCACATTTCGAGGGCTCAACACACATGTGGCTGGTAGCTACTATACCGGACAATGAGATATCCATTTCCATTATGGAAGGAAGTTCCGCGGGACAGCACCGCTCTAATAAGTAGGGCTTACTGTCATCCCCATTACAAATTCAAGTTCACAGAGGTCAGATAGTCTGCCCAAGTCACAGAGTCTTGACCTAATACTCAAGCCCAAGTCTGTCTGACGGCAAAGCCTGTCTCTCACTCAGCCACCAGGACCCACCACCTCCCAGCTCCTGATGAGCTGCAACTAACTTCCCAGGATCCTCCGTAAGGAACCAGGTGACTTTTGACGGAGAAACTCTGAATCTACTGGCATAAAGCTGACAGTAAAAATGGGTGCGTATTACGGAGCCATCCTACCCGCCACCAGGAGGCCTGGGAAATGCCCAATGTTCCCGCAGCATCTCAAGAGTTTACGGAAGGCGCCTGTCTGGTCAGGTGGATAGTGAAGGAAAGCCAGGTAGAGGTCCCTCGTGCAGTGTGGCAAGAACCAGGTGAAAGAATAGAGACAAACCCAAGGGCTGAGGGGAGTATCTAGACAGCCGCGCCTTAAGAGATTCTGGCAGGCAGGGCTCCTCGGTGCCACATACAAATTCCCAGGTCACATGGAGCATCAAGCCAACATTGGAAAGACCCTGGCAGGGGCATGGCAGCTCTTTGGGGACTCCAATGCTTCTCCCCATTTCAAACTAGCTTCATGGAGTTCCCCGTTTCTCTGGGATGAGTATCAGGTCCTCAGGAATGACGATGGGACACAGGGAAGTACCATCAACCTCAATTCCTCCAGGCTTTCCCCAGGACTGCTCACAACTACAAGGCCGAGAGGCCAGGGGTGCTGCGGACGCAGAGGACCGCCTCACCCAGAGCATGACCCAGCCCCACACGTCACCGTCTCAGGCTGAGCACGACGAGAATTGGACTGCAGCCCTCTCCGCTGGGGACGGAGCACAGAGGAAGGGGCCCCTTCTCTTCTCAGAGGACGGGCGTAAGGAGCTAATGCACCCGTTGGCTCACCACGTCCATCTGCCCAATGGCATCCTCACTATGCACCCCCAGGCCATTTAGCCCCTTCCTCTAGGGTATCACCTGCAGCTTCTCCAGGCCCACTGAGTGTGCCTTCTCAGACAGGAAGTCTGACAGTTCCTGTGCCCCGCCCCCACCTAGGTCAAGAACTGACACCCCCCAACACGCCTTGCCCACTAGTGTACACTGAACTGCCTTGCTCTTCCCCAGCAGATGTCACGCCTGGCTCACAAAGCATGCCCCCGACAAGCTTATCCGTGTTAGACTCAGGGTCAGGACAGGCCTGTTGAGGGCTCTCCCCAGGTAAACATTTGGGGAGCATGTGGAGGGCCTCTTCCACCCTTCAACTGCATACAGGCTCGGTGGTAGAAGAGTCCAAAACCAAAGCCTCACAGCCAACCGGGAAGGCAGGGTCACCCCTCCCCTAGCCCCACGTTGCTCTTGGGATTCCCAGTGCTGCAGGGCTGGTGGGAAGAACTCTTACTGCATTTGAGGGGAGGTGTAGCCTTCCAGTGCAAACTAAAAAGGAACTTCTACCATTGGCCAGTAAGAGTTTTCGTTCAAAATTAAAACAAAAAAAAAAAAACTGTTGAAGAGCTGTGAACAATAGTTATCAAGGATTTAAAAGGGCAATGAGATACGTCCATACCCTATGAACTCCAAGCCTAAACAGGCATGACAAGCAGTTTACTAACCTACCTCAAGCCACTGATCTTCGCTTCCGGCTCCTCATACTCAGCTCCGTCTTGTCATTCAAATTCAGCATGCTTTACCCATCTTTCCCCATTCCTTATTCCCCCGCATCTCCTTTATCATCTCTCCTCCTAGCTATCTTTCCCCACCCCTCCTTTCTTCTCATCATACTTAAACTGTCCACAACGTGAGATGAAAAAAAAATAAAATGCTTAAGCTACATTAAAGACACTTTAAAGGTTTATGACACATTTCTTTCTACAATCCCACCTTTTACAGCTGACAGGTCTTACTCCCTCTCAGAAACCGGAGAAAGCCTTCATTCCTTCCCAGCAAGTCCAAAATGATATACAGGTTCAGAGAGAACCCCAAACTGGAACGTAACCCTTCTTGAGTCCCCCACAAAACCCACGCTGTGTATGCAAGTGTGACAAACACCATACAGGGCTCAAGGGCTTCAGAGAACACACACACACACACACACACACACACACAATTCCTGTCCCTCAGGGAACTCACCTACTTGTCAATCCACACCACACTCTGCTCCCCGCCCTGCCCCCACAGCCCCAATTTAATAACACAGCCCTCTAGTGCCCAGGAAGTATGCAGGTAATCTTCACACCCCTGGCCTTTCATGCCAGGCTCCAATGCTTTCATCCTGCTGTGTGCTTGTCCTGGACCCAAATGCCTATCATTCTAGGTTCCTAAAATGAGAATGTCTAATCTGCTTTGTAAATAATCAAGTGCTACAGAAATCCTTAGGGCTATATTATCATCATCTATAATATTTAAAAGATCAAAAATTGCAAACTCTTTATCCTCAGTAAAGGCCTTCTCCTGGGATTGTTTGGTGGGAGTTGGTGGCAGCTGCCCCAGGACCCCTGACACCCTACCTGTCACTCCCACGGTAGGTAAATAAGGGGCCCCCTCTGACACACAAGCCAAGCCCATCCACGCTCCTAGCCCTGGCCAAGAGCAGCCAGCCTCTGAGAGAACAGGGCAATAGTCAGGCCCAGACTCCAGACCCAGCAGGGCTTTGCCTGGCCTCTCAGCCCCACCCTGGTCTTTCCCAACTTAGCTCTTTCTTCACCTTTCAAAGGGCACACTTGGTAAAGAAAAGCTTTGGTGACAGTGGATGAAGGGAGCCTCTTCCCAAAAGGTTGTTCCATGTTCAAAGTAATGAAGTTGGCTGGGGTGAAGGGGCGGGAGGTACTTGTTGTCAGGCCAAATCTTCAGGGTTGATTTAAAGAGGACCCACGGGTAACCCCCTAAGCCTGGATGAAACTCCACTTGAGAATATAAATCCCTCCTCACCCACCCTCACGTTTCCAGAGGGGCCTCCGCACAAGAGCAGCCTCCTGGAATCTGATCTGTAAGGAGCTTAGAGTCCCTGATCTGACTCTCCAACAGGAGGACCCCTCCTCCACGGCCCCCCCAATGGTGGCCTCTGCCTAAACATTCAGCGAAGGCTTCCTGAGCAAACAAAAGAACTCAAATCATTGTTGGGGGGGGGGTTCTCACCTTCATTACCTCCTGAGAAATGCCAGGTCCTAATTGGGGGTGAGGGGGGGTACACAGGTGGGCGTAGTGCTGGTCCCTGGGGTTTGCTGTCTGCAATGGATGACGCCTCAAAGGGACCAACCCAGGGAATCATCCTGACTTATGTGAAGGTAGGAAACCCCCCCTTCCCAAAGTTTGTCCTTGGCCCCAACCTGAGTGGGAACACTTTTAGTTTGAAAGGCAAGAGACGGAAAAGAAACAGCCAAGGGAGAAAAGCAAAGTGAGAGGGGAAGAAAGCATCTTGGCTAGGAGTCTCAGAGAGCATTTGTTGAAAACAAGATATTGTCCCTTTAAGCATATAAAAACAAGGCCCTTGAGCATGCAGTTCTCACTCTGGTACACAATTATGGGTGCTTTCAGCTGTCTAGCACTACTTCAAGTGCACTCTTAAACCAGACTGTCAATGGCATGTTGAAAGCTATTTTGCTGGCTGCTATCATTAATAGCAAAGTGGAGAGCTGGGCTGATGAGAATTAAATATGGGGGAGGGGCGGGTCACAACCAGTCATTACAGAATTACCAATATGAGAAAGGAGACAATACCACATTAGGAAATCAAGTTCAAACCAGCTTATTACTGTGGGGACACAGGCAGGGGAGGCAGCAGACACAGGAACGTGCCCCCACCCCCACTCTGGCAGATGGACCCGGGCCAGCCCTGGAGAGCCATCTGGGGACACAGGAGCCAGTCAGGAGTGTGAGAGCAGAGAGGCCTTGGAGATCACTTTGCTGCAAAATGTCACCACCTCGCCTCACTCCCCAAGTGGAGCCCCCCTCAGCACCATTCCAAAGACTTGTGGACTTGCGGCTTCCGGAACACACTCACTGCCTTTCCATGAGCTGTTGCCACCCCCGGAGGAGCCTCCCACGTTGGCTTCTGCCTCACAAACCCCTGCCCTCCAAGACACGGCTCAAGTAACAGCCCTTGGGTGCAGGCTTCTCCTCCGCGACTCCCCTTTCCCAGGAAGAATAAGCCATTCTGTTCTGTCCTGCGGGCCCCTCCTCCGGTGTCACTCGGCCATAGTAGCACTTACCTCACTGCATTGCAATGACTTATTTAGATGCCCAACTCCCCAGTGGAGGAAAGGGTGTCTCATGCACCAGCCCCAGCCCACACCCAGCACATCCTGGGCCCCTAATCACCGTTTTGGGAATGAAGCCAACCCCCTCATTTGGCTGATGAAGAAACTGGATGCTGAGCTAGCTGCAGGAGGAAGCGCGCAGAGCACAGAGCAGAGCCAGCCGCCAGCCCACAGGTAACACCCTCCTTCCTACTCACGGGGCTCAGGGAATCAGAATTCCACCCTCGGAGGAAAGCAAAACCAGCATGTTCACTGAGCACCTACGATGTGTCAAGTACACAGAAGACACCTAAACAGAGGGCCTTCCTCCATAACTACAAAGACTAGATACTGAAGTGTGAGATCGTAAAGGAAAACGTGCTGACGGTTGGCCTTCACCATCTTTTTGCTCCTGGTGTCCCAGGATTTTGTACAGCAAATGGGAGGGACAGCAAAACACTGTCCTGTGCAGGAAGAAAAAAGGAAATTCATTCCTTGACTAACTCACTCCTACAACAACAAGGAAACAAAGGGCCTGTGACACAGACTAAACCCTTCCGATACAAGGTGAAGAGGGAGGAATCCAGAGAGAGAGAGAGAGAAGAGCTCTGCGCCCTCAGGAGACTCCTGGTCCAGAGTCCACGGAAAGAGGCTTCAATGAGAAGTCAGGTTCCCACCCAGGCAGCTTCCTTGATGGGTAAAGTGAGGACAAGGGAGCATTTGCCCATCTCGCAGGTCATTTCAGTAATTAAATAAATACGTGAGAAGAAAAAGACCCAGAGAAGCACCACACCCCCACCTTGTATAACGCCCTGGGCAACAATGAACGGGGCCAGAGAAGGCTGGTGGGGAGGCGGTCTGGCAGGGCGAGTGGCCTCCTCGGACGTGGACAGGACACGGTGAAGGGAGCCCTGAGACCAGCAGAGCCCAACACAGTGCGGTGACAGAAGCTGTGTGACTACCAGAGACTGTTCCAGGGAAGAGCAGCAAGGCAGGAAAAGTCAGATGGAAACCAGGGTGCAGACGGCTTCTTAGATGCCAGCACTCGGGCCAAAAAATGCTTATCGGATGTCTTCTAAGCTCAACTCAGCTGCCACACAAACAGGCACAGCTCTGTGTATGAGGATCCATGTCCCCTTCCACTGAGCAGTGCCCCCTTCTCTCCCTAGCACAAGACTCAAGGCCTGGGCAGGGTCTCTGTAACCTCGCCACCTGCTGGCTCGCTGGGGCCACCCACACCTTCACGAGGGTTACAGAACTTCAAGCAGTCCTACCTAGAGATCTTGCAGCCCAAGACCCTTATTACTCAGGTGAGAAGACCCAGAGAGAGGAGGTGACACATGGAGATGTCCCGTCTCTCCCTCAGCCCTGTGTTCACGGCCGAGGAAAATGTTCACAGGTTTTACTCCTTCACGGCCCCCTTGAAGCTTACCTCTGGGATTGCTTGTTACGCATTCCGTGTATTATTACGCACCTCGAATCATTAATTGTACAAATGGCTGGCAATTCGGAAGAGGACCCTGGGCAAAGAGGGTTTAGCTGATAGGGTTTTACAACCCGAAGTGGGGGTACTTTGGACTTTGGTGTAGACAGGTTTGTCGCCCTAGCCTCTGGAGATAACGGCACAGGCAGAAGCCATGGTAATTAAAGACACAGAGCGCTCTTAGTACACGAGCACTCTTCATTCCTTGAGTCTTGCTGGAGACCTGGGGCTGGGAGAAAAGGCTGCAGCACTAACGAGGGACAGGATGCGTCTGGACGCATCAGCTCCCTGCCTTCTGGGCCTCAGTTTCCTCATCTGTAACTTGAAAGGTTTGGATGAGAAGGCACAGGGCTCTCCCAGTTCCAGGATGGCAAAGGAAACTGAGAGGAAGGGTTGTTTGGTTTCCAGGAAAGGGTGACCGTTCAGTGTTGGCAGGAGGCTGCCCCCAACTCAAAACGCCTCACGTCCTCTTTCAAACCTTCATCGCTCCTGGGCGAAAGGTGTGAAAAGTGGCCTGAGCCAGTGTCTCCCGGCGTCAGGACCTCCAACCCAAAGCACAACAGTGGCTCCGGCATGCTTGTTTCTAACCGGCTTTGTGATTTGTGGCTGACACTGCAAATCCTCTGCAGAAACAAGATGGGAACTGATGAGCTGGTCGGCCATCACCGCCTGCCTGGCCTCGCTGAATCACCCTTGACATTCTGCCTGGAAGCAAGGGCTTAGAGGAGGTGAGTGACCTCCTGAAGGCTCGGGCCAGGCCTGTATTCTGTAATCTTTGCTTTACCATAATTAGGGAGGGAGGCAGAGGAGTAGGTCGAGACCATTTATTACTTCTCTGGGGTTTGACAGCTTGAAAAAAGAACGAGAGGGAGACAGAGAAACAGCCAAGAGAGAAGCCAGCCACAGTGAGTTTAACCTCTCAGTAAAATAAAAATGGGCTGGACGCACCTCATCAGCTGCCCTCTGTCAATACTCAAGCCCATTTGGCAGAACCTGTGGTTCCCAACTAATAGGCATTTCCCCTGGTGGTGGTGGTAAGGTGTGGTGTGTGAGAGAGCAGGCTGAGGACCGGCCACACTTCCCAAGGTGCTAGCTCTGGAGATCATCTATTATACAAAAAAGTACAGACAGTCCCCACCCCCACCCGAGCTTAAAAATGAAGAATCCAGCCTGTTTGTTCCAGGCAGATGTAATCACACGAACAGTCAAGTCTAGAGGGCAGGACACTGCATGAATAATTCAAGCACTCCAGTCACTCGATTGTGTGTGCAGATAAAACACCAGTCAACCGCTAAACAGGTCAGCTGATAAACTTGTTTGCTCAGGCCTAACCACCACCCGCCAAATGCACCCAAGACCCACACTACAATTAGTGGCTGGGTTTTCTTCTGCAAAAAGCTCACAAACTGAGGGAGTGGCCAGCCCCATTAGGTCAAGGTTGCACGCCTTTGTTCCTACACAGCCACAGGGTGATTTCACCCAACTCAGAGACTGCCATAAACTCTTCCCAGGCACAGCATGCTGAGAAGCAAATGGGAACTGTGGCTGAAAGGCACAGGGCAGGCAAGGAGGGTGAAGCACCCAGGCTGGGAATCCAAAGGCCTGGATTTGAGTCCCAGCTCTGCTCTCTTGGTGCCCCTAAAGCCTCCGTTTCCTCGCCCATAAAAAAAGGGACAGAGAATCCATCTATCAGCCTCTGGCAGCTGAGAGGATTACAGGAGAAGATGTGGCCAAACCTCAGGCATCCTCCCCCTAAGAACCCTGACTGGGGAATAGCCAGAAGCCCCAGACGCACACAGCTGCTCTTTATGCAATGGCCACCACCAAGCGCGTTAAGATGGTTAACTCTTCATGAGTTCAGTGTCCTCAGGATTCTGGGAATAGCTTTGCTCCTCCAGCCAACGTGGATTCTTGTGCCCAAGACCCATCCACTCACAGACTCGGGGAGAAACACCACCCATTCAGACCTCAACATGCAACGACATATTACACCTTAATTATGAAGCTCTTAGAATAACTGCTGCTATAAATTTTAAACCTGGGTGCAATTACCTCTTTAAACACACCCAAGATACTAAGCGCTGAGAAAAAAAAGGGGGGGGGGTGGAGAAAGGGAGGAGGTGGCACCTTGCATAACACTCCAAGGTCCTTGAACACCTGGGACCCCAGTTCCACTTCATGTGTTCTTACTGCACCAGTCAAACCCAGTTAGTTCCACCTAAAGTTGGGCAGAACCATTCTCCCGAAGAAAAAAATCTTTACATGCTAAGCGGCATGTGTTTATGATTTCTGTGGGTCAAGGCGTAAAATCCTGGTGTCCTTCAAGTGCAACCCTAAAGAACTATTCCCTCAGGAAGCAACAGGTTGGCTTCCCACCTTGTTCAGTAAACTCAGACCCCTTTCTGGCCGCCCTTCACCCAACATGGGGTCTCCCTCCGGGAGGGGAAAGGAAAACTACAGATTCATAGGCTCTATACAAGCCACTGGAGGGGGCAGATTCCAGGAATCTGAGAGCATTCCAGAGGTCACCTGCCCTTCTCACCTGCCGTGGGTCCTGCCCCCTGAAAGAGCAAAATTGAAACCTTGTAAACGACTGTTAATTTACAGCAGAAAATCCATTCAAGTCACGGTCACCAAAGGCTAGCATGAGTCAACAGCCTTCTGAGATTTCAAGAACACCAATTGTTAAAAAGAACAACAGGCCTACACCATTTATACTCCGTTTATACGTGCCAACTCTAATCCTGGCCAAGCCAAATTATAGGCAGCCTCTCCTCAGAACACAAATACACAAACAGGCCTCTCCCACAGCCCAGCCTAGCACCAGGGACTACTTACTGATATGCACCCAGATAAAGGGTGTTTGTATTTGCTCAGTTTGAGGTATACTGTTATTAAAAGAGTGACAATATGAGGTAGTTTACATATCCATCAGGCAACACCACACTAGCTAAACTGGTTTGACTTCAGGATTTCAAAGGTAAGCTCAACTCCCAGCCATCTCAAAAGTCCGGGCCAGGCTGCCCCTGGGCAAGTTACTTCATCTCTGCTGTTCACCTTCCTTCTCTGTAAAATGGGAACATGGATACTTTCAACTTCAGAAAGAGATGAGAAAGCTCCCTCATACATGCATGGCACTAGGGTTCTCTTTCATTCTAGCTTTATATTTTTAAGCGGTTAGTGGCTTGTTCCTTTAAGTTTTGACAGCTCAGCCTGGCTTTTAAGACTCTTGAAGTTTAATCTTATCAAGGCAGAACATCACATTTTTGCATGTACACACACACACACACCCTGCATTTCCCCTTGAGAATTCTACATTAAAACAAACAAAAGTAGCCAGTCACCTCTGGGTTTTAGGAACCTCTAAAGCAGATCCTGAAGGTACAATTTTCCCCTTTGCTCCTTTATCCTCCACCAAGATCCCAGACCAGGACAAATTTCAGAAGCTTGAATGCTGAAAGCTCAACATCCAAGAAATCAGCAAAGCCTCAGACCCTGCATTTCATGGACTGGATCCATTCACTCTTCAAGGAGAAGTAGGAGCAACAGAAGAACTAGGTTCATTTTCAAACAGGAGGAGCCATAAGAAACCACGTATTATATCAGTTTTTAAAAATCAGATGTATTTTTAAAGAGAAAAGCACTTACCTGCTTGTGCATTTCAATGTTCAAGCCATAGGACATCTCATAGTACTAAAAGTGAAAAGAACTGCCATTAACAGAAACACAGAAATCTCTCCATTTTCCTATGTCAGCTTTTGGGAAGATTTTGGTCAAATCATCCTTTTAGGATACACTTGCTAATAAAGAAGTTTAAATCAAACCCCAAAGCCAGCGATAGAGGGTCTAAAGAGCTGACAATGAGTGAGTGCTGTTCTCAACAGAACATTATACCACATACAGTAGTCAGAAGAGTGGGGCCCTCCCTCCCACAAGCACTGCATGTGCCATATATCCTGTTTATACAGGTTAAGGGTTCAACAGGGAATCCTGTGTACACTGGGACCCTCTTGTCCTCTGAGAGTTATTTAGCAATGTGTCGAAGGCCTCTTATGTGGAAAGCAGTGCAGGGAGCCGCTTAAGTGCCTTCCATGCCCTCTCACAGATGCAAGAGGTAAACTCCCTAGAACAGACACCGGGAAAGGGGAGACGGGCCACCTACTATCCCAGGGCTGACAAGATTCTCAGTTGGGAATCCCTGAGTGGGCAGTAGAGGCTTTAATCCTCCACTCTCAGAAATGCCGGGGGAAGGAAAAGGATAGGGGGGCGGGCTTATGGCCCATTCTGGCTAGATCCCAGGGCTGCAAAGTTTCCAAACACTCCCAGGAGGGCTCCAAGGGAGATTTTTACCCAACCCTGATGTGGGCTAATCCAGCCCTGTTCTACTCGCCAAGATAGGGCAACCAGACCCCTGGGAAACCTTCAAGTAACGAACTCAAGGTACACAAAGGTAGTAAGTGCCGGCCTGAGGTTTGGGTTTCTCTTTCTGGCCCTCCTGTCACCCACCCTCCTCCCAGCGGCCGGCTGAAGGAGGCTGGGAGGCTGCCCCGCCGCGGGCCCTGGGGGCGGGGGGCAGACCCGGCTCCAGGCCGCCCGGCCCCACGCCGCGCCCCGCCGGCTCGCCGCCTCTCACCATCACATAATGGCGCTGCATCTCCGTCTTCTCGTTCGCCAGCTTGTCGTACTCCACTTTGAGGCTGCGAGGGCAGGAGGAGTCGGCTCAGGCCTGGGGCCTGCACAGCCTCCCTGGGGCCCCAACTCGAGGGCCTCTGAGAGCCACTTTTCCACTTTCCTGACACCCCTTTGGGAACCCCATTACCCCGCAGCCTCGGGGCGGAGAGGGAGTGACACAACTAGAAACTTCCCGCGGCCGAGCGAGGAGACCGACTGCGGCCGCGGGGGACCGGGTTTGGGGGGGTGGCCCTGACCGTGGCTCGCGAGCCACAGCTCCCGGAGTGAGGCAGCCCGGGACCGGACCCTCACACCACAGGGGCCCCGCGCGCGGAGCCGGGAGCCGGGAGGTGGCGGGCAGCCAAGGGTTAAGGCGCCGCGCTCGAAAAGGGGAAACAAAAGGCGAGGCCCGCGGCCCCGCCGCCCCGGGGTCGGGAGCCCCCTGGGTCCCCGCGGGGGGTGGCAGGAGCCGCGGCGGGGAAGCCCCCAGCAGCCTTACCTGTGATACTGAGCTTGCAAGAACTGGAATTCGTCTTTGATCCTGTCACAAGACTCAGCCACCGTGAATTTAAATCCGGGCTGCCCGGGTTGATGGGGGGCCTGGAGCCCGCGAAGGAAAGACAAGGGGGGGCGGGGGCGTCAGACAGGACTCCTGGCGGCCCGCGCCGCTCAGCGGCTGTCCCCAGCCTCCTCCCGCCCCATCAGAGGCCACCCTCGCAGCCGAGAACCCTCCTGGCAAGTTTCTCAGCTCCCAGGAGGGGAGCGGTGGTGCCCCCATCCTTCCCTTATTGGCCCCGGGGCTCCCGTCCTTTTCACGAAGGGGCCCCCATTCCCAAGTAAGATGGGGGCGGGGGAGACACGCGTCTGAGTTGGGAGACTCCGGCGAGGGGGCGGAGGACACAAGCAGCCCCTCGTACCAATAGGGCGGAATGAACCTCCTATCTCAACGGCGCTCTCCCATCCCCATACCCTTTGTGTGAGCGCGCGCGCGCAGACACACACACACGCACACACACACACACACACACACACACTCCATAAAGGTAGCAACGAGCAAAATGGAGGTGCCAGATAAACTGCCTCGTTTACCCTGCCATGATAGATGCTTAAATAAACCGAGTTGCAATTACTCACCGGATGTCTGCCTTGCGGATACATGGCAGGGAGGGGTCGTGATTCCAAGAGCGTGGAAGCGCCGAGAGCCGCGGCCCGGGAGGTGCGGGGGAGGGGGGAGCCGAGTCCGAGCGGGGGGCGGCCGGCGAACCGAGAGCTCGCCCCCGGCCCCCCCAGCCCGCTCTCGCAGCGAAATCCCAGAGTCGGGCGACCGCCCCGAGCGGAGACAAAGAGCCGCGGAGCGGGCGGCAAAGTGGTCGGCTGGCGCAGAGGCCGAGCGGCGGGCGCGGGCTTTGTGCGCCTAGGGCTCGGCGGGCAGCGACCGGCCGCCTTCCCCCGGCTGAGTGGAGCGCGTCAGAGCCGGGGGCTGCGCGGACATCGTCGTCTCCTCCGCGGGTCTGGCTCGCGGTCCCGAGGCCCGGGCTCCTCCTGGGGCGAGCGCGGGGCCCCCTCCGATCACTCGAGTGGGAGGGGGGCGCGCCGGGGCAGCCCCAGCATCCGTGGCGCGCGGGTCCGAGCCCAAAGGCGGCTGTCGGTGAGAAGAGGAAGGAGGCGGGCTCCGAGCTGGCGGCTTCGGGCCGCAGGAGCGCCGGCGGGTGAGGGCCGGAGCCCGGCTCGGGCGCTTCGACGCCCCCCCTCGGAGAAGAGAGCCTGCTGTTCCGTCTGCTACTGCTGCTGCCGCCGCCTCCGCCGCCGCCGCCAACCCTTCCCAGGGCTGGGGAGGAAACTCCGGTTCAGCGGGTGCAAATCAGCCGACCTGGTATCCCAACTCCAGCAGGCACAGGAAGCCTCCGCCAAGGGGTCCTAGCTGCTCCCAGCTCGAGCGCGGCGCCGGAGCGCGCAGGCAGAAGAGCGCCGGAGGGGAGACGCAGCCCGAGACCGGGGCGCTCTGCGGCTTCCTTCTTTCCCCTCCGCCCGGCTCTCCGCTCTGCGGCGCGACAAACCCCCCCAAACACACACCCAACACACACACACACACACACACACACACACACACACTCAAAAAAGTGCCCCGGACCTGCGGATACCACACACAGACAGGCGAGAGGGACGAGCACGAGGTCTGAACTGCCGCGAGAGCAGTTCCAAATAGGGACTGAAAAGTAACAAAATAATGTGGCAGCTTCACCCGTCTCTGGCCAATGGGAGCGTAGAGCTCCCACGTGGGGCCGCCGGACTCGGCCTGCGACTGGGCGCCGCCGGACGCGACGTCACAATGCCCTCTTGTGTCTAAAACTATGCATGAAAAGTAGCAATCAGGCCCTACCCGCTGGTGACTTTCGCATGGGAGTGAAAAACAGCGCTCCTCTGATCAGGAATTAACCGAAAGACATATAATAAATAGATATATATTATAGTCCCGGCCTGCTAAGAGTTTTTTTCCACCTCTCTTTTTTCCCCCACGATCTGCTAGCAAATAATTATTTGGCGAGTTGGGAAAGAGCGAAGACGAGAGAAATAACAACAAAAAGAAAAAAGACAAGCTGTATAGTCCTTAAAACCTGTGGCTGGTAGTAATGTATCAGTTTATTCTGCAGTGGCGGCGAACCATTCCTCCCTCTAATCTCATTAGGTCTGCAAAACAGCCCAATTAGATACTATAAAACAAACAGAATCACTTTGTCACTTTAATGTTTTCACATTAAAGATTTAGTACGGAGAAAATGGTGGCTCTCAAAGCTGCCTCCCACCTTTACAAATTTGGTCGGAACTGAGGGTGTCCCTTTCTTTACCCCTCCAGCGCACCCCCAACACCCCATGGTCCCCAGTGTTTCCTCTTTGTTCATTCGTCCTTCTTTTCGGAAAGCCAAATAAACACGACTTTGATGTGCAGCGGCTGCCTGGGAAGAGAAGTCTGGGGAACTCTTGGGGGGCAGCGCAGAGGGAAAGGCCTGGCTGCCCACGGACCGCCGGCTCAATTCGCGCTGTCCCCACTCGGGTCTCCTTCCCGGGGGGACAGAGAGGCCCTGTCGCAGCTCCTCATTGCGCGCCGGGTCTAGGGAGCAGAGTAGGGAATGGGGTGGTGGCCCTGCCCTGCCGCGGGCTGGGTCCTTCGAGTTCCGACCTGGTTTCCTCTGCCTGCTCGCGCCACTGTCGCCGCGTCGGCGGACGCCTGGAGGGGATAGCAGGCGAGCCTGTGGAGTGTCACAGCAGCCAGCCTCGACGCCCCGGGAGGCGCAGACGCTCCCCCGCCCCCGGCGCTCCTCCGGGAGTCCCCGCGCGGTCGCACAGACCACTCGACTCCGGAGGCCAGTTTGCCCGCAAACCGACAGCTCCGCTCTCCTGCGCTCGGGGTTACGTCAGGGAGGACAGGCCGAGGGGAAGCGGCCCCCGAGCGGCGAGGAGGCCTGAGCGGCCGCGCCCCAGACCCCGCGGGTGACTCCGGGGGGCCGGGCCCAGGGGGCCCCGGGGTCCAGCTCCAACTGCTCCGCGAACCCGCACGCACCCGGGGCCGACGGGCGCGCGCGAGCCGGCCGCGCGCCCCCGGATCTATATTTTCCCCTCATTAGGAGCCGGAGTTCGCTTGTGCATCTTAATGAGGAGCTGCGAGCCAGCGGGCGCTCGGAGGCCGGTGCGCGGGGAGTTACACGTGAGCGCCCGCCTAGGAGCTGAACCTCCCCGCGCCCGCTCCGGCCTCCCGCCCCGAACCGCGCTCCTCTCTTCATTTATTTATTTTCCTAAATAAAAACATAAATCGTGTGCGGCGCGCACCGAAGGGGGGGTGGGGAGAAGCCCGGCTCGACAGATGCGAGCATCTGGCCACAGCATTCATTAGACACAAAATGGCTCCTCTTCGGAGCTTCCTTTTCCCCTCCCCCTCCTTTGCCCTCCCCCTTACGTCACGGGTGGGCGCACCCGCTTCCTACTCGCCCCGCCCCTTTCTCGCTCTTGCTCCCACGTGGGGCCGCCAACCCCGGCCCCAAGCAAGGCCCGAAAGACCAATCAGAGACCACTGAGGGGACTCTCCGTTACTGATTGGTGGAGCTGCCAGTAGCTGTCAGTCGGCGTCCAGAGCTGTCAGTCAAAACCACGCGGGGTGGGGGAGCGCTGACAAATGCCGAGGCTTCTGAGCCTCCCGCTTGCAAATAGTACTTGGAATGGCTGCTTAATTAGCTTTGAATGGCTTTTCCTTCCAGCTCAAACAATCTGTCACTACCATGTGGTATAAAGGAGCCATGCATAAAAAAGTAAGCAGAGGCTAAATATCAATTTGATTTTGTGTATCAAAGGAATATTTTATTTTTCTCCCTAGTAATGAAACGTATCAATTTAAATAATAAAGGTAAAAAACACACACACAACCCCCCCCAAAAAAAAAGAAAGAAAAGAAAAACACCCAAACTCCACGGTTCCCCGACTCCTGCGCACGCCTAAAACAGGTAATTTCTAAGGCCCGCGTGCAAGGAGGAAACCTGAATGTCGTCCCCCCCCCCCCACCTTAAACTGGCATTGTTTTGTTGCTGTTCAGAAGTCTAGAGTCTAGTCTGGGGGAGGGGTGGCCTGTAATAGAGGAGTGGGGGCGGGGAGGGGGCGAACTTTAAACAGAACTCTTTGAAGCCGCTAATCAAAGTGTAGGGGGTTTTAAGACCCTATAAACTGGGGATCCCACAGCAGGTCTCGATTTGGGAGCCGAGAGGAGAGGGGGGAGCGGGTGTGCGTCTCGCCCGGATTTATTAAACACAATGTCTTCAAGATGCCGGGACTCGGCGCCTGGTCGGGCCTCCTTCTCTCGGTCTCACGCGGGACTGGCTCCGACGGCTGCCGACCGCAGTCGGCGGAGGACCTCCGGCCCCGAGGCCGGGGCTACGCGGACTGGACCCGCGAGCACAACAGCTCTGTCTCGGGTTGGGGCGCCGCTCCTGGCCCGACGTCCGCGCTCCTGCAGGGAAGGGCGTTCCAACACGGGCGGACTCCTGTCAAGTACACCTGTGAGCCCCTGCGCCGGCGCGGGCCGGGTACCTGGGTCAGCCCGCGGCGGCGTGTGGTGCATGCGGCCCCTCCGTCAAGAGCGCTCATTGCATACAAGGCAGGACGCTGCTACCCAGGCAAGAACTCTCGTTACCTTCACCTCCCTCCCGAGGGAGGCGGCCTGGCTGGTAGCCCCATTGCATAGAGCAAAAGCGAGAGGCTGAGACACAGCAATTTGCCCCAAGTGGGGCAGGTGTTCGGATTCAAATCCAGGGCAACCGACTTGACAGCCAGTCTCAGAGTCCTCTTTGCGTGCGCTGGGTCCGTGTGAGCATTTGCTGAAGGACAGGCGTTCATTCATTCACATTTATCCATTTATTCACTCATTCACTCACTACCAGCTCTTTTGGTAGGTAGGGTCACTGGCCCAGCTCACCCGCCGCCGGTTCCCAGTCGCTCCGCACCCAGCGTCACTCCCAGCTCTCTCGAGCTGCCAGAGCCCCAAGCAGGAAGAGCGGAGAGGTAAATAACTAAGCCAGCACCCCTTTATGCTCACCACCGCGCAATCCCCTCCCCCATGCCACCCCACAAATCAGGAAAAACAAGGAGAAAAAAATCTTTTATGCTCGAGAAGGAGAAAAGAAAATAAAAAACATGTATACAACACCCTGTCCAAAGCGCTTGACAATTATTTTTAAAGAAGGAGGGGAGTGGAGAGAAAGAGTTCAAACGTCTCTGTCTCCAGTTCTAATTGGAAACGTTTCAACTGTTTATGTTACAAGAAGTGTCAGGGTCATTTGCTACTGGAGAGCTGACTTTTCATTGGCTGCTTAATTGAGTACCTCGGAGTCCACCCCACGTGGGAGAGGAATTCCTGGCACAATAAAAAAAAAAAAATTTCACCCGAGTGAGACAGAAAGCCCGGCCTGGATTTACAGAGCGAAGGCTCCCAGCCCCTCATTTGGGCCGCAGGGTGGTTGGTGGGTAGTTCCAAAAGCAGTTCCTCTGGTTCTTTAAAAATCATTGTCAAACACTTTAGTTAGAGTGTTAATAAATGTGTCTTCCCTTTCTCAGGAATTAAAGGGTCTGGCTCAGGTCAGCACCTAAGCTGTGGCCTCCTATTTGAGGAAGAGATCCCAGTGCCTTGGGTCGGGTTGTGTCCCTTCTCTACAGCCTCCACTGGCTTTGTTTTTAGTAGGCTTCTGGCAGAGACTGCCCAAAGAGAAGAGAAATCTCCCTTGCCCTCCCGCCCCTCCTTTGGTTGACTCTAAGACTCCTCTGATTGTTGGCCTTTGGTTCTATTTCTAGACCAGTTGTGTCCCGCACCTTCACCCCCGACCCCCATTCCCACCAGTTATCCCAGGCCTTCCTCCACAAGCAGGCACCTCACCATAGAGGGAAAGGGGATTTTTAGTTACTTAACCAACTCTCATATAGTGCTTACTCTGTGTCAGACACTGTTCTAAATACTGGACACATGTTAACACACTTCTCACAGGAAATGAAGTGAATGCTATCAGTACCACCCCTGTTTTACAGAGGGGGCAACTGACACAGAGTGGGTCACTTCAGAGGCTGATGGACGTGAATCCAGGCAATTCAGCTCTAGTGTCTTCATCACCACCCCCCACTGTCTCTACAACCATGGCTTTCCTCGAAATACACCTCAGGGCCTCGGGACAGACCACAGGACACTGGAGGGCCCCAGGAAGTCCCAGAGGGAGCCCCCACAGAGCTTCTCCTGAAGCCACCTCATTTCAGGGAAGGGAATGGAGCTCTGAAAGGTCAAGGGAGTCCCCCAACCCCTCTTCCAATTATCTGGCTGGTCTAACTTATGTGACCTTGGGGGACTTATTTAATCTTGCTAAGCCTCCATTTCCTCATCTGTAGAGTGGAGATAACAATCGAGTCCACCTCAGAGGTTTGTTCCGAGGATTGATGGAGATAATGCCTGCGATGTACTTAGTACAGAACCTGGCACATTAAGTGATTTAATAACAGTTAGCTATGTGGCCATGACCACCCAGTGAGTGATTCAACTCCTCGCATGTTTTCTGGGTGCTTGCAAACAGGAAGGACTAATGTCCCAGCCCTTGGGGGGGGGGGGAATAAACCAGACAGTAGCCCCCACCTTATTCTATATATTCATAACTAAACCCAGCTAGGAACACCTAGCTCCCCTCCCCCTGAGTTCCTTCCCCACCTTTCCGAAGTTGTCAGGCCTTCCCTTCTATCTCTGTAATTCCCTTTTATTTTTATCATGGTCCTCAGATGACCTTGGACATCCCTACTGCCCAAAGACCCCTGAGGTGTGTGGAGATGGATAGGAAAGAATGGGGGACAATTCAAGGAATAGCCCTGTGGGAATGGGGGTGGAAGACTGAGGCAGAGAAATCAGCCTGCGGCAGCAGTGGAGCCCATCGCATTTCTGAGAAGGCAAGCCACAACAATCAAGTAGTCTGGTTCTGAGGGAGGACAAGAATGATGAGGTCGGGGAGCAGGGGTTCTCAGAGGATTTCCTGGAAGGGCAGATCTCGAACTCAGCCCAGAAGAATGGACAGAAGTTTCAGTGGGCAGAGGGACCAGGGTGAGCAAATACTTCTAACAGACACCGTTCCCTTTCCTTCAGCCTGCTTCCTTAGATCCTTTCTGTGTTTTTGCCACCTGACAAGGTGTTTTTGGTCCCAGAGGAAAGGAGCTAAGAGCTTGCTTCCCTCATCCTCACTTCTATTTCAGAGTCCAGTGAAATCTGTGTCTGAGGGCTCCTAAGTTCAGGAGAGAGGAATCGACCTCTCAGTACTGAGTAGCACCCCCAACCTGGGCATGAGGAGGCTTGAGGAGCTGCAAGAAACTCTCAGGGGCTTGGTTTCCACATTTGTAAAATGGGCATAGTGGTACCTGATTGCTTACCTGACAAGAATTTATAGAAAACTACTCTACGAAAACCCCTTTGGAGGTACCAACATCTAAGGGAAGTCCTTGCCTTTGGGACACATACAAGGCCAGACAGCTCCTGATTCCAGCCTGTGTATAGGCCCTAACAGCTAAATAGAGTCTATGCAGGGAAGCAGTATTGGGTGGAAAAGTGGGGGTTGACAATTAGGGAAGCTGCCTGTAGAGGGTGGCCCTTGGTGTGGCCTAGTAGAAAGAAGGGGAAGAGTTCCAGATAGGACCCAGGTGCCCAGCCAGGACACTCTAGAGAACACTGAGGATGGTTAGGTTTGGTTGGTGGCAGAAGAGGCCACCACCACCTCTTCCAGAAAGCTAAAGAAGCCAGGCAATGATTTCCAATGAGACCCCGGTGTCCACCTGGGACTTTGGGGGGGGGGCAGGTATGCAGAGGAGGCACAGAATGTGTTTGTTCACCTGTCTTTAGCAGAAGCATAAGACTCTCAACACACTGTCCTCAGCCAAGCTGAACTGCTCCCGTGGTTACCCAGGCGCCCTTTGCTGACCTCTATTGACAGATGGCGCAGGGTTTCTATGCCTCATGTCCAACCAGGTAAATATTTATTGAAGTGATTGGGCGTCCTAATTAAGAGATTTGTGCCCTTCCTCTCTTTCCTTTTTAAGAATTCGTAGCAGAGGCTTAGGAGATTAAGAAATATTTTGCTGGTATTAATGCATCCAACTTCACAAGGGCGAGGCCCATGTTGTGAGAATGATCCAGGCCAGTGGAGGGGAGGGCTCTGGGTCAACCTGGGTGATTAAGGATGGATTCTTACACGGCACACTGACTTTCCATGGGGGGTGGGGTGAGGGGAAGAGAAAGGAGAGAGTGTTCATTTGCCCGACTGCTTTGATATTCACTTCCAAATATGTGCTCAACTTTCTATCTTTTCAGTAAATGAATTTATAAATCTGTGTTTGTCACATACATAAAATAATAGTGAAGAGTTTTTTATCCAGTATGTTCACATACACAGGTGGTTCTCAACTGGAAGTGATTTTGCTCCCAAGGGGACATTAGACAATATCTGGAGACACATTTGGTTGTCACAACTCAGGGTAGGGATCATCTGGTGGGTGCAGGCCAGGGGTGCCTGTAAATATCTTACAGTGCACAGAACAGCCCCCACAACAAATTATCTGGTCCCAAATGCCAATGGTACTGAGGTTGAAGAACCCTGACATACATTATCTCATTTAATCTTAATAAGTAGGGTAGTTCTCTGTGTCCCTAGTTTGCAGATGAGCAAACCAAAGCACAAGAAGGAAAACATCATGTGTGCAGGCAGGGGAGAAGTTGAGGTTGCTGAACTCAAACCCTCTACCTTCAAACTCTTTAGTAGGGTCTTCAGACCCCTTTTCTTCTCTTTTCTCTATTCTCAGTGCTCTCTACAAGTAATTAAAATCAACTGGCTCTGGGATCCTACCTTGTGTAGAATTTAAGCGAATTTAAAGGTTGCCTATAAATTAGCAATTATGTAGTTATTCAAATGAGGTCTCTCTGTGAAGATCCAGCTTTAGGCAAGGTCCACCCCATAACTCCTACAAGTGGGGACAAGTGTGGGCCCTCTAGATGTCTGTGTCACACTGGAAAATAGGAAAGTTGCTGTTGGCCCAGCTCTGACAGACATCAGGCAGAAAGCTAAAGAGGACAAGATTGTGTGCATTTGGGATGGAGGGGTGACCCAGGAATGGTGTATACTTTGCTTTATTTGGGGGTGCTCTTCCTGGAACTGAAGTTCTGCAGGAGGGAGTCTGGGGCAAGAGGAGAAGGGTAAGCTAGGGAAAGGGTTGGGGGTTGCAGAGAGAAGAGGGTGATGGGGAGTCTGAAAGTCCAGGCTGCAGGTTGACCCGGGAATTCTGGGAACATGGAGAAGAGGAAAGGGGCTTTCAGCTGTAAGAAAGAGGGAAATAAAGCAAATAGATCATTTCAGATTTTGACGTTGGAATAAAATTGCAAAAAGAGACTCAGTTTGAAAGTCTGGAGGTTTAACTTACCATTTGACCACAATGTACTGCAAAACATCTACAGAACAAAGCAAGGTGCAAACATATTCAATGCCACCTTACTTTTGTGTTTTCACCTTAAAGTACTATCATATCTATGGACTCATAGACAAGACACAAAATGTAGAGCTGGGAAAATTATCCCCATTTAACAGATCGAAAAACCGAGGACCAGAGAGATTTAAGTATCCACCACCATGCAAGTTGATAATGGTGAGTTCTGCCAGAATTGGGTCTTCTAGCATTGAAATGAATTCTTGCCATAAACCAGCAGGTTTTCAAATTGTGCTCTAAGAAGGTCCTGGGATCTGTAGAAGTTGATGAAGTGAGAAGAAGAAGGGGAAGTGGAGAGAGTGGCTGTGGGGATCCCTTCCCCCACCTCAATCAGAACAACTCCAGTTTTTATCTGTTTTACAGGTTATGTTCTACAAAATATTTTGTTTTGGGAGAAAACGGGGGAGGTTCTGGGCCTAAAAAGAAGTTTTAGAATCACTGAACTACACAGGATCTGTCCCGACATTCTCAGCTGTGACTACAGAATTTTCTCCTGCTTAGAGAGAAGGGCTTCAGAAGTTCCAGGTCTCGAGGGGTCTTGACGATGCCTTAGAGCAGAAGACTTCGTATTGTCTTCACGCTTAGGGAGCCCAAATTCAGCCTCCCATTGACTCTAGTGAAATGGCCTCAGAAAAAGAGGGAGACTCAGAGAGGCCGAGGGCTGTACTCACACCCCCAAAGCAGGTGGGATGGCCAGGCAGCCCAGAAGGGAAGAGCTGCAGATTATTTGGGGCCCTCCTCTCACCCTGCTCCCCATTCGCTGCCCTATTACAGAGGAGAAAAAGAGACCCAGAGAGACCCAGTGACCTGCTCAAGTGACACAGCTCATGCCCGGTAGACCTGGGATTACACACCAGCCCTGTCCAGCTGCAGAGCCGGTGCCCATAACCATTGCACTACTCTACCCAATACCACCCTGCCTCATCAGCCCACCATTCCTTCATGCTTAGAAAGTCACAGTGTATAACAATGCTCTGCTCTGGGCTAAGAAGGGGCCTACACTTTCTGATACATCATCTAATTTGTTATCTTGGCCCCCTGCCACTCATCGTCTCTCCCAGCCTCCTTATTGGGTACCTTCCTACATTGCAAAGGCTGACGGTGAAATATCACACTTCTAGACTCCTCCACTGTTAGGGCCCTGGATGAGAATATGGCTCTACAATCAGATGTTCCCAAGCAAGAATGGAAAGCTGCAGTATGGCAGAGGTCACCTTTGGCTACCCCAGTCGGTTTTTACAATGACACCTTTATGGAGATGCTGGGTTTTTCTGCACCCACGCTCCTATTTCTAGTCACTAGCTTCATAAATATTAAGGGAAAGTTGTGGCAGGGGTAGAGGGGTCGTGCAGCTTTCTAAACTCTGAGTCTTGGTGACGGTGGGTATGCTTGAAGTTAGAAGTTCTAGAGGTGGCTATGTATTTCCCCATCTTCCTAACTTTGCTAGAAGAGGCAGCTCTCCCCACAAGAATTCTCCCCATAAGACTTCCCCACATGGAAAGTTTCATGATATTGGATATGATACCAAAAGCACAGACAACAAAAGCAAAACTAGACAAATGGAATTACATCAAACCTAAACACTTCTGCACATCAAAGAAAACAATCAACAAATTGAAAAGGCAACCTTTGGACAGGGAAAAAACATCATTTGCAAATCGTATATCTGATAACGGATTAATATCTAGAATATATAAAGAACTCCTACAACTTCACAACAAAAAATAAATAACCCAATTAAAAAATGGACAAAAGATTTGAATAGACGTTTCTCCGAAGAAGACATACAAGTAACCAACGAGCATATGAAAAGATACTCAACATCACTAGTCATTAGAGAAATCAGATAAAAACTAAAATGAGATATAACCCCACCCCATTAGGATGGCCCCTTTAAACAAATACAGAAAATAAAATAACATGTCGGTGATGATGTAGAAAAATTCAAACCCTTGTGTACTGTTGGTGGGAATGTAAACTTGTGCAGCCGGTATGGAAAATAGTATGGAGGTTCCTCAAAAAATTAAAAATAGAACTACCTTATGACCCAGCAATCCCACTTCCAGGTATATACTCCAAAACACTGGAAGCAGGATTTTAAGAGATATTTTCAAGTCTACATTCACCGAAGCATAATTCACAATAGCCAAGAAGTGGAACTAACTTAAATGTCCATCTACAGATGAATGGATAAATAAAGGGTGGTATATACACAACAATGGAAAATTACTCAGTCTTAAGAAAGAAGGAACTCCAGTCACATACTACATACAGTATGGATAAACCTAAGGAAAATAATCGAGGGAAATAATCCAGTCACAAAAACACAAATACTGTATTATTCCACTTACATGAAGTATCCAGAGTAGTCAAATGCATAAAAAGAGAAAGTAGAATGGTGGTTGCCAGGGGCTCAGGGCAGGGGGAAATGAGTTGCTGCTCAGTGGGTACAGAGTTTCACTTTTGCAAGATGAAAAAGTTCTAGAGGTCTGTTGCACAACAATGTGAACAGAATTAACACCACTGAGCTGTAGCTTAAAAATGGTTAAGATGGCAACTGTTATGGTACGTGGTAAAGTAAAAAATGGAAAAAACAAAGAGGCCGTCCCTCTGGCAGGTGAGTTCTAAAGAGTTCCAGGCATGGTTCCTGGAGGCCCAGTCCCCAGCCTTCTCCTCTAGCCCTTCCAGTGGAGTCTTAGATGCTAATTCATTCCACTGAATGTTGTCTGTGTCACATAGCTAGAGTGGCCCCTGTTCTTTGCACCTCAGTACTGACTGGAACACTCCTGCTTCTTCCAGCAAACCTCCCAACTGTGCCAGTCTCAGCCTAACTTGGGCTTTGGGGTGTTTTGTCTTTCCTTGCTGTTTACCTGGTTCACAAGAATAGTGATTGAAAATACCAGTGACTCATGGCCATCAAGCCTGACCATAAACAGATGAATGTGTGCCACCTAGCAGGGGCCACACTCTACTGTTCAGAGCTCAAGTGTGATTGAAAGACAGCTGGGGTGGAATCCCGACTCTCTGGTTCTCTTTTTGCTGTGGGACCTTGGGCAATGCACTTGTTTGGCCAAGCCTCAGTTTCCTCATCTGTAAAATGGGGATATTAATAGTGCCTTCCTGACAGGGCGGTTGTGAGAATTAAGTGAATAATCCCGGCTGGCAGCAAGTTTTCAATGATTTTTAGTGATTCTGAATGAATGAGGGCATATTAACGGCTTTGTCTCAGTATGTTCAGACCCTTCCGCCTCTTTATCTACATCCAAACTTACACGCTTTTCTACTGGAGCCAGATTCTCTGCTCCCACAACTTAAACATGTTTCACATTTGTGGGAGACATGGAAAAAAGGGAAGTTGGGAACTCAGAGGCTCCAAAGCTGGAGGCCAATATTAGTTAGAAGGCCCTTGGAGTCCCTGAAAAGGGAGATGCAAGAGGGAGTGGCTGGGTGGGTTTACGGTGGGTTGTGTGTGCGTGTGTGTGCGTGTGTGCGTGTTTGTGTGATGGGGTGCGGAATTGCTTGTCCAGAGCTGGCAAGAGCCTGGCATGGAGGCAGCCCTTGCCCACTTGCCTGCAACCTCCTACCCTATGGAGGCCAAACCTAGAAAGACACTGGGAGCCAGAGCCAGGCTGCCCCATCAATCGGCAATGCAGGGACCCCCGTTTAACCAATGATGAGTGTGTCCTCTCCCACCCACATAACTGCAGCCTCATAACTAAGATAAGACAGAGACCAGACCCAGTCAGAGGAAGGCCAAAGCCCCCACCACCATGACTAGGCTCTGGGCTTCAGACAGTTTTTAGGAGAAGATCAGAGTTATGCTGTCAGTTGCGATCTGCGGAATCAAAGGTTGGAGCAGGTGTGGTCATCAAGGCACAGAGGGAACTGTGAGCGTGGCACCCGGCCCAGATGTTGTCAACAGGCCTGATTTTGGAAAGGGCTCCCCAAAAGGAGCTGAGGGAGATTGAAAGAGAAGCTAATTTTGGACGTGGACAGTTGATGGCCTTGAAGGCCAGGCTAAGGGACCTGACCTTTGTTGGGGGGTGCTAAAATCACTGACTACTGACCACTAAACTAAGCTGTTTACACAACTGTCTCACCAGACCGTATAGCACTTGTGGGGGGCTGCTGCCCAGACTCCCCTAGGACCAAAGTGCCCGTGCCCCCGCTGAAGGGAGTATTGGGGGCTGACAGTGTTGTGTTGTGTCTCCCTCCCAGAACTGCCCTCAGTAAAGGAGAGCCACCTTGCCCAATGTCACACCACCTCCAGGAAAGCCAG
Organism: Rhinolophus hipposideros; assembly: GCF_964194185.1. Taxonomy (NCBI): domain Eukaryota; kingdom Metazoa; phylum Chordata; class Mammalia; order Chiroptera; family Rhinolophidae; genus Rhinolophus; species Rhinolophus hipposideros. Next base: position 6,383,684 of record NC_138051.1, on the reverse strand, counting down.
AATCCAATGACAGGTGGGACATGGGAATACAAGTGCCCAGAGCCCTAGCCTCAGTTTGGGGCAGCTCTGAAAGGCCAGCCCGGCTCCAGAGCTCCCTCCCCCAGGCCTAAGGTTGGCTGCGACCTCTGTGTGGCAGCATGCAGCCCTACGCTCACCTGCTGCCCCGGCTCCTCCTCGGCAGGTGCACTGAAAGCACCGGGCCATAAACCCTCGCATTCAAACAGTCTTCAAGCTACCATTGTCACACTGAGCAAATAGAAGTACAAGACACCCATTTACATTTAATTTCCCTTAAATAATGAATGCATTTTTGAGTATAAGTATGTCCCAAATATTACATGGGACATACTTATACTAAAAAACAAAACAAAACAAAAATCCTTCATTGTTTATCTGCAATTCAAATTTCACTAGGTGTTCTATATTTTATCAGGCAACCCTGCTCCACCTCAGAGTCTGCTCTTTGGAGAATCTGACCTATAAGAAACCCTATGAAGTGGCAATATCATTGCCTTATTTCAGAAACAAAACAGCTTCAAAGAAGTTACAGTCATCTAAGTGACCCTGGTTATTAGGGGAAGAGTGAAACAACAAAACAGTGTATTCAGGAGCTGGAACAGCTGGACTGGGCTGGGGCCGCAGAAACTCCCCAACTATTTTCAAAGCCTCACATCTAAGTGGGCTTGAGGCTCTGGAGGAGAGGGTTCCTCTCCGGGTTTTCCAACTAGCCTTCCCAGGGCAGGACTGAACAACCCTGGGGAAGAACGTTTTAATCAGCCACCTTGTCTCTGCCTCCTTTGGCCTTTGCTTTCATTGTCAGTCTATGTCAATAGCTGGAAATCCAGGCAGCAGCACAAGTAGACATTTCGCTCCTTCCCAAGCAGAAATCTCACAAAGGGCAAGGCTCCCCTCTTTACAAGGAAAACAAACAGGTCTCTAGGCTCCCAGGGGCTGTGGGTGAGCTGGGATGGAGGCAGGCTTGGGGGCGGGGTGGGCAGCCAGCTGGCTTAGCCTGGCCCAGGCTCCCACTCTCACTAGCTTCCAACTTCCATCTGCCTTTCCTCAGGCACATCCGGACCGCAGGGAACCCCGGCAGGCTTCCCCTCTCCTCTGGAGAGTGGAGTTGGCCAGAGTCTCGGGATTGTTCAGCTGGGTCGGGGCAATTCCACTCCCTCCCTCCCTAGGAGCCAGGGTGACCTGTGAGGCAAATGTGGCTCTGCCAGCCCCTGCTCCAAACCCTTCCATAGCTCCTGTGGCCATTTGTGGTGTAAGGCCACACGTTGCCTTGGTCTGCCTGTTCCCTCTACCTGGAATGCCCTTTCTTGTCTGTTTGAGCTAATGGAATCCCACCCACTCTTCAAGACCCTTTGTCTAGGAAGCCTTCACTGTTAACACCGCCCCTCCCATCAGAAGTCACCCTTCCTTTGGGCTTCATCCTTTCTGGTGTCTGATGCCCTCTCCCCAGGGCGCCCTGCCCTGTGGTTAGCTGGGCATCTGGGTCTCTCCCGTTGGGCAGTGTTTTTCAGTTTATGTAGGTCACTGTTACATTCATGCTCCTTTATAGCTCTCTTGGATAGACTTCACTGTCTCCATTTTTTAAGTGGTTAGGTAGGTCAGGCAGCTACTAACTGCAGAACATAACTCAGCTACCCAGATCTTCTTAGTCAAACGCCAGTGCTATTTCCACCAAAGGCTGACTTACCAACTTATATGCAAAAAAACACCTAGCTCAGTGGGTCGGCACATAGTAGGAGCTCATTAAATGTTGAATTAATTGAAGTGAAGCAGAGATTTTGCAAAAATGTGGAGCTGTCTAATGGCTTTCAATAACGCTGAGAGGAACCCCTTCCTCTGTTGTCCCCCCCCCCCATGGCTGCCCCAGCTCACGGGAGGGTATGGAATGCTAGGGTAGGAGTTCCACTTCCGGTTCTGCTTCCTCTTTAACTGGAATGCCTGGCCGGGTGACTACGAGGTCAGCTTCTGGGAGTGCCATAGGAAGCTACCATCATTGAGCCACCGATGGTAACACCAGCGGAACTGGGATTGAGGCTCATGCAGCCAGTCCCGGGAAGGGGAGGTATAGGAGGTACTTTCCATTTCTGGGTGGCCCCTGCCTCACCAGCCTGCCTGGGAGAGAAGCAGACTTGGAATCTCCCACCCCAGGGCTGTCCCTGAAGACAGGGCCTGGGTAAAGCTTCCACCTCAACTCTCTCAAAGGAGCAATAGTTTCCTCAGGAAATCATGGTGGCTCCACCTTCCAGGTCGACCCCAAATCCCACCTCTTGTCACTCCCTCCACCACCAGCAGGTCCAGCCACCTTATGTCTCTGCTGGATGACCGTAGCAGCGCCTAACAACAGGCTTTTGTGTTTCTACCCTTCCACCTCTCCCCATAGTCTGCTCATAACAGAGAAGTCAGGGTGATCAGGATACACTTGCTCAAAACCTGGCCCAGCTCCCAGCTTTTCTCTGAGAAAAGCGCAGGTCCTTATGGTGGCCCACCAGGACCTCTCTGAGCAGACCCCATTGCCTCTCTGTCCCACTCACTCCATCCACCTACTCCTCTGTACCCGATGCTCTCCTGCCTCTGGACCTTCACTTTGGCTGTTCCTTCTACCTGGAAGGTTCTTACCCCAGAAATCCACTTGGCTAACTTTCTCTCCTTCAAGTGATTGCTAAGAACCCCACCTTCTCAACAAGGCCCATCCTGGCTAGCCTGTTTAATACTGAAGTCAGCCCCATGCTGTTCCCCAGCTCCCTGACCCTCTGCCATTCTCTACTTTTTCTTTCTACAGTAGAGCTGTCACCTTCTAACAAACCGTAAAGTTCCCTGTGTTGATTGTCTGTCTCCTGCCATGGAACGTCAAGTCCATGAGCAAGGACTCTGCCTTGCTCTCTTCTGCAGCCCTAAAAGAGGGTCTTGTTTGTGGTACGTACCCAATACCTATTTGGGGATTGAATGGAATCTGTAAATGTGGGTGACATAGTCCCTATGTAATTGGGCTGTGCCAGAACTAAATCAGTCTATTAAGAACACTTAGCTTAGTGCCTGGCACGTGGTAAGTGCTCAGGGGATGTTCTTATAACTAATATGGTAAATGAATAGTTTAGAAAGATCAAAGGGGCATCTCTGGTGAAACGGGGAAGGGTGCTCCTACCCTCCTCTTTCCTCTTCCTGGGGCTTGGGAGCCTATCTATAAGTGGGACCTCAGCAGACCTGGCCTTCTCTCCCACCCTTCTAAGCCCCTGTCTCCCCTGGGAGAGTGAAGGTAAGGGGCTCATCTGATGAGGAATCCTAGCACAACCTAGCTTGAAGGAACTCAGGTCAGCTAGTCCAAACCCTGAATTTGTTTCATAGGGGAACACCCTATGTTTGTTTCATAGGGCCCTGTGTGGGAAAGGGGCTAGACGAAGGTCAGAGAGAATGAACTGATGCACTCTGGGTCCCTGGCACACTAACCCCAGCACTGTGTGTTTGGAATCCCAAAGCAGGAGTCAGTATCTGGCAAAAGGCTTTTTAAAAGTCTTTTGTGAAATGTTTTGATACGCAAAGCCTTACACAGGCATTTTCAATCTTCATTTGGTTGTATTCACAATAAATTACCTTTGCTGCAGAGAATAAAATGATAGGGAATTTAAAGTGTCCTGGAAAATCTGAGGTATATGGTTGTGTATTTGCGGTTCCCGTTTCCATAGACGTAGACTGAGGACTTACTATGTGAAAATCTTGGAGACAGAGGAGTACCAGATGTATTCTTTGCCTCTAAGAGTTCTCCGGTTGAGACTGGGAGAGGTCAGGGACGTGGTGTGGAAATCACCTGGGTGACCCAGTGATTATTTCCCTTGGGATTGACCACAATGAATTGGCAACTCATCCACACAAAAATCTGCACATTGATGTTTATACTGCAGTCCCCCCTTATCTGTGGGGTGCCTGTTCCAACACACCCAGGGGATGCCTGGAACTGCAGAGAGAACCAAACCCTATATACACTATGCTTTTTCCTATACCTACATACCTATGATGAAGTTTAATTTATAAATTAGGCACAGTACGAGATTAACAATGACTAATAATAAGATAGAACCATTATAACAATATATTGTAAGAAAAATTATGTGAGTCTCAAAATATCAGTGTCCTGTACTCAACCCTTCTTCTTGTGATGATGGAGATGATACAGTGCCCACGTGACGAGAGAAGTGAGGTGAGTGACACAGTGACATAGCGTTAGGCTGCTGTAAGGGTTGCTGGAATTTGTAAACTGTGGTACTGCCACAGTGGGTCTGAGAACTAAGCCGCTGCTTAGTGACTAGCGAGAGGGTAGCATATGCACAGGACCAATGGGCGATTCTCATCCCAGGTGGGATGGAGGGTACGGTGTGAGATTTCATCATGCTTTTCAGAGTGGTATGCAATTTAAAACTGATGAATTGTTTATTTCTGGAACGTTCCATTTAATATTTTTGGACTGAGGTTGACTCTAATTGCAACTGTAGAAAGTGAAACTACAGATAAGGGGGGGAACTACTGTAGCAGCTTTATTCATAATGGCCCAAACCTGGAAATAACAAAATGTCCTTCAGTGGGTAAATGGATTAACAAATTGTGGCCTACGAGGTCTGACAATTAAGTTCGTGAACTTGCCACCGTGCGCTTACTTTGGCAGCACTGTACAAAGAGCTCGGGAAGGTTTCATAACCTTGGTGTGTCAGTGTCTCCTAGCTGTGTTCGTGTCAGCGTGTGGCGGTGTCTAGCTTAGTGGCGTTCATTCTTGTTATTGCGTGTTTTTGTGCGCCATTGTGAGAATGTCTGAGCCTTAACTAGAGCAAGGAACAAACATTAAATTTCTTGTTAAACTTGGCAGGAGTGGAAGTGAAATCAGAGACATGTTGCTCCAAATTTATGGGGACAGTGTCATGAAGAAAACGGCAGTGTACAAATGGGTTGAATGTTTTTCTGAGGGGCGAGAACGCGTCATTGAGGAAGAGAGGTCAGGGCAGTCAGTAACGAGCAGAACTGAAGAAAACATTGCAAAAGTTTGTCGAAATGTGCGTCAAAATCATAGGCTGACTGTGAGAAGCATAGCAGACCAAGTAAACATCGACAGAGAAACCGTTAGGAAAATCTTAACTGCAAATCTTGGCATGAGAAAAGTGTGTGCAAAACTGGTCCCTAAGGAGCTCTTGCATCACGACAAGGCACCAGCTCTGTCTGTAAGGAAGTTTTGAACAAGGACTCTGGGGTTTGAATCCTGGCTCTCCTGTTTACTAGTGTGCAGTCTGGGTCCAGCCACTTCATTTCTGAGTGTCCTCTTTAGCACCTGTAAAGTGGGCATAATCATACCTATCCTACAAGGTTCTGTGGCAGGGTGACCTGGGACGATTGCCAAGCGCCCAGAACACAGCAAGTCACAAAGATGGGAATGGTTGTCTCTATTATCATTCGTATCATCCTTAGAGGAATAGAATCAAGAATATTTTTTACTTTATTTCGATCTTTGTTATGAACATGTTGTATACACAGTAAGCAATTGTTTTAATAATGAAAAATTGAACTCATCAAGGGAATGAGAAGAGAAGCCACAGACTGGGAGAAAATATTTGCGAAAGATATATCGGATAAAGGAATGTTATCCAAAATATGCAAAGAATTCTTAAAACAACAATAAGAAAATGAATAGCCCAGTCAAAAAATGGACAGATATGAACAGACAACCCACCAAAACAGATATACAGATGGCAAGTAAGCATATAAAAAGATGCCCCCCATTATATGTCCTCAAGGAAATACAAACAACAAGCAGATACCACTCCATACCTATTAGAATGGCTGAAATCTGGAACACTGACAATAGCAGATGCTGGGGGAACAGGAACTCGTTCATCGATGGTGGGAGTGCAAACTGGTTCAGCCACTTTACAAAACTAAACATACTCTTAGCATATAATCCAGCAATTGCACTCCTTGGTATTTACCCAGAGAAGTTGAAAACTTATGTCCATACAAAAGCCTGCACATGGGTGTTCATAGCAGCTTTATTCATAATTGCCCAATGTTGGAAGCCACCAAGATGCCCTTCGGTAGGTGAATGGATAAGTAAACTGCGGTTCATCTAGACAATGGGATATTTTTCAGTGCTAAAAGGAGTTATCAAGACAGGAAAAGACATGGAGGAACCTTAAATGCACACGACTAAGTGAAAGAAGCCAATCTGCAAAGTCTCCATACTGTATGATTCCAGCTATGTGACATTCTGGAAAAGGCAAAACGATGCAGACAGTGAAAGATGAGTGGATATTAGGAGTGTGGGGAGACGGACGAATACGTGGAGGACAGAGGATTTTTCAGGCAGGTTCAGACTGGAAGATTAGGAGGGCCAGGGTGCAGGGAACCAGGTCCAGTTGTGAGGGGTAGGGAGGGAAGTGAAGGCGCCCTGTCCTCAAGCCCCTCCCCCCTCAGGCCTACCCTCTCCAAGTCCCCTCCGCCTTCCTGTGAGTGGCTGACCCTCCTGGGTGCCTGGTGCTGGGGTGGCTCTCTGTCTACCTGTCGTCACCTGGTCCTCCTCTGCCTTGCTCTAGCCTTCTCTAAAATGGGAATGGAGAGATGCCACCTAGTCCAAGAGCTCTTTGGAAGGGCACAAGTGGGGTCTGTATCTCACCTTCCCACCCCCACTCTCCAGCCTGGCTGCCCAGTTGGACCTCTTCAGGCAGAAGGGTGGTGTGCCAACAGCCTGTATGTGATTTGGGTGCTGTCACTGAGGGCGAGACGGAGGCACTTCCAGGGCCATCCCCTCCATGGTTACAGAGTGCCTGCTGCCCTTTCACCAGATGAAAAGTCGGCGTCTGCTCATGCGAAGATCTAATTAATTAATTATCTCCTTGTTACTTAACACCGGGAACTCTGGGCCCAGGGTGTAACCTGGCAGAGCTCTGAGGGGAATGGGAAGATGAAAGAGACCTGTGGTCGCAATCTACACGTGCCACTTGCTGGCCAAAGCCTACACCTCCTCCAAGGCTAGCAACCTCCTCGGGTGCCACTGGCTGGGCTCCTGGGCCTCCAACCAGCCATGTGCCTGCCTGCCTCAGGCCTCACACACCAATGATGGGCTGGAGCTGGCAGCCACGGGCTGTTTTTGCCCATGCCAGTCACACACCGCCCTAGTGAGAGTATTTACACCACAGAAATGGGCAAACACTGCCAATCAGCTACCCCCCTGCCCCGGCCCCCGCCGCCCCAAAGCCAGTTATTAGAAATTTACCAGCTCACTACTCACATACTGTTTCTCTCGCCAGGAACACACTTCCCTTCCCTTTGCTACCTCAAGTCTCAGTGCAAATGGGCCTCCTCAGAGAGGCCTTCTCTGCTTCCTGGGCCTAAGCACACCTGCTGCTATAGGCTGATTTCTCTTGTCTCTCCTCTGAGCTAAGTAGAATGTGGGACACGTAGTGGGATCTCTTTAAGGACATGGAGGGTGCCTGGGACCAGTTAAGTCATGACAGCTGTGAGAGTGGAAGGAGTGGTGTCATCCTTCTCAGGGGACCTGCGTGTAGCTCTGCGTCTGTCTGCTCTGGTTAAGGGTGATGTCATCTTCCTGCATCCCTCCTCACAAGAACAGATGATTTTCATTTTTCTGTCTTAATAGCCTCAAATTGCTGCCTGTCTCTGGGACAGAGAGGACTCAGGCACACGTCCTTTCTTCTCATCAATGGGACTTTCTCCTCAAGCCTCCAGGCCTGGCTTTTTGTTTTTAGCAAAGCCCTGGAAAGTTGCAGCTCTGGTCCTTATATTTGTAAGGCTCCGCTGCCTTTTCAAGCCCTTTCCTTCTCTAGCGCCACCCTGCCCTTCCTCCCTTAGGCTCTCCACACTGTCCTCCGTGTCCCTCTTCCCTCTGCTTACAAATCTTGCTTCCAGGATGGGACTGAACTGTTAATCATTTACACCTTAGTGAGAATTAGTGGTGAGCTGACCAGTAGCAATGGGAAGGCAGTCGTCCTTTCCCCTTCCATCTTCCAGGGCTCAGCCTGGATCTCCTCAGAGATGTTTCCCGGAACAACCTCCTCATTCGTTTTGATCATAGGACTTTGTTTATTTCCTTCAGAGCCCTGATCATTTACTCCCCTTCTTCTGGCTCGTTATCTGTCTATCGGAATGTTGGCTCTAGGAGGGCAAAGAAGACATTCATCTTCTTTGTTTTCACATCCCTGGTACCTGGCCCGTCAGTGCTCAATATACATTTCTCAACTGCACAGATGATTTCCAATCTGTGCTCAGATCTGCGCTCTGTCCTGTCCAGCTGGGTCACCGTAGTCAACTCCATTGCTCTTTGTGCCTCGATGTTCTCTTCTGTAAATGAGGAGACTAGTACCCACCTTTCTGGATGTCGAGGTTGTTTGAAGGACCAAACGTGAGGCTGACTATTGGGAGTTCTGAGCACCTGCAATGTGCCATTGGGGCGCTAGGGCTCCATCACAGGCCTGTCCAAATGGCATCTCCCTTCCGTGTCTCCCCCGGGTGCAGTGGAGGGGTTAAAGTAATTCCAGGTGGCAGCAAAAAGCTGAAGAGAGGGGCCCACCCGGTGGCTCAGGTGGTTAGAGCTCCATGCTCCTAACTCCGAAGGCTGCCGGTTCGATTCCCACTTGGGCCAGTGGGCTCTCAACCACAAGGTTGCCGGTTCGACTCCCGCAAGGGATGGTGGGCTGCGCCCCCTGCAACTAGCAACGGCAACTGGACCTGGACCTGAGCTGCGCCCTCCACAACTAAGACTGAAAGGACAACAACTTGAAGCTGAATGGCACCCTCCACAACTAAGATTGACACACTGTTCCTTAATAAAGTCCTGTTTCCTTTCCCCAATAAAAAAAAAAAAATCTTTAAAAAAAAAAAAGCTGAAGAGAATAATAATGGACTAACCATACTACTAGTAATAACTAAGTAATAATGACTGACTGAATACTTATTATATGTCAGATGCTGTTCTCCGCGCTTCATAGGAATTAACCCATATAACCTTAGAACTATCTTATGAGGTCGGTCCTATCACTATCTCTATTTTACTGATGAGGAAACTGAGGCATAAAGAGGTTAAGTGACTTGTCCAAATAGTAGAGGTGGGATCAAATTTTAATTTTTGATATAAGACTTTTCTAAAATCTCTTTAATAACTCCACTAGTTCAATTTCATGACTATGTATTGGATTGCCAACACCAAGAATTTATGTTTGAATGTGACTTTGCCCCGTGGCAGGCACTGAGGGTCCTGAGTTGAGTGGGACTGATCCCTGCCTTCAGGGAACCCACCGCTTATGAGGAGGACAGCTGGGAGTACTGCTGAGTGGGAGCGTCGGGGTGGGGCTTCCTTTAGGGCTCCCTTGTCGGGGGAGCTCCTGGAGGGTACCGGAGGGCTGCCCCTTCCCAACCCTGCTAATCTGGGACTGACTGAACACCTACAGTCTGAGAACCCCAGAAAATCAGCCCCAGGAGGGACCCTAGAGCAGCTGTTCAGTCAACAGTAATTATTGCTCACAGGCCCTGTGCCGGCTCTGGGCTCTGCTGCGCTGGGCACTTCGTGCCCTTCCTCTAGGGGCTTCCGTGGGTGGGGGCTGGGTGGGAGGCATGCAGGCAGAGAGAGCAGGATCTGTCTACAGTCAGGCACTGGGTCAGCACAGAGCCAGGCCAGAATTCACGGCTCCCTCCTCCCAGCTCGGGCCCTTCACGTTCACCATCTGTTTTAGGATCCTCAGACCCTGGCTCCGCCCCCAGGGGCCCCTCAGGGGAGGCCTGGTTCTCGCTTCCTACAGAATCTCAGGGTGCTGGCAAGGACCGCAGCCCGTGATGAAAAAGGCCTCCCAGCCTGAGGCTGACCCAGCTCACAGGCTTTTCGCCCAAGGCTTGTGGGGTCTGTTGGGGTCTGGGCTCTGGAGATGCTGGTGAACTGCCCTCCTGCCCTCCACTTTGGCTCTCGGCAGCCTCCCTTTATCACTTTGTTAAAGGATTTTTACTGTCCATTTGGAACCTGGAATTTCATTATTCCGTGTGTGAAGCTTAGGGATAATAGGCTGCCACTTGAAGGCTGCTTTTCATCTTCAAAGCCCTTGCAGACTGTTAATTAGCCCTCTCTCCCCTGCCCTTCCCCGCCCCCTCTATGATGGAGGTAAGTGTTCTTGGGCCTGGCAGGGAAACTCAGTGGAGACTGAAGGACTTCCCTGAGGGGTGTGGTGCTGAGCAAAAGTGTAAGGAGGAAAAAGAGGAGTCCTGAAATCTGTAATCGTCTCCTGATGGATTCCAAGCTCTCAGCCTCCTCTTCCCCTGTCAGGAAGGGGACAGAACCCCCCTGCAGGATTGTGGCTTTAAGAAGCTTCAGAGCCAGACAGCTAGCTCTACGTTGGAATCCCAGCCCCTGCCAATTCCATGACTTGGGTCATTGAGCCTCTAAGCCTCTGTTTTCTTCTCTGTAAAATGGGGATATTAGTAAAGCTCTCCTCAGGTTGTTAGGGGTTGAGTGAGCTAAGTCTCTGGCACAGAGTGGTGCTCACCAGATGTGAATGGATAAACGAATATGAGGGTTGGTGGGTTGGAGTGGGGGAAGATTAGAGGGTACAGAGAGACAAGTTGGGGCCCTGATGGGATGGAGGGGCTCCTTTTCTTCCTTTGCCCCTCCTTTTTTACCCCCACGGCGGGGCCTCAGCCCAGAGGGCAACCACTATCCATGGCATTGCATGGCTGGCCAAAGAGGGAGTTGATTTTGTCTGCCTTTACGGACCCTTGACACTCATTGGCAAATAGTGACATGATCTAATTTCTGACCATGGAGAGCTCCACCGAAGGATTGCCAGGAGTGGACACTCCCATCTGCTCAGCTTCCCCAACCCTCTGTCATGAGGGCCAAACCATGCAACTGAGGTAGCAGCCCTGGCTTCAGGGTCTCCCAGACCTGGATTCAAATTGCTGCTGTAATCAGCTGGACAAACACTCAAGCTAAAATGGGGGAACTCATCCCCACTTCTCAGGGTGGTTTACTAGGCTCCATGGACTGTATTGTGGGTACCAACTGGCTCAGTGTCAGGATGAGTGCTAGCTAACGTCATCCGTCACAGTGTGGAAACCTGGGGCGTAAAGCATGAGGCACACCGACAGGTGCTGGCCACACAGGACAAGCAGTGAGGCTGCCTCTGGCTAACTGCTCACCTGCGCCATCCTCTCCGTAGCGTGGCATGGGGCCCGAGGGGAGCACTAAGAAGCATGTTCAGTCTTTAAAAACCATTCCTTCACATTTTGGTACCCTCAAAATTTCAGTGCCAGAGACCCCTTTGCACCCCTTCCTCACCCTGCTTAAGCCTCCTATGAAAGTTATTTAATGATAGGTTTATCCTTCATGCCCTCACTCCAAACCCATGAAAAGCAGGGACCACATTTGGGGTGTGTCTGTGCCCCCAGTGGCTGGCACACCCTTAATACTTATTCTTGGTGACAATGTCAAGGGTGGAGTTTTAAACACAGGGATCAGAAGGCCATCATCTCATGAGGAATCAGAAGCACTGATCCTGCTTCCTCAGAAGGTGAAGAAACATTGAAAGAGAGGACCAGGAAAGATACCCACAGAAAAAGGTGGTACAACCTGGTTGATGCTTCGCATTGCCTAGCCCTCTTGACTGGGGGGAGGGGTGCAGAGAAGCAGCCAGACAGATAGACTGTGGGTGGAAAAGCATGCCCCTCCCTGGGTCAAAATCTCCTCAGTGCCTGTGCCAGGTGATCTGCAGGTTCTTGCCATTCCTTCGGAAAGCTTGGTGAGTGTGAATGGTACTTTTTGCCGTGACGTGGCTCCCCAGGTCAACCTGAAATGACTCCTCACATTCATTCACTCACTCGTGGCTTGTTCATTCCTCGACCTTGATCGAGCACTACTGTATTCCAGAGTGCTGGCCACTGCGGGTTGGATGTGGAGTCCTTGCCCCAGGTGTTCATAGCCTCCTGAGGGAGACAGAGAAGCACACGAAGCATCCCCACACCGTGTGATCAGAGCTCAGCATCTACCCCAGACCTGGGGTCAGGCAACACTGTCTGGAGGAAGCATTAAGGTTTGAGCCCAGAGAGGCCAGAAGATGTGGAGATGAAGGGCGAGCAGCTTCCATGCAGAGGAGCAGGGTACTCAGAAGTCTGGAGGGGGCAATGCGTCGGTCTGCAGAAGCACAGGGAGTTTGGCGAGGCCCAGCAGCGAGCTAAGGGCCAGGAAGCCAATGACCTGGCCTGCTGGGCTTTATCCTGGGGATAATGGGAAGCCACCGAAGCGTGTGGAGCCTCAGAGTGATATGTTCAGAAAATTTTCTTTTTCATTTTGGCTAGAATCATCTCAATTGAGTCAATACTATGGGGAAACACATGGATTGTTGTTTAATAGATGAGGCGTATTCAGCAGAGGAAAGCCTGCTGAAAGATGGAATCCTTAGAGAAACGGAACGAAAGTGCTTTGGTGGTGATAATTTTGGTGGTCGCAGGCCAGTAGGGTGAAGTCTACCCTCACCCCATGGCCGCTGGCCCTGCTCCCAGTGCTTCAGTTAGAACATGTGTGTGTCGTGCTTATGATTTGGTTCCGGGGTCACCCTGCCTGTTTGTGCCACAGCCCTCTCTTTCTTTCTCCCCATTGCTCCATCTCTCCAAAAACCCAGTCCTGCCACCTCCTCTAGGAAGCTGCCTGACATCTGCCAGTCCCTGGGACTATTGCACCCTTTTCATGTGGCGGGGTTGCAGTAGGGCTTTCTAAAGCAATGTGCGTTAGGGTTATGTGCACCCTAAATCTCCACGACTAGACAATGAGCAATTTGAGGGCAGGGATTTTGCCTCCTTCCTCTTTGGGTCCCTCAGTCATTTAGCTCTGTGCCTGGCCAGCACAGGTGACCTAAAATGTCTGTTCAGTGGAATCATGTTTTATTGTGATCACCACAAAGTTGTTCAGAAATATTGTGGAGTAAGTGTAGGACTCCCTAAGTTTCTGCAGGTCCATTTTCTGCGGTGCCTGGTGGCCCTGATTGTCCCTTTCTGAGTCTTGTTGAGTTGCCCAGGTGCAATTAACCATCCTTGCTGGGCGCCCAGCGTCCTGCGTGCTTATCTCTATTATACTGGGTCGAAGCCATCTGTTTTTCGGTTTCCTTTTGTTTAATGGCTGCATTTCAAAGAACGCATCCCTTGCCTAGGACAACTTCCCAGGAAGGGGCTGTGTTAGTGCAACAGAGAGGCACCCCTCACCAGTGCAAATGCTCCCTAGACATCTCGAGGATGAGTTCTCTGCAGCCCAAGCCGGCCACCAATGGGGTTGTAGATACCGGCTATGAGAAATGACCAAGGGGAGCAGCCCTTCTCCTCACGCTGCCCACCTTCCCCAGGGCGCTGAGCTGGAGGCTGCTGTCTCCCTCCCCATTTCCAGGCTGGGAGCGGAGGCCCCCACCCAGGGCCAGCAGAACCCCGGTGCGTCAGTCGCCCAGCGGCTCACTGCCCTCCACCTGCAGGCCTTTGCTCAGGAGGCTGTCCTGTTTGGGGTGGCGGCCCAGGAAGAGCTTCAGCCTGACGCTGGTATCCCGGGAACCGCCCAGTCTCAGAATGCAGCTTCTGTCGTGCGCGCCCACCTTGCCACTGAGGACGCCTTCCTGCTTGAAGCGCATGTGGAGCGTGTCCAAGGAGAACACCTCGCTCCACAGGTAGCCATCGTACTATGTGTCGTAGTTGCCCGCCAGGTGGCCCAAGGTCGCAGGCACGTTGGTCCCTAGCATGGCTCAGGGACCTCCTGGCAGAGGTGGACTACTCCTCAGCCGTGTCTGTGACCATCTGTGTGCAGGACCCAGTCCGCCTTGGCCAGGACCATCTGGTGCAGGTTGAAGAGACCTGTGTTGACCTGTTGGGACCTGCAGGGCTTCTCGGGCAGCCCCTAGGGGTGGTGCTGTCTGTGCCGTCCTCTGTGTCATCCCATGCAGAGGCTCCTTCTCCCACACCCAGTTCTCCAGCATCTACTAAGGCACCTCCATGAAGTTGCTCCCCGTGCGTCTCGCTGAAAGTACTAAACTCCACCCAAGAGCAGAGCTGGGGCATCATGTGCCCACACTCATGGGAGCAGGTGTTCAGCTCATCGTGCTGCAGCAGGGAGGGGGCGTGCAGGGTGGGCTTGGTGAAGTGGCCCCGTGGCCCTGATGGCGGTTTGGAGGCTCCTGTCTTGCCACAGGCAGCCCTGCTGCAGGCCCAATCTGGCCGCGTGCCTGTACTTGCCTTCCCAGGGGTAGAGGTCCAGGAAGAACGTCCTGATGACTATCCCTGAGGCCAGGTCCCTCACTGAGTACCGTGTCACATCCTTGTGCCAAATGGCGGTGTGCTCCTCCAGGTCAAAGGTCAGCCCAGCAGCTCCTGGTGGATGCCCGGCAGCCCCTGCTGACCACCTGCCTGGGGAAGTACTCCTTGAGCAGGTTCTGGTCCACGCTATAGCCCGTCTCCTCCACCTGGTTCATGTAGGAACGCATGTCCCAGGCGCTGACCACTCCTCCAAGTGCGGGCCCTGCGTCTCCCACTCAGCCTTCTTCAGCACCAGCACCACGGCCCGCTCCTGCTGTCCCAGGGGCTTCAGCTTCTCGGCCAGCTCATCAAAGCAAGTGGCCACCGCCTGGCTGGTCTTGGCCACATTCACCCCCAGGGCGTGGTCAGCATGTGTGCGGAATCCCAGCAGGCAGGCAGGGTGCCAGCTCGCTGAGGATGGCACAGTTCCCTTTGCACTGACAATTCAAGGCCTACTGTACCTTCCTCCTGGTCTTGGGCACATGGCATTTCTTCAGGAGGGGAAAATAGTGAGGGTACTTGAGGGTGACTTTGCACTTCTCATCCTCAATCTTTTCCAGATTGTTCAGAAAGTCTTCAGGGAGCCCTCCCAGCTTCTCTGGTGTGAAGGGCAGGAAGGTCTTATCTTCGTTCAGGTTCTTATTGAAGTCAATGCACAGGAGACTCAGCTTCTTCTTGATGCCGTTGATTTTTTTTCCTAAGTTTCCTTGGGCAGTGAAGCCTGCTCCAGGTACCGCGTAGCCTCGGGCCTCAGAGAATCCTTCTGAACTTTTTCCTGCAGCCAGACCTTACTCTGGTACCCGTCCTGCCTCGTGCTCCTCTCCATGTCGAAGTCTGACAGCTTCTTGTCTGCCCCTGTGCTGGCCATTCGAATGGCCTCGGATGGAGAAACATCCTGGGGGAGGTCAAGGATATTCCTCTGAATTGCTAGGACATCTCCACATCAGCCAGCATCTTGAGTGTACTCTCGTAGGACACGTCCTTGAACTTCTGGGAGCCCACCTAGTCTTGCATGCACTTGGTCTGCTCCATGAGCTCCGCTGTGAGCTTTCCTATTTGCTGGGTGCTCAGGTCCTATCTCAGGCAGTTCACCATGCAGCAGGGGGCACTGTGTCCAGGGCATCTCCTGCACAGGCTGCGGGGGCTTCATGGTGGGCAGGTATGCACTGGCAGCCTCTCCTTCCAACTAGTCTGCGTTGGGGTGTCTCGGCCTCTGCAGCCGGCCATCTCCGTTCACTCAGTAGCAGCCGCCATCCCCACTGAGATGACCGCTGCCCACGTGTCTACTCGGATCAAAGTCATTTTTAACAAGTGTCCACTCTCCCTACCTTCTCCTCCCAGCACCCAGCCCAGTGCCGAGTGCACAGTAGATCAACAAGTGTTTGTTGAATGAAAAAAAAAAAGCCCTGGCAAGAGTACAAGAGCATTCCTTAGGCATATTAAATGGGAACACAATCACCAATTGAATTTGCTTCCTTCCAAAGAACGATATATCCTGGAAGCTCCATTCCATATGCCCAGATGGCAAGGCCTAGGAGAATTCAGAGTTATTCCTGTTGAAATCATTTCCTCCAGAAGGTCCAGAGTTCAAAAGAGAGGCGTTCACCACAAACAATTGGGCCAGTGTGAGAGGATGTGAGTGGCATGCTTCGAAGGCCTCGGTGGGCCTTTGAGCCGTTAGCAATGCAAATATAAGAGAAAGACTTCTCCTGGGGCAAATGTGGTCACTCAGAAATGGAGCCATCGGCAATGAGGAGAAGAAACCAAGTCAGCCACCGCACGGGCTGTGGAGAGGCCGCTGGACCTGCCACCAGCTGGGATCTGGGTTTCAGATCAAGGTTTCTGATCTCTAACCCCAACCTTATTTCCAAGTGACAGTTTCCAAGCCAAGAATTAGATGCAGGACGTGTCAAAGGAATTTTTCTGATTTGTGAATTGTTGCTGTTAACCCAGGCTTCTGAATGAAGGCTTTTTATTAATTCTTTGAGGAGACACTCCAATTGAATGTAAGACTATCCCTGAAAACCTCTACTCCTGTCTAGTTCATCTCAGTCTCCCCCACGTACATCCTACTTTCCAGCTCACAGCCTGCACTCATGGCTTCCTCTTCTTGGAGGGTCATCTCCCGATAATACAGCCTCCCCAAAACTGGGTTCCACTGTTACCTTTTCTTTGAAACCCCTCCCTGATCGCCACAATTTATAGGGCTCCAGAGGGAGAGAGAGTGGACTGGTTGTGACGTCAGAGGGTTATACTAGAGTGTTCATCCAGAAAGTGTACATTGAACACCTATTTATTAGGAACTGGCATTGAGCACTTACTAAGTGCCGGGCACTGTACTAACCTCTCTACGAGCGTGATCACACGTAGCTCTCACAACACTATGAGGGAGATAACACTTACATAATGTTTAAAATATGTATTTATGGCAGTCAGTGTCATCATCATATTTCTGCTTCTCCTGCTTCTGACTGCCAAGTAAAATTTCACTTCCTGAGCCCTTGTGGTTGGGAGAGGCCATGTGAACCTTTCTGACCAATAACTTGTGAAAGAAAATACTATGACATTCCACGTTGGAGAACATTTCATTTTCCCTCCAAGATGGTGACAGGCCAGAAGTGTTTGTAAAGATGACAGCTTCATCAGCCTGCTTTTTTTTAAAAAAGAAAACTTTATTTGTTTATTTTTCACCCATCTCTAATTCCCTTCCCTTTGGCAACCATCAGCTTGTTCTCTATTTCTGTGGCTCTGTTTCTGTTTTTCTGTTTTGTATTGTTTAATCTTTTTTCTTTTTTTCTTTTTTTTTAGATCTCACATATAAGTGAAACCATACAGTATTTGTCTTTCTCTGTCTGACTTATTTCACTTAGCATAATACTCTCTAGGTCCATCCATGCTGTCACAAATGGCAAGCTTTTGTTCTTTTTTTATTGCTGGGTAATATTCATCAGGCTATTTTTTGTTCAGTGAAAACAATGAGCAGATACTCAGGCTGACCCATGATGGCCATGCAGGATGAGCAACAAATAAATTTTGATTATTTTAAACCACTGAGATTTTGGACTTGCTTGTTATTGCGGCATAACCCAGCCTATGTTGACCAATACAGCTTTTTACAGATGAAGAAATCGAAGTTGCATGGGGAACCATGGATGAGCCTGGAGAAGAGGTGCCTGGAGAAGAGGTAGCTGGAACCCTCGCTATGCCCAGTGCCCTGACTAATTGCGAAAGACCTTGAGAGCCAGACAAACGGCTAGATCTTTATGCTATTATCTCTGGAGTGCAAGGGATGGGTTTGGAAACGGAGGAGCAACACTGGCATACTTGGGCTTCAGAAGGACCATTCTGGCAGCTGCTCTTGGCTGAGAGGTCACTCGCTATTTGTCCATCTGGAAGGCTCAGTCTTAAACCCCACCGAAAGCCAAACTCCCACATACGTAGAGAGGTACAGGGCAGGTCTGCAGAGCACCCGTGTTTCTGCAGCATCCAGAGTGGAGCATGCAGGCCCCCAGAACGGTGAGGCCAGTGGGAAGAGGAGCTCCCAGGAGAGCCTTCTCCCCACTCGGGGAGGCCTGTTGACTCCGCTTTTTAAATGACCATAAAACAGCATAGAATTGAATGCCAACTAACAAGGTTAAAGGATCCTTAAAGAAACTATGATGTCATCCCCCCACTCACTGCTGAGTAAAAATTTGTCACTTCAGTAAGCATTTTATTGGTAATTACCGAGTTACTTTATTTGCATGTTACAGAGATGCTAGCGGCCCTGGTGAAAATGCTTAACGTCTTTGAACATCTTGGAAGGAATTACTCAATCCAGGGAGGGAGAATTCAGTAATTATTTCCTTAAAACTGAAATTTGCTAATAACTTTGCGGTAGATCAATTTGTGCTCCCCAACACAGCAATGAAATAATAAGCAATTAAGTGCCAAAGTGACTCAGACATAGGACCTTCCCCCATAGAGCCTCTGCTTCCTTTCCTTTGAAAGGGGAATGGAGTTCAAGTTAACCCTTTGACTCCTGAACCACAAGGAAGCACTGATTCCTCTTGGAGCCAGTTAGAGAGGAGCCAAATGTCATCTCCTCATCTTCAGAGCTGTAGATGGGAACTGAGGGGGCCGGGGCACAGCCTGCAGCAAGGAGTGGCTGGCCCCCTCCCCAGCAGCTGGGGTCATGGGGACAGAGGTGACGCTTGGGGATTCTGAAATCAAACGATGTCTGTAAATTGGGCCCAGCGCTTGCCATCCAGGTGTCTTGGGCAAATTACTCACCCTCTTTAGGTCTGAGTTTTCTCATCAGGAAAGGGATCCATAGTGGTGGCTCCTTCACTTGGAGATTTGTGACGATTAAATGACACGTGGAGCAGAACAGTGTACACTCAGGGCACAGTAAATGCTCAGTCACTCTGAGGTGTACTGTCTTTGTCCCAGAGCCCAGGTCTCTGCCAGCTAGGTGACAGGAGAGGAGATCTCTCTGTGCTTCAGGGAGCTTCCACAGTGGGGGTGAGGTGGGAGTGGTGCTGAGTGCCTTGGAGCCAGTTTACCCAGATGGAGGCCTGGCTCCCACGTGTGCACCCCCAGTGTCCGTGTGGCTTTGCCGCACTCCCCACACTCTGAGAACTCGGGGCTCCTCACCTGTAAATTGAGGAGAGCACGATACCCATCATAGTGGCAAGGGCGCCGGGTGTCCTGTGTTTAACCACGCGCTTTAGCTGTTTAGCTTCCTGCCAGGCAAATTAAAAAAAAAAAAAAATCAAGTGCAACATGGACCTGTCCTTAAAAAGGATCGTTACAATTTCAGGCTTTCTCTGTCTTAATTTCTGATTGCTACTTAATCAGTACTGGCTTGGAGCACTTCGGCTTTTAGACTCTCCCTCTGTTAAGTATTTAATGATCTGAAAACAAACACTGGAGAAGATGTCACCCACAGAAACCCTGGATCTTTCTGAGACCCAAGGGATCCTTCTGTGATGGGGCTGGGTTTACCCTCTATTTCATCTGTCTGCAAGATCTCCTCAGGTGTGGTATTCTGTTTAATAATGTAAAATGCTATTCCTTGGAGGAGAGAGTACAGAAATGTATATTTTAAGATGTTCGTCTTCCCACCTCCACACCAGGCCTGTCTGACACCAGGTCGGTTTGTGGGGACTACCTAGGGGCCTTCTGAGCCGTAATATTAAACCAGATAACAAAGGTGCAGCCCCAGCACAGGACTTAACCGTGAGGTCTGTAATGGTTAGTTTCCATGTCCAGCTTGGCGGGGCCTGACATTACACCTGGTAGGTTTTTCTCTTTCGCTTCAGGCAGTGGTCCAGCTTAGCATTGCTTCCCAGCCCTAGATGCTGAGAGTCTCACTGTCATTGGTGCACATCTCAGCAGGCGTTTTGGAGACCAGCTTCGTGGCCACATTCTAGCATCAGGAGAGGAAGCGCATAGGAAGTGCCACCTTCTGACTACCTCCTGGGGCCTTTACCCCTGGGGGCTGCAGTGACATGGGACACGGGGGCACTGCCTACTGTGTTGACAGCAATGGTGATTTTAAAAGGGGCCTCTCTTTGACTAGTTTCCAGCATGTGGAACCAAGTCTGACCCTTGCTTTTGCCAACTTCAGAGGCCTGTGCAGGCAGCAGTCTAGACAGTTCTAAACAGCAGAGCACCCTTTGGAATTGAGCTGTTACCTTGTGGACACTCCCCCTTTGGACAAGTTCTGCCCTTCACCACACACAGAAGACGAATTCCACATCCACATGGTGGCTCTGTCAGCTTCCCAGTGAAGCTCTTAGGGTCAGAATCTCACCGTACCCAATGATGCCTGGTCCCCAGGCCTGCACCCTCCGTCCTGTGACCTGGCTTTTGGGGTACAGCTTGAGCTCCTGCTCCTGGACCCATTCCAATTTATGAATGCTGCCCCTAAAAACTTGGTCAATCTTGTTTTTGCTGTGCAGGTGCTTCAAATGGGTTCCATGTGGAAGCCAGCTGGAGCTGATGACTGAGCTCGTCCACCACCCAAGGGTTTGCAAGGAGAGAGGGTTGCTGACCAAAACTAAGTGTGGCGGGAGACCAAGAGGGGAGACTTGGGTAGAGCTGGGCTGTGGTTCGTCAGAGGCTCTTCAAGAAGCCTGGCTCTCTGCTATGATCACGTCCTAGAGGGTCCAGCAGGGGCTTCCAGCAGGGGCTCCAGGGAAATGTGAAACTGGCCCAGAGGACAAGAGGTGTAAATCCACGTGGAAATGTCTTCAGAGCAATAAAATACTGGGGAGCCCCGTGTTCCCCCTGTGAGATGCCCGTGGGTGACTGAGCCGCTGACACCTTCCTACTCACCTGCCAACGCTAAGCAGCCTCTCAGCCAAGCCCACCCCGTCTTCAGGGCTCCCAACGTTGCTGGTACATCCATTTGACAGTCTGGGCTGTGAGAGTCTCTTATTTCTGACTTAATCTGTCACCCACATCTTTGTGGTCATTTAGCTCTTTGCCCTTTGGGTGTCTGCAGTGAGATGGGGTCCTCAGGGGCCGGGCCCACTTTTATAGTCCCCGTGGCCCCTTCAGGGCCCACACAGAGCAGGGGCCAGCCGGTGTCTGCCTCTGTGTGTTGCTGTGGGCAGCAGGTGATGGAGGCAGGAACGCTGCTCCAGTGGATGGAAAGCAAAGGCCCAGGACTAAGGGCAGAGGAGACACATTTGCAGCCTGGAAGTTAGGCGCCCTTGGGAGGGAGCCTGTCCTGGAATGGAAGCTGTGTGGGTTAAAACTCTGACTTCAGACGGTGGCCAAGCCTGAAGACGGTGGCGTGCTGGTCAATGCTTAGCAATTGGCTAGGGTGGGGGTTGGTTTGTATCCTGACTGGTGACATTTGCCCATTTCTGTAGTATCCATCTTCTCAATGTGGCCAATTTCAAGGTAGCATTAGGAAGCCACTGAGCACAGAGCTGGGAAGACATGCGCACGAATGGTCCTCAGCAGCGTGGAGCCAGCTCCAGCACTCCACTGCCTGACAACCTCTTAGCGTCACCTCTTCTGACCTTCCCACGGTGTTGACCCCTTCCCTGGGCTTCCGAGGCTGCTGGTCCTCCTCCTGCTGCCTGGCTGCCCTCGCTGCTCCATGGTCTGTCCCATCACCACCCCAGAGAGCAGTGGTTCTCACTCGGGAGTATGTATCAGCCTTCCTTAGGGAGCATAGAAAACTCTGGATGGCCAGGCCTTTCCCCAGAACAAGTAAATCAGCATCTCTGGATGTCTGTCCTGGCTATCAGCAGTGTTTGAGGCTCCCCAGGTGATTCCAATGTGCAGCCAAGTTTGAGAACAACTACTTAAAAAAAAAATACCAATGCTGGTTCCCACTTCCGTCCAGTTGAATCAGGCTTGTCTGGAAAGGACCTTGACTCTTTTCTGACTCCCAAGTTCTCCAGATGGAGCTCAGGTGTAGTCACCACTGAAACTCACCATCACGGAGGCCTCTGGGCCTTGTCCTCACCCTTCCCTCCAGATGCCCACCATTCTCCTCCAGGTGACCTCATCTCTTGTAATGTTCCCTTCTCCCATCTCAGTTTCCAGCCCTCATCTCTCTCCTGAATGCTTCCTACCTTGCCATACCCACCTGGAGCGCCCCAGGCTCAGCTCACCTCCTCTACCACCTAACTCACCATTCGTTCCCTGTCTTTTCTGTTTACAACCTCCCACTCGCTTTCCCCACCCCTGTCTCTTCCCCACCTTCTACCTGTCCTGGCTTGTATCTGGGGAAGCCTGGAGTCCATGGTTCTTTTCATCCCCACTCTGGCCTGGGCTTTTAGAAAATTGCTCTCTGCACCCTTCCTCCTGCACCATGGGAAATGTGGTCTTCCTAAATCAGGCTCCTCCTCAACTGCAGGCCTTGTGTCCCCTTGACTGGCAGCAAATACACATACAAGCCTCTCACATCTGTGCTCATTACGGGCATCTCTCTTACTTCATGTTTTCACATGGATTACATCCCAGCTTCTCTAAAGCGTTCAGTACTCCCTTCAAATGCCCAGCCCCGCCCCCCCCGCCTTCATTTCTGGTGGCCATCAGCCTTCCTTCCTTCCTTCTTCACTGGGGGACACTATGTATTCTGCAAAGTTCCAGCTCAAAGGTCACCTTTTCCATGAAGACTCCTTGGTCCCCTCCACAGAACGAATCACTCCCTATCGTGGAGCCTGGGGCCCTGTGGCGAGCAGAGCTGCGATGGTCTTTCCTCCTTAGATGGTTTCAATTTCAATTTCTGCCAGCTTCTCTATATCGTCTTTATAGCTTCCCAGTATTTCACAAAGCACCTCGCCATCAGGATGTTGTGACAGGAATTGATTTATTTAATTAGCGACCCATCAGCACATGTTATGCGTTGATTCCCATGCCCCCACACACTCATATGTTGGAGTCCTCAATACCTCAGAATCTGACTTATTTGGAGAGAGGGCCTTTATCAAGGTAATGGAGTTAAAATAAGGTCATTAGGGTGAGTGCTAAACGTATAGGACCCGTGTCCTTATAAAAATGGGACATTTGGACACAGACGTGCACCCAAAGAAAGTGCCTCGTTAAGATGAACGAAATGGATGATGCTTCTCTGTAAGCCAGGGAACAGCAAAGGTTTCCAGCAAACCCCCTGAAGCTAGAGGTGAGGCAGGGACAGATTCTCCCTCACAGCCCTTAGGAGGAACCAACTCTGCCGACACCTTGATCTCAGACTCAGAGCTTCCAAAACGGCGAGCCAACAAGTTTCTGTTTAGAACCAATCAGTTTGTGGTATTTAGTGACGGCAGCTCTAGCAGACTAATATAGTACGTAACTAGTGTCTCCAAGAACTTTCATCCCAAACTTACAAAAACCGGGACCTGTTCAAGGATCATCTTATTCTACAAATGTTTATGGCATGTGTACTACTAGCAAGGTGCGATCGTAGGTCCTGGAGATACAGCAATAAACAACGTGGACGAAGTCCCTTCTCTCCTCCAGCTTCTTTTCCAGTGGGGGAAGACAAGCATTAAATAAGTAAATAGCCAATGACAACACCTGCAAAGGCTCCTGGGACACGAATCCTTCTTTGCATTCTCTTTCCGTTATTTGGCTCATGAAGACTCATTGATAAACGTTAAACGTTAAGTTCCACCTCTGGGTTTTGCTTGTGTGGTGGCCTTGAGAACAAGATTTTAATAATCAAAACACCTTTTGTTTTCTTCTCACACCTCTGGTTAAAAACAGGCTAATAAAACACACATGAAACAAATCCTTTATTTTTATTCTTTATAAAAGAACTCATCCAAAATATTCATGTGGAGCCGTGCGCTCTGCAGGATGGGTGAGGGATCCACAGTGGTTCTCACAGTAGATTGGGATATGGTTATTGGATGTGGGAGAAGAGGGTACTTGCTGTTTCATGAGGAAGTGGGTTAAATGGCCCCAAGGTAGTGGGCATGCTGCTTTGGCTGGCAAAACAAAAACAACTTCCCGCAAAGCCAGGGAGCCCTTCCCCAAGACAAGGCTTAGCCAGAGCCCAGCTGGCTAAGTAGCTGGGAAAGCGAGGGTGTGCCTCAGCTCCAAGCTTCTGGATAATTTTTGTGTGTGGGTGAAGAACCACAAATACTGTAATTTGAGAATCTATAGAATTGTAACACCTCATTTAACCAGTGTCATTAGGGAGTAAGAGGTTCCACATAAGTGAGTTTTCCAGATAATTGAACTTTATTCCCCTAAGAGCCAAGGCTTAAAAGAATTTAACCACTTTGACAGAAAGCTTTCTAAAATATGTTCCGCTGCTTTCAGAGGCTGGGTACTGAGAGGGAGAGTTAGCCCTCTCTCGGCAACTCTGATGATTAGGACCTTTTACGCCTGATCCTAGGCTGGGTTGGGTTGCAGTTGTCTCCAGGATTGAGGTTCTCAGCCCTGGCTGCATGTTAGAATCATCTGGACAGTTTAAAAAGTCCTGGTGCCCGCATCCAACCTCAGGCCATTTAATTCAGAATCTCTGGGAGGTGGAGCCAGGCTTGAGTGTTTGTTGAAGCTCCCCAGGTGATTCCAACGTGTAGACAAGTTTGAGAACTACTGTTCTAGGATGTGGTCAGTTTCCTCCAATAATAAAAAATAACACGAAGCACAGCAATCAGGATACAAGTGACTGCTCCTGCGCCCAGACGCTCAGCTGCGGACTCCCAAGCTCTGTGGGTGTCAATTCCTGCAGGTGGCCTTAGGCCTGATTTTCAGAGCGGGAAACTGAGCCTCAGAGTAGCAGGAACTCTCCCACCCTCACTGAGCTAAACAGCAGAGTCAAGAGGCCCAGCTCTATCCCATCCAAAGCCCTCCTTCGTAAGATGACACTCACTCCCTCTGCATTTGGCCCACTTTTGTCCATCTTGCTATGGTGCTTCCATCCCCTTCTTCACAGTTGGTTTCCAGGAACAGCTTTTCTCTGTTTTCTGAAGCTGAGCTTCTAATCTGCCTGGGGTTGGGAATCCAGGTCTTTCAGCTTGTTGGGACTATTTGCAAACTAAGAGTAAACTGGCTTCTAGAAGAGGCCTAAATGAGGGCCCTTTCTGAGGAAAAAACGCATGTGTTGGAAATCTGTTTTCATTGTGGAAGGCCCATGAGCTGGCTGTATAAATGCATCAATCCACTTCTCCACCTTTTATCTGTTCCTTGGGGGATTCCCAGGTACTGGGCACACCCACGGTGCTTAATCAGTATTTGCTGCTGTCTGTCCGGCAGACGGCCCCTGGCTGGGCACCCACCACGCGGGAGGAGGGATGATCAGCTCCCTGCCTCTGCCTGTCCTCATGTCCCCAGTCTCCTTTCTCTCCTGCCAAACTGGGCTTCTCACCAGCCTCTGAACTTGTCCCAAACATCTGGCCTGGATGCTCTTGTGCCAACTTCCTCCACATTCCCTTCTCTGAAAGCCCTGTCCCCACTTCCTCTCAGCTAACATTTCCGGGAGCCTCTGCATAAGGGCGGTCACTGTGCTAGGAGCTTCTTACCGGCTCCTAGCCTTGGGGCAAGAAGCCCAATCTGTTCTAGCCTCAGTTTCTTTATCTATGAAATGGGGATTGCACCACCTGTTTTAGGAAGTTTAAAGTATCGTAAACAAGGAGTATAAAACACCTGGCCCAAATGATCACCTAGGTGGCTTATCCTCCTACGGGACCAACTCACGCCCATGGGGTCTCCATCCAGGCCTCCCTGCCTCCTCTCTGGCCCCTCTAACTTGGCTCCAGGCTACAGGGCTGGATGGCTCCTTCTTAGAGCCAGGCAGCTCAAATCATCATCCTTTCCTCTCACACTGGCTCTTGGCAGGACTAGAAGTTTACATAGCCCTGGGTGATTGGAAGAGGGGGGACTGGAAGAAGTGCTGGGCCCAGCACTTCTGCAGGCAGCACTGCAGAAAGCTCAGTTTTCCCTTCAAGCTTTGGTCTGACTGTGCACGTGGCTTGTCTCACTGCTGCCTTTGTCTGTCCTCCCCAGGCTGGACGTGGACTCTCCCACCTCAGGCAACTCTAGCAGGCCCAGTCCAGAGAGCAGGCGGCTGTTGAGTTCCCCCGCTGGGGACTGATTCTGTGACCACGTAGCCTCCAGCCTCTCTGAACACGGGCCTTTCGAGGCCTGAGCGTGTATGGCTTCCGAATGCAAACAAGCAGTGAAGTATTTCAAAACCTGGTATTTCACCAGAAACGGCCCTTCAGAGGGGCCCAAAATACACAGTTCGGTATTTGCACTGAGAGTGGGAGGCCCAGCCCAAGGCTCAGCGGCCAGGTCTTCCCTGTGTCAACAAGGGAAAGGAAAACAGCTTGGCTGTGTCTGGGGCAACCTGACAAGGGGTTTTCCAACTGGGGCTGGAGCAGGGAGGGCATGGAAGGTGGCTGCCAGCTCCCCTGGGTGCTTCCTGCGAATGGTGTGGAGACCCTGGGATTTTCTTGTGAGCTCAGGGAAGAACCTGACAGGGAATTCCCCAATAATAATACCAATAGTTCCCGGTTACCATGTGTGATGTGCTCAGCTCTTTCCATGGTTTATCCCCTATAATCCAGATGAGGCCTGTACTATCATTGTCCCCATTTTGTAGATTAGAAAACTGAGGCTTGGAGACGATTGGCTCACACATTGGTCAATGGTAGGGATGATTTCAGTGGTAATGGGCCTAGTGCGCTCCTATCAGTAAGTACAGTTTGCCCTCCCTGTCTTTCTCCCTCCCTCCTTCATGCCAGTTAGAAGGAGGGCAGCCCTGTAGACTGGTGATGATGGCCATGTGAGACCTGTGGGCACCCACAGAGATTTATTCAATGTGTCATGGGAGTGAGGAAAGGAAACGCTCACCTCTGCAGGGCCACATCTAGAAGAGAGGCCAACTGAGCTAAGTCGTGAGGAAAGAGTCGGCGTTTACCAGGCAGACAGGGGGAGAGGGCTCTGCAGGCCACAAGGCCAGCCAAACCCCAAAACCCCGCATGCACACTGTGCTCCTGGTGACAGCAGTGGAGCATGGGGCTGGTGGTAGAGCGAACCCCTCACACTGAGGTCTGGGAGAGGAAAGGAGGGTGGGGCTGGAAGTTAGAGGATAGGAGGAGCCCAGAGGACGGGCTGTGTAGCTGCAGCCCTGGACGGTCAGGGAGACACTGAGGGGTGACAGGCCACCGACGATCCTGTCATGAGCTCTCTTGGCACATCAGTCCCCAAGTGGACTCCAGTGACAATTTCTCAAAGCCCCATACAGACAGTGAGGGTAGAGATGACACACTGGTGGTGTCCCAAGTATGCCCAGAGATTGCCGGTGTCACCTTTTTGACAGGCCCATCCTTAGCACAGGCTTGAGATGCAGGTGTTCTCCACCCTGTGGCACCAGTGAGGAGGTGGTGGGGTGGAACAGCTCTGGGTTATGTGTCATGAGACTGAGGCGCTTCGTGGTATGATTATGGGGAGGCCGTTTCACTTCCCTCTACGGGTCTCAATTTTTTAGCAGAAAAAAAGGTGAACAAGGTGACCCCTGAATTCTGGCTTGAACAGCAGCTCCCATGAGGAGATGAAAGGGAAGGGTAGTTTGGATCATGGAGTCTGCCCTGTCTGTACCAAGAGGTGGGACAAGCCTGGACCAGGAGAGCAGCCCGTGCAGGAAGCTCAGCTCCATCTCAGGCAGGATGTGTATCTGTGGGCAAGTCATTTCACGGCTATATAATGGACATGACAACCCCTCTCCTGGCTCACTCATGGGGTTGCTGTGAGCACAAATGAAGGAACAAGCGTGGAAGCATTGTTTAAACTATAAGCTACTGTAAAAAGTTGAATCACCTTCTGTTTCAAGAACTGTAGGGGCCACTTCATCCAATTTTCTCATATTTCAGAAGAGGAAACAGAAGTTCAGAGTGGCTGTGACTTCTTCAAAGTTCTCTGGGCAAAACTCAGACCAGCTCTGAGAGGCGGTCTCTTCCCTTTAACCACTGCTGTTGGTGCTATGATTCATTTTGTCATAGAAAAAAAATTTAACCACCACCCAGCTGACCTTTGGCATGGAGCATCTCTTTGCCTTCAAAAAAAAGAAGAAGAAGAAGGAGGAGAAAAAAAAAAAGAAAGCTCCAAACCTCAGGAACCACAGAGCAGTGCTTCTCAAGAAAAGCCACTGCCCACTGCCACTAGGAATGCAGCACGACAGAAACCGGCCTCGCTACTGGCCGGCCATCAGACAAACGTGGCCTGTTCTGATGGCTCTGTGGCCAGTGTCTTGCTGTCACCAAGCTCCTCAAAATCGCTGGGGGGAGGTTGTTTTGATATTTGATTAGCCACAGAGAGTAACTTGTGAGTGCCTGAGCCTATTAGAGATACCCCCTATCAGGGGAAGTAACGGTGGGCAGGGCTCCAAGAGGGAAGATAAGTGGGCTGTTGGGAGAAATTAATATGAAGAAAGGAAGTGGTGAATGAAATCAAATGACAACAGGGCCCTGTGATATCCATGACTCATAAATTTAATTGATACCCAGGATGTGAGTTCCCTATTCTCCCTTGAGTTTGTAAACTGCTTGTCCTCAGGGCGACCCTTCCAGAAGATTCATAGGTGAGAGCGAGCTGAGAGAAGAGGAAGGGTCGGGGCTAGAAAGCCTGTGCAATGTGTAGGCGTAAAGTCCCGCCTCTCCCACAGGGGCACCCTGTGAAGATCAACCTGAGAAAAGGGTGGCTGCCTGAGGTTCAGGGGAGCAAGGGGAAGGTGGAGTGATGCAAGCAGGTGATGAGGGTGGGGTGGGAAGGGAGGTGGGAAGGGACCCAAGATAAGAGGCCAACCAGAATCCTAATTTGTAGCAAGGCGGCTCAGGCTAACCTACTGCAAGCTGTTCACCACGACGAGCTCCCTTTATTATTTTTAACCACCATGAACCCCCTCATGTGAAAGACGGTATCTGCCAAATGAATTCATTTTCCTGTCTTATTCTTTTTCTTTTTAAATCAGAAATCTCTCTAAGCTCCTGCTCAGAGCAGCTGACCCCACTGCCTACCAAACCCAGCAGGGCTCCCTCGCAGGGCCACTGATGAAGATGAAGGCTCTGGTCTCTGTCGAAAATGAGGGTGCCGTGTCTAGTTGTCCCCAAGCAAGGGGAGGCCACTGGGGCTGCATGGGGTCCACATACAGCTGTTCAGTCTCTGCCTGGTCCTTCTTCCCAGGGTCAGTCAGGGTTCCCGGTCTACAACGAACAGAAGGCTAACTGGGCTAAATTAAACAAAGAAGGGAGCTTGAAGGAAGAGTGTGGGGGATGCCATAGGATGGAAAGAAGGATGACAAGAGCCAGAACTGACTGACAAGAAAGAAGGATGGCCCCAGAGCTCCTTGGGAGCAGCTCTTCTGGTCTCCCTGAATGGCCACTGCTGGTTGGCTACGTGAACTCCAACCCTGCCTCCTTTGCTCCTGCTCAGGACTGAGGCCCAGGAGATAGTCTCAGTCATGGTGTCCATCCCCAGACTAAGTCAGGGCAGTGGAAAGAAATTTCCTGCAAAGGGACCTCTGGGGGTTCGGGTGGGGGGGCTCCCCCTTCCCAGGGAAACACAGACTTCCTGTGTTCACTATAAACTGAGGCTGTACGCTGTGGGGGAGGTACTCCCCAAAGGAAATTGAGGAGAATAGATGCTGAAGTCCTCCCAAAATCAAATGTCTACTTCTCACCAGCCCTCCCCATTCAGGGTCTAGGGAGATGGACTGGATTGGTTTTTACTTAAGATTCTTTTGGTTGTAAGTGACAGAATCCAACTCAAGCTCATTTCATCAGAAAAAGAGGCTTTCTCCTAAAGAAAGCCTCAAGAGTTCAAAGCCTTAGGGAGGGCCATCCAAGGACCAGCTTCTCTCTCGGTCTGTCTTTCTACTTGAGACTACATGGTCCCTTGAATTAGCTTCCCCCTGCTTGTCTGGGTCTCTCTCTCTCTCTCTCTCTCTCTCTCTCTCTCTCTCTCTCTCTCCAGACTGACTGTCTGCCCTCCATGCCCACAGCTCCGCATTTACATTTCCGCTTTTCAACAAAGCAGTCCAGCTGTCTGGCTGCTTCTTGGTCTCAGTTATGAATTTCCCAGAGGGAACAGGGTTGGCTCTGTTTGGGTCAGGCGGGCACCCTTGCTCCAATCAGCTGTGGCCAGTGGGCAGGGTCGCATGGTGTAGACGTGTCTGCTGGGGGCCTCCACCCAGGCAGTGGGAATCAGGGGAGGCAAAGGACGGAAAACGTTAATCAAAGTCCTGAGTCCAGCAAACCAAGAGCCTCTCTAAATCCATGGAAAGTACAGGTGTCCTCTATGGAGGTAGGGGTCTGGGCAAGGGACAGAAAGTGGGGGATCAGGCTGAGAGCAAACAGGACCCACAGCCTTGCAATGGCCTGAAATTACCCCAGGTCGTTGCCCCTTGCTTTTAGGAGCTGCACTGTGACATCACAGGGGCTGGATCCGCTTGGCTTCCAGAAGCACTCGTGCAGCTGACAGTTGTGAACAAAGTGGGATACAGTTTTGAAAAAATAATGTTTACTTTTTCCAAAGTAACATACACACGTAGTTCTAAGAAACTGAGCAACACCAAAAGGCTTCGTGTGCAAAGCAGCTGTCCCTGCTCCATTGATCATCATCCCTCCCCCCCATCGCCAGAGGAAGCAATCTCAGTGCACTGGGTATTGCTTCTATTACTTAGCTCCATATCCTTCTGCATCCCCACCTGCACACACACTTTATCTATTGACCTCTTGTTCTGGTAATTGAGTACTTAACTGCTTTACAAGCATCTCTCCCCCATTTCTCCTGTCTCATGATCCTACTACTATGTCATATCACAGTTTGGGCCTGTGTTTACATTATTCAGGCTATAAAAATACTGTTTTGCCATGAATCACATCAGGTACTATGATTACATTTCTTGATATTAATTTCTTGGCTTTTTCATTTGGTCAGTTCTCTGGGCTCCAAGAGACCTATCAAACATCTATCAATATTGTTTTCTGAAAGTTTGGAACAATGGTTTCATCTCTGGCCTTCCCACTCTCAGCACTCGTGTGGACTGGCCGCTGTCTGTGTCTTTCCAGAGGCTCTGGGCCCACTGCACAGTAGCTACCCGAAATGTGCCAGTTTCTTGGGTGGGAACCCTGTTTCCTGTAATCCCATGTGTTCCCATTTTGGGGGTTATTCTCTTGTTTGGCTGAAGCGCATGCTACAGTAACTTCATTAGAAAAGGTGCAAGGGCGGTTAATGTTTTTGCCTGTGTGAATATATT
Organism: Rhinolophus hipposideros; assembly: GCF_964194185.1. Lineage (NCBI taxonomy): Eukaryota > Metazoa > Chordata > Mammalia > Chiroptera > Rhinolophidae > Rhinolophus > Rhinolophus hipposideros. The sequence continues at coordinate 6,352,657 of NC_138051.1, read as the reverse complement.
TATGCCACCATCACACTTGATTTACAATCAGGCTGAGTGCAGAATTCTGTATTGCAAACAATGTTCTTCTCTGCATTTTGTGGACCTGTTTCCACCATCTTCTACTTTCTCAAGTTCAGGTTGAGGTCTGACACCATGTGGATGCTTTGGAGGGTGGAGGGGCCCTGGGAGTGCTTTGCTCCACATGGAGACTTTCAGCCGCTGCACCTCTGCCTTCAGCTGTGTGCTGGCTGCACCACGGACTTTCACGGACTTTCAGGGACTTGCAACGTGTGAGCGCTGAGCCTCTCGGGGATTCTTTAAGACAATCGGTTTGCATCTTATTGGCCTCTCATCTGCAAGTGCTTGAGTTTGTAGCTTTGTCCACTGGACTGAGTCATTCTCGCTTGTGATGACTTTCCAGATATCTGTTGAAATCTCTTACTTCCTGATGTCACAGACCACCTTGGAGTTACGATTTTATAAATCTCCCCCTTTACTATTAATTTAATGAGATGTTGAGAATGAGGGAAAGTCAAGGTATGTTTAATCCACCATGTTTAACTGGATTAGCATCTTGATTTTTCCCCCTACTGTTAAAACGTAAATATTGTTCTATGTTGCTGTAGGTTTTATGGACTTATTTTGTAATTGATGCACAATATTGTATATTCCATCACACAGATGTGGGATGGTTTACTTAACCGATCCCTTATTGCTAAATGTTTAATTTGCTTTAATTTTTCACATTATGAACTCCTTTATGCATATGGTCCCCTCTGTACTTTGAATTGTTTCCTTAGGATATATTCCAAAGGATACAAATCTTTTAAAAATCCTGATCAATTTTGCCAAACTGCTTCAGAATATTTGTCCCAGATTTCCCTGTGGGCAAGAGAGAGGGGCAGGCTGTCGTAACTGCCTGGCTGGTCTTCCGTGGTTGTGCATATCTTGTTGAAATTCCAATTTCCCTGCAGGCCTTCCAACACTGAGTTCTGGTGACTATGTGGAAACTGACAAAGGTATCCATTCTTGCTAAGAAATGCCCACATGCTTGTTTCGACCAGTTAAAAAAACAACAACAGCGCTGTGAAGGAAGAAGGAATGTCGATCCCTTCATTTTCTTACCTCTGTATGTGAGGTGGGGTGGGGGTGGGGGGAACGGAGGAGTACAGGGAAAGGAAAAATAGTTTTTAAAACGTTATTTAACAAAAACAGCGTGAGTTGAGACCAGCCTGGATGGTAGGAACCATAAAGAGGAGAATCTTACTACTTCACCTCATCTCCCTTGGAACGAAAGTGTTTTAATATACCAGTAGGGGAACCTTCTGAAAACTGCTGTAAAGACGCGTAGATCTTCCATAATGGACAAACTCGCCTTAATTCAGGGCCCCATATTACAGATGAGGAGACAGAGCCCAGACAGGGGAAGGGGCAAGGCCTGGAAGAGAGCCTGGGGCTCCTGCAGACTAAGACGCTTCCCTCTGACTTGGGCATGCCTGAATCGGCTGGCATTTGTCAGCATCTGGTCTGTACTAATAGGGTCCAGGGGTGTTGCATGGTGGGCTGTGGGCCTTTCTCCAGCACAGCTCTCTGGGAACCACGACAGCAGTAGCAATCGAATCAATATAGCACTTTGCAGGGAGCCCATTGGCAGCTGTGTGTTTGGTGAATCGTGGCTCTTGACGCATGGCTGCTTGGGGCCTTGTAGTGGGGAAGGTAACCGTCTGTGAGGCTGGCTAGGCATCAGAGAGTGGAGTTTGGGTCCTGGGGTCCCCAAAGAGCCTAGCAACCCTCAGGACTTGCTGTACAGAATCTAAGTGCCCCACTGGTTCCTACCCCCACACAGAGCTTTGCTCTGACCATTACACTGGGTCTTTCCAGACCTCCTACTGGGTCCCACCAAATGTTTCTAGTGCCAACAGGTTGGAATTGGGGATCGTCCTGTGAAAATAGGACCAGTGGCGGTTGTCCTTATTCCTAGAGCCTGGGGCTTCTTAGGGGCCCTCTGCCTCCCCATCAAGCCTGGCTAGGCTGACAACCCCCGTGTCACCTGGTGGCCAGGAACCCACCACGGCTCCACCCATGGCTGATGTGCCTGATGGGAGCTCGTCGACATTCCTGAGCCTCGGCTGCCTCAACAACAGAGTGGAAGACGTTAGGTTGAACATATGAAATTGCTGATAGTCCACCATTTTTGACCTACAAAACCAACACATTGCATATGGCTCAATCTACAAATAGTACCTAACTTACAGCATTTTCAGGATTAAAATGAGATCATGTATACCCAATGCTTAGCACGTACATACAATGTAATAACCACCCAAGTTGGTGCTTATTTTCTATACACAGAGCCTGGGCAAAGAATGGGCAAGCTAACGTGTATCAAGCATTTACTAATGTGTCTTATCGTTTCATCTTCTCAACAGTCTTAGGGAGGGCTGGTATAATTATCTCTTTCTACAGATGAGGAAACTGAGGTACAAGGAAATTAAATAAATTGCCCCAAGTCACATGGCTAGTTAGCAGCTGAGCTGGGACCACAGCCCAGGCGTTTCCAACATGAGGCCATGGGCATTCCCTGTAGCATTCAGCACTTTGTGAGTCTCACTGAAGAAATCTTGAGTGTTGGGGAGGTAATGATCTTTCCCCCAATTTTAAATCAGGAAAGTGAAAAGGTTACCTCCAATGCATTGAGTTCATAAAATATCAATCATCATAACACTTCATGAAAGAGGAACTCTTGTCTGCATTTTGCAGATAAGAAAACAGGCTCAGAGAGGTGATAGGACTTCCCTAAAGTCACACAGCAGGAAGCGGAACAGCTGAGATCCACCTCCAAGCCTGCTGGACTCCAAAACCTTTGCTCTGTCTATGCTGGGTGAGAACCATGGCTTCTGATGTCCTGCAGAAAGGGCTGCCGGCTGGCCGGTGGAATGTTCTCGTGCAGGGGCTCAGGGGTTGTTCTCCTATGCTGTCTGTTCTGGTTGCACTTCTCCCTCCTGCAATCGTGCAGGGCCCGGATCTGTGGGAAACCATCCCACCACTGCAGCAGCCCCCCTTCTCCCGCACATGCACACCCGAGCTCTTGGGGGTGGGGGGGCTAGGCAGAGGGCCTCCTGGCTCAAAATAGCTCTGTGTTATTAGCTGCATTTAATTGAAGGTGTTTCGGGGGCAGTCTCCACCGGGCCCAAACCAAATGGAAAAGGACACACTGTCAAATTAATGTCCCCAGACCATGATAAATGGCCAGGGTGGTGAGTAATGCTTCCATTTCTTGTTTTAAAGGAGAAGGATGCAGCCATGCTCTGTGGGTCTGTCCCTGTCTGTGGGGAAAGGTCAGTGGCGTCCTCGGAATAAATAGCATTCCTCGCTGGCCTGCCCACCGGGATGAGCTTCTCTGGCTACTGCTGAGCTGTGCTCTCTCTCTCTCTCTCTCTCTCTCTCTCTCTCTCTCTCTCTCTCTCTCTCTCTCTCTCTTCCTGTCTCTGGAGGCTGGTGAGGCTGCCGAACAGCTTGCAAACCTCCAGGCCAATGTCCAGGGAGGAAAGAGAAGGAGATAAGACTAATCCTTCACCATCCGCCTGTACTTTATATCTTCCAGAGCGCATTCACCCAGTTGGCCCATTTCATTAGTTAGCATTCGAGGCCGGCTCCTGACCTCTGACCCCCAACCCCCATGTCCTTGGTGTCAGCCCCGCAGGTTCCTTAAACCCACACCGCGTTTCCAACCTCTTGTACCACATGGGACACGATTGCTAAGTGCCTGCTCTGTGTTAGACCAGGAAGGAGCAAGAGTCCGTCCATTCCCGGAAGGACACGGACAACCCCCGATGGCCAGAGCTGGCCTGGCTGGCACCCCAGCCCGGCTGCCGTGGTCTCCTGTTGAACATAAACAATTTCCCAGAACATAAACATCAGGCGAGGCCACAAGCAAGACAAAAACAAGACCACTCTGTAATCGTGTCTGAACACAGACAAAAACAAGAACCTGGTCCAAACCACAAAAGTCACCAAACAGCCCCCTGTCCTGGCTAATATCAGTGACTACTGCCTTGTTAGCAATTATAACTTCGCTTTGCTCTCGCCGTCCCTTCTTCTAGATAAGATTCATTAAGACAGTACAGAATTACTCCTCCCCCACTTCCTGGAAGCATTCAATCCAAAACAAAGCTCTGCTTCTTTGAATTCTCCCCCAAATCACCTCTCACTAGCCCAGATCCTAGAACCCATTTCTAGCACTTTTTCACCGTTCCCCAGGATGTGAGTTCTCCTTTATTACAACAGGTAATACATACATCCTTGTTCAAATACAGGTGTGTTCCCCGTGGTCTTCAACTGGGTGGCACTGGCACCACCAACCTTGGGCACAGGGCAGGGCAGAGTTATGGAAGAGCTAAATTGCCCTACAAATTATCTGTGACAAGTGCTGGGGTGCTGGGACCATTCATTCTGGGTGGGAGACTTTATGAAGGAGATGGTATGAGCTGATGGTTGAAGGAGGAGAAAAGTGAGCCAGGGAGGCACAGGGGAAAGGGTGACAGGACCCTCCATAGGACAGGCCCCTAAGCAAAGGCCCAGAGGTGGGGACCAGCATGAGACAATGTGACATTTCCTTCCTCCTCTCATTGCCTCTCAATGCAGGGGCAATTCTGCTTATCCTTCAAGGCCTTAATGTACATGTCACCTCCTCTGAGAAGTCCTCCTAGGCTGCCTTGGAGTCACTTCACCACTTTGAGCTTTAGTTCCCCTGTTAATAAAATAAGAGGATTGGACTAAATCAGTGCTTTTCAAAAATTTTTGGTTTTTTAAAAAAAGAATACAACCGTTTGCTCAAAGGTGACCTAACACAGAAGCCCAACCAATAAAAGATATATGTGGAGCTGCTGTGTTGAAATGCGGACCAGGCACCCGCTCTTCAGCTTTTTGGCAACTCCTAGGGGGCTCCTGGAACCTCCTAGGGTTTCCTCAGTATCAGCTGGGAAGGCATGAGAGGGGAGGGCATCTGTGTTCCCCTCCAACCCTTTAATTCAGTCTCCCCCAGTCTCCTGGAAACTCCCCAAGGACTGGAGCCATGCTCTAACTGGTTCCCCTTTCCATGCCCTGCACATGGAGGATACTGAGCAGATGCTGTTTGAAGCCACGTGATCCTCACATCCGCCCCGCCAGATTCTTGCTCTCCCATGCTCCCTACGTGGCTGCTGAGGACCCCAAGGAAGCCCAGGTTAGACAGGGAACATGCCGCAGGCCAGACAGGCCGTGAATGGCCAGCCAGAGATTCCCTCATCCCCCTACTCTCCTTGGTCCAGCACTTTCCGCACCGTGTGGGGATCCCAGGCGCAAGGCATGCTCTGTCTGTCCGTCTGTCTGCCGGTCTGTCTGCCTCTGTGGGCTCCTTTCTCTTCCCATGACAGCCTGAGACAATATTGAGGGCACGCAAAGGCTCTCCCAGCTCCATTATCGCCAACTCCCCTGTCGCCTCGAATGGACCATCAGACCCTGATGATACATCGCAGAAAATTGGTTGTCAGTCCAATAAATGTATCCGATTGGATTTTTGACATCTGGGCAAACCCATTCGTAAGGCATTTGATTAAAGTGCTAAAAGGTAGCGTAGCAATAGCCAGGCAGGGCTGCCCTCAGTCTGGCCTAAATAGGGTGCTGTCTTCCCTCTGGGCGAGATGCTCCCTCCTTCCCCATCTGCTCCTTTCCCTCCTTTCCCATTTTCATCCTTCACTGCTCTTCAAGTGCAGCACTCAGTCAGGGCTCCCGAGGGTGGGAGGGACAGCCTGGCCAAGCAGGAGAGGGATTGCCTTCCCTTGGCTGCCTGCCTCAGAGGCTCAGGCCCTCAGGAGCTGGCCTGAGTTTCCAGCCAGCCCCACCTGCACCTGCCCTTCCTCCTGGGCTGTCAGCAGGCATCAGTCACCAAATTGAAGCCATTCCCCTTCCTGGAGGTTAGGGAGTGGAAAGACACCCCGTTGGAGAGGCTGAGTTCACATCTCTGCTCAGCCCTTCCTGGGCTTTGTGACCTTGGTGAGGGGGTTCTTATCCACAAGCCTGTTTTCCCATCTATGAAATGGGGGTAATCACCACAGACACTGCTCCACACACATTTCCATAGCTTGAGTTGGAAAAGGCATGGCTGGTTAATTAGGGAACAGGATACATGTTACTGGAGTGCTACTGTGATGATATAATCACAGTGGGACACAGCACCCCACGTGTGGGAAACATGTTGTTCCGTTATTTTTAGCTTGCAATCACAAATGACAAGTTTGAGTATAAGACACTGTAATTATTGGAATCATCACAGAGAAAATAACTTTATTGGGAGTCCGTTTTTTTTTTCATTCTGTGATCTCTTTTTTTCCTTCCGTGTTTCCCTGAAAAGAAGACCTAGCCGGACAATTAGCTCTAATGCATCTTTTGGAACAAACATTAACATAAGACTGGGTCTTATTTTACTGTAATATAAGACCGGGTCTTATATTAATTTTTGCTCCAAAAGACGCATTAGAGCTGATGGTCTGGCTAGGTCTTATTTTCGGGGAAACACGGTATTGCAAAAATTCCTTCTGCAATGTTTTGACCACATGACGTTTCTTAGAACCCATTCATCCCGTTGTAGCAGCAATTGAGAAGATGAAATGGGATAAAGGATGAAACGTACTGCGTGCAGTGTTTGGAGTAGAACGTATGTTCAACGAGTCTTTTTTCCCTCCCTCTCTCCCTCCCTCCCTCCCTCCCTCCCTCTGACAGCCCTTGTCTCTCCAGCCTCACAGTCACCACCCTTGTGCAAACTCTCCTTACCCTTCTAGGGTCTGGACAACAGCCTTCCAGATAGTCTCTGCCCTGTTCTCTCTTTCCTCTCAGTCAATCTTACATGTGGCCCGTGCCCAGGCTACAACACTGAGTGGTTCCTGGGTCCCTAGAACACGTGCTTGCCACCTTATATCCCAAAGCTAATCCCCCTGCACATACCTCCTTTCGGTTGTCCCTGGGCACCTAGGATGCTTTCTTACCCACACTACCGTCCCCTGATCTCTACTCTCCAGGCCACACTCTGTTATTTCTTGTTGTGTGCACAAACTCTACTCTGTCTGCAGCTCCCCAGGCACTGGGATGATGTCCCATGCCTTTCTTCCCCCATGTTGTCCCTTTCAGAACCAGGAGACAGCACTCAGTAAACTAGTTTGGCCAAGATTGGCCAAGAGCTCACGTCTAATAGCCTGGAGCGAGAAGGGCCTTATGTACTCACTGACATATTTTCACGACCCCAGATCTAAAGGCATATTTGGCACAGGCTCTGATAATGATATGACATGCCCTGAACTGGGACAGCTCTGGCCAACCTGGGCTGCAGAGCCTGTGCTTGGGCTGGGAAGAAAAGATGGTGTCTTTGGGGTTCGTGTGAGATGCACTGGGAGCTCCTGTCCTGTGTTCTCCTCCTGCGCCTGAGTCCCCCTGTTGGGTCTCCACCTGGTCCTCTTTGCTGTGCCTTCTCTGTCCCTGCGTGTAAAAGGAAGTAGTTTGACTGCCCTAAGTCCCCTTCAGGCTTGGTCATTCCAGTCGATGGAGTTGAATTAGCTGGCTCATTTGTCTCTGAGCTGGAAGACAGGCTTGCAGGCAGCTGTTGCCTCCCCAGAGCTGGAGACACCTTTGCAGAAAGACCTCCTTCCCTCCCAGGAGTGAGCAGCTCTGCCCTCAGCCTTCTGCCTCGCGGTGGGCAGAGGAGGCAGGCAGGCAGCAGGCTGCACCTCACTGGGGCCTCCCCACCCAGCTGGGCTGAGCGGCCAGAAGTCTCTCAGATGCCAAGAGACAGTGAGTATGGAGTTCCAACCTTGAGCCCCCAAGATGCTGCTGTAGTGGGTTGAATGGTGGCTCCCCCCAAAAGAGATGGCCATGCCCCAATGCCCAGAACCTGGGAATGTTTCCTTATATGGAAAAAAGGGTCTTTGCAGATGTTATTAAGAATCTTGAGATGAGAAGATCCTCCTGGATTATCCAGATGGGCGCTAAATCCAATGAAAAGTGCCCTCATCAGAGACACACGGGATGTTTCACAGAGAGGTGGTGGCCATGGGACCACGGAGGCAGATACTGGAGTGTTGCAGCCACAAGTCAAGGAATGCCTGGGGGCCACCAAGAGCTAAGAGGAACAAGTCCCCAGAGGAAGCGCGACCCTGCTGACAACTTGATTTTGGACTTCTGGCCTCCAGAACTGTGAGAGAATACGTTTCTGTTGCTTAAAGCTCCCCAGTTGGTGGTAGTTTGTTACAGCAGCTAACGCACACGTCCTCGGCAGCTGCCTCCTCCTCCAGCCTCTCCGTGCAGAGCTATCTTTGCAAGCCAGCTTGAGGGGCTGTTTGCCTTGCAACTGTCGGGGCTGCTGCTAACTCAACCGGCAGCCTTCTGAGGGAGCGAAGAGGGGCGCTCTTTCTTCAGGCTGCCTTCCTTGCTGAAGCAGCCTTTTATGCTTATCCTGCTCCCCATCCTGAGCCCAGAGGTCCCTAAAGTTCTCCCTTCCCCTCTGGATACTGCAGACCTCTGGCCATTTTCCTTGTGCATTCCAACATGAGTCGCTGTGTCATTGGTGATCCTGTGTCCCTCCAATGGGATGGCAGGCCTTATCTAACACTTTACAGAGTAAAGGGAAAACTTGGGAGACCACCTGGTCGCCCTCCTTACTTCTACAGAGGGGAAGGAGGCCCAGAGAGGTCAAAGACTGCAGCCCCTGCTGCCAAGGCCCCACAGGGAGTCAAAGTGACAGGCCCCTGGGCTCCTGGCTCTCAGTATCAGCTCTTCCTACTGCACCTACCCTGGCCCCAGCAGGACTGCCCACTGAGCTTTGTTCCTACTTGATTCTGCGCATTACGAAATGTATGTCCCTTGAGGATGCTAGAGTTTCTTATCCTCCCAGGGTTTCTGGCTTCCAGTGAGATCAAGTGCACAGGGCTAAGAGGACACGTCCACCTGTGTCTGTATCCTGGATGCTTGGATTCAGGGCCAAGGGCCTCTGTCTAAAGCTGAAGGCAGCTGGGAAGCAGGCGGAAGTAGGCACTCAGTCCTGCCTTTGTCACTGCAACACACAGAAAGTTCCACCCCTTCTCAGGACGGTTAGGTGACGGGTACCTGCCTCAAGGTCACTATAAAATGAGGGATAAGGGTATGGAACCAGAGGGGTCTCTAAGATCCCTTCAGGCCTTTGCATTCCTGCAACAAGGAAGCACTTGATAGGAACCGTTTAAACAACTATTGCCACTGTAATAGGGACCCTAAACCACGTGATCTCAAAGCCCTAGGCTAATGAGGGTTAATCTCTCCAGTCCTTGTTTTCTTTATGTCCAAAATGGAAATAATAGCTCTTCCTGCCCAGGGTCATTATGAAGAACAGAGATACAGCTCAGAGCACAGAGATCTGAGGGTATTGAGTGGCCCAGTGATTAATCCCAAGGGAATTCCCGAAGCTGAGTGCCTGGTATATAGTAAATACTTAATAAATGCTCATTACCCACAGTGAGAACCAGGGGCCAGGGCTGACTCGCCCAGAAGTCACCAAGGCTCACAGAATATCAGGACTGAAGGTCACAAGGCGGAATGATGGAGGAGATGTGGCCAGAGGCTCACGCAGAAACTGGGAAGAGGACATGTTTCCAAGTGCCACCGAGGAATGGGAAGGGCACAGGGTTTGGCATGAGGCAGTCCTGGGGTTAAATGCTGGTTTTGCCATTTGCAAGCTGGGTGACCCTGAGCAAGTTACTTAGCCACTCTGAGTGTCAGTTTTCTACTCTGTAAAATGAGAATGAGTAATGCCCTCCTGTCAGGAGTCTTGGAAGGAGTACATGAGGAGATATGCACCTGGCACAGAGAAGTCATTTAACATGCAAGAGTAATTTCCTTGCCTTTTCCTAATTCCTTGTTTACAAAATTGAGAATAAGGGGCTGTTGGTCGGTTGCAGGAACCAGGGAAGGCTCCCTGGAGGAGGTGGCTTTGCCCAGGCTCTGGCAAGGCTAAGAGAGGCTGAGTGTTGGATTGCAAAGGTTCTCTCCTTCTTCAGAGGGCATCTCCATGTCACTGTGAAGTGGGACAGACGGCTACCCCATCAGGCTGCCTCTAAAAATAACCTCCCATCTTGCTCCCAGCGTTGGCACAATGCTCCAGGCTTCCTCCTGGCACTGCCCCTGCCCTGGCAGGGTTCTGCTATGGCTCTGGCTCAGTGCAGGGCCTCTGCAGGGCAGGGCCAGCAGGACTAGAGACCCGGGGGAAGGCAGGGGCGCTTCTCAGAGCAGAGGACCCTGGGCCTTGAGGGCACAGGTTATGGTGGGATCTGGAGCAAGGCCCAGGGTTCTGTGCTAATTTAATCTTAATCTCGCACCTGGGTGTCAGGGAGGATTGAAGGAGGAGGCTCCTGGGTGGTCTGCTAGTCTGGTAGGGGTCTGCCAACAACTTCTGGCCTCTGCCTTCCCAGACGCCTTGGTCTGGCCGAGCAGAGGCAGGTCTGGCATGGGGGGAGGTGGGCATGCACTGTCTTTTGACATTTACAAGTGCTTTCTCACCCACGACCTCTTCTGGCCCTTGATATACCCCTCTCCCGCCCCCAGTCACCTGGGGCTGGAGGGCTGTGCCTTCAAATACCTCGTTAATCCTCTGCCTGGCGACGTGCTTGGCACTGAGCTGGTGCTCACTCTGAAATGATGAATGAGCACAGACTTTGCACTTGGATAGACCTAGTTCGAATTCGGACCCAAATTCTAACTAGCCTTGGGGCATTTAGGCAAGTGACTTCACCTCTTTTTCCTCATTTAGAAAACAGACGTCGTCCATGTCACCACTTCTGGGTGACCCTTTTTCATCCCATCTCCACTCAGGTCCATTTGGGAGACTGCAAGAGGGAAAATAGGCAGAGCAATCCCTAAGGAACTCCAGACACAGAGTGGGGACCCCAAATGTTAGCTGGCCCCTCCGCCATCTCAGGACCCTAAATGGCTGCAGGACTTGTTTGCTTCATTCTGAGGATTAAGTGACTTATCCAAGGTTACCCAGATGTGGAGTGGAGAACTGACATTAGGCCCTGAGTCTCCTGACCCCAAGTACTGTGTCCTTTCCTTTCTGGGTGAGGAAGAGGAAAGTTGAGAAAAAAGGAAAGGGAAAGGAAGACGGCGGTGTGTGTGTATGGGGAAAGAAGAGAGGAGAAGGGGATGAAAGAGAGTGAGCCGAAGGTCTCCAGCTCCAGGCTGGAGCAGAGAAGCACAGATTTCATCAATGGCGCTCAATGGTCAAGATGTAACTGGACTCTAACTGACATTCCACCTTGAGGCCTTGAGACAGGCAGTAGGTGGGCCAGGAAGTGGGGAGCCTGGATGGGCCAGCACCATGCCCCTTCCTTTGGGGAGAGAGGGTAGATGGGGAGGTGGAAAGGAGCAGGTACAAGGATGGGCAGGAGTTGAAGGGAGATCGGCCCCAGTGGGTCCCTGTCAGGCTGAGGTCCACACTGAGGGCACTACTGCCCCAGCCAGCTCCTCTCTCTGGAGCGGGAGATATCTCCCTGGCAGTCTACATCACCTGGAGTCTGGTACTTACGAGTGCTGGCTCAGGGGCCAAGGGGACCTGGGCTTAAAACCCTGCAACAGCCACCTGCTCACCGGGGGAAGTCACTTAGCCCCTTTGGATATCAGCCACCCCCTCTGAGGTTTGGACAACGCAGTGAGGTTTGGGACTCCTTGGAGGTCTTCCTAGGGGTCGATGTGAGCTGGCAGTGAGAGCCCACACAGGTGGCCCCGCGAGGCCACATATGTAGTGAAGATTACCGGTGATGATGACAGTGTAAGCATCGCAAGGATTATGAGGCTTGAACATGAAGCATGGAGTTGTGCTCAGTTTATTAATTCAACAAGTCCTTATTGGGGACTACAATTCAGCGACTCATGGAGCCAACAGGGGTCCTTGCCCTCCTGGAGTGGCCGCCCAGGCAGCTGCCTGGGGCCTGTGCGCTGTGACTCGGCCCTGCAGGCTCCTTCTCCGCACCCGCCCGCCAGCCCTGCCAGCTCCGCTCCAAGGAGCAGCGTGCTCTGCAGTCTGAATGTGGAGCATTGATGAGGGCATAGGGAACATCCAAAGAGGGAAAGGAAAAAGTGAAGCTGGTAATTAGCTGCTGAGGACGCTGGGAACATGTCTCCCCAGCTGGGGCTCAGCTGATGAGGAACCTGCCCTGGGGGCCCGGCCCAGCTCACTCTCTCCTTTCATTAGTGCAGTTTCCACTCGGCTGTTTCCACACCGGAATTTCCATGCTGGGCGCCCGGCTTCCCTGGGGAATGCCAGGTGGGGTGGTGGAATTGGCCCTGGTTCTGAGGTCAGGGGGTCTAGATTCAAATCCCAGCTCTGATACCTACTAGAGGTGTTTTCTTGGGCAAGTCACCAAGTCTCTTGGGGCCCCATCCCCTCATTTGTGGCAGTGAGGAAACTCTCATCACTGTGGGATTGTTGTGTCAATTAAAGAGGGGAATGTTTTTATTGTATCAGGCACATGTTGGGTGTTCAGCAAATCTTAGGTTTCATTTCTCCCCTTCCTGATGCCAGGCCACTGAAAAAGGAAAGAGGAAGGGTTTACCCTCATAGAGATAGAAGGAGAGGGGATGCTGGATGACCAGGAACAAAGGACCAAGGACTTCTCCAAAGTTGCAGAGAAAGCGAACCCAAGAGCTGGCACAATCCCCCTTTCAAAGATATGCCTTAGGGCTCTGCTAGCTTGCTGGAATCTGGCCCACCCTCTTCCCCGCGGGTTCTGCTACATGAGGACTCAGGGAGGGGCTGGCCCTGCCCCGTCACTCCCCCAGCCCAAAGAAGGCTGGATAACTGAATCTCAGAGAATCCACTTCTAACCCACCCTGAAGGCTGGGGAATGGGCCCCACAGAGGACCCCCCATCATTGCATCAACATCAGGATGGAAGGCCTGGTGGGCTTGAAGGATGAGCTCTGAACCAGGAGTTGGGAGGCTGGCTGAGGGCTAGTTCTTTCTCTGGGCCTTCGTTTCTTCATCTGGGGAAGTAGAACCAATAGCATCTACCTCCAGGGCCACCATGCTCGTCTGCACGTTCTACAAGTCTAGAGGGGATTCCCAAGATGTCCCTTTGAAGGCTTCTGGCTCCATCTCTCTCTCTGATGGACTGAGAAAAGGCAGGATACCTGCCGCAGTCCCCAGGAGCTCTCATGAGCAAGTTACACTGGGTGCTCTTGAGCCTGGGGATTTGCTTTCTTGAGGGAGAACATCAGAAAACGCTGCGCGAGGCACTCTTCTAGGCATTTTATATATATTTCAAGTAACTCATTTAATCATCACAACAACCCAATAAGATAGCTATATTATTCTTATCACCTTCATTTTATGGAGGGAGAAAATAAGGCATAAAGAGATACAATGAGTTACCTGAGGTCACACGGCTAGTAAAGGGTGTAGCTGGGATTTGAAGCCAGGCTGTCTGTATTACACATTCTTCCTCTGTATTGCCTCTTGTGAAATACACCAACACTACTCAGAGTGTGGCAGTGGAGTATGATTGTGTATCTGTTAGCTATTGCTGCATAACAAGCGACTCTAGAAACTAAGTGGCTTACTTTTCACAGGTCTGTAAGCTGGCAGGGCAGTGCCTCTGCTGGGTTCTGGGCTCACTCACTGTGCTGCATTCAGCTGGGGGCAGGCTGGAGGGTCTGCAGGACCGGAAGGCCCCCTGTGGCATCACTCACATGTCCCATGCTGGCTCTTTGCTGGTTCTCCACCTGTCCTCTTGTCCGCCAGTAGGTAGGCCAGCTGTCTCAGGGCAGCATCCCAAAGGGCAAGAGTCGAAGCTGGAAGGTCTTGTGAAACCCTGGTGGCCGAGCTTCCACAATACCCCTTCTGCCACATCCCATTGGTCACAGAGTCCAGACTCAAGGGGTGGAGGAAACAGTTTCCACCTGTGGATGGGAGGAGCCTCAGAGACTTCACAGACACAGTTCATCTATCACATGATGCCGGGGTTCACTATTGGGACACCTACTAGTTGTAACTTGGTCTCTTTTACTTTGTCTGAACTTCAATATCTCCCTCCATGAAATGGGACAATATGAATACCTCCTTGTCAAGTCTTATGAGGACTAAGTGAGAAAATGCCATAAGGTGCTTTGCACAGTGCCCGATACATAAATGCCCACAGCTACTATAATTAACAGACTGCTCTTACTAGTCCATGCACTCAAGGCAGGAAAGGACGTTGAGGGACCTCTGAGAGGCCTGGTGCCCTGCCCGAGTGAGCTGAGCAGAGCTGTGACAGTTATCCAAGAGTCCCAACACAAAAACCACACAAACAGCCCACCCCCCCAACTCCCAAAAATGCCATACCAGCTGCCACTCTTAGACTAAAGCAAAAAAGGCAAATATTGCAGTCTGGGGACCGCAAATCGCTTTCTCACACTTGCCAGCTGTGATTGATTGGTGCTGGCTGCCAGAGTCCTGCACAGAGAAGGGCTGTGAGGACCGGTGCCTGCTCAGTGGCCAGGAAAGCCAGGACGGATCAGCGGAGTGGGAGTGGGCCCCACGTGCCATTTATTTTTTTGTTCTGGCCTCAGTTTTGACTTCGTCTGCTGCAGAGCCACCCACTCTGGACCTTTCATTCCACAAGGTCCAGAGTGGTCAGGAGACCGGCCCAAGGTCACATAACAGGACCATCTCCTTGTCAGTAACTGTCTTGTGTTTTCATTCTTCCCAAATCCTTGGGGAGTCTGGACAGATATGTTTCCAGCTCCTGCTGTTTGAGTTTCCAATCTCCAACCAAGAAAGGTGGCGACGCAGAGCTTCGTGCTCTAACTCAGGCCGCCGGGGTCCCACCAGGGGCAAGGCAGGCAGCATGAGGGACAAGGCTTCTCCGCTCTTTGCTTGGATTCAGATAGGGCATTTTCGAATTTCTTGAGATCACAGTGGAGGCCAGCCAGTTCTATTTTCACCCGAGGATCAATCATCACTTTCCCTGGTCTCATGTGCACGTCAGCTGCATGAACTTAGTCGGGCAGGAGCACGATTAGGAGTGAAGGAGGGGTGATTATTTAGGCGCTTGGGGCCAGCAGGTTTGGAGCTCCTTTTCTTAGGCAAAGACATGACACAAATCTTCCCACTGCCCGGCCAACTCCTCCTCCGTGTGTGCCGGGGGTGACACTCAGACAACGTCTGCACACAAGGCCCGACCATTAAGGAATTCATTAATCAGAGTCCTGTTTACAGCTCGCTGGCAAGCGATTATAATTTACTGGCTCAAGCCAGACCCTGGGCCTTCCTGCATACTGCTGGGACATTTGGTAAAAATATCAGCTGGGGACCGGGCCAGGCTGGGAGGTGTGTGTGCAATGCATGCTGACTTGTGAAATGAAGGCACAGTGTGGGTCGCAGGTATCAGGGAAGGCTGGAAGACAGCCTGTCACTGGCTCGAGGTGTCACCTTGGACAAGTCACTTCTCTGTCATCTCACATCTGTACTGCGAGGGGTTTGGAGTAGCTGGATGACAACATCTGTCAGACCACAGACTTCCCCTGTGTGGTCTGCACTGGATCCGCCTGTATTATATTTAAAGACGAGGAAAGAAATCCACTGGCAGCATTTATAAACTGCAGCTTTCATGAGAAAACCCAGAGTTCCAGTGCGACACGGGGTGCGTCCTCCTAGACGGCAACGGTGGCCACAAGCTGAGGGGTCCCTGGTATCACCACCTGGGTCTGCGATCTCAGGTGTACCAAGGCTAGTGCCAATCCCTGCTACCAGGCCTGGGCCCAGTGCTTCCATGGAAGGCTTCACGTTGCTCACTACACAAAGCATCTTGCTGTGGGACCCCATGGAGCTGAATTCCTACCATCCGCCTGCCATGCCACAGGCATAGGTGTGGGGCTCTGTTTGGCCAGAGAAGAGTACTTTTTTATCATTCTCACAAAGGCATTGTTGGGTCCCGTGATGGCCTTGCCTGGGCCCTCAGTTCCTGTGGTTTGCATTCCTGCAGAGACTGAGGGTGGGGCTTCCTCAGGGTAGGAACCCAGACAGGGCACCGGCCTGTCAGTCAGGACAGCTACCTGTGAGAACGTGGGAAGTCCCTCCCCCTCTCTGAGCTGCAGTTTCCTCGTTTAAAAATTGAGAGGGTTAACTAGATGATCTCAAAACCCTCTGGCTATGAGAGAATATGATGCGTAGAAGGGAGAAAGGCTGCAGACTCAGCCAGGGGTGCTGAAGGGTGAATGGGACTGCATGTTTTAGGGCTGGGGAAAGGTTGGGGAGGTGAGCAGGAGGGAGGGATGGGGCACAGCACAGACTGGGCACAGCCCTCCTGTCCCCAGACTCATCTTGTGGTGCCCTGTGAGGCCAACTCTGGCTGGCAGGGGAGGCCTGGGGCTGCAGCTGCCTTACTGGCCTCACAGATGAAGTCACACAGCAAGTTCAAGGCAGAGGTGGGACTAGAACTTTCGCCCCTACTCAGCTTAGGGGCAATGGTATTTTGACCAAATGCGTGACATCCAGGAAGTTTACCCTGGTCCCTACTGAACATAGAATACCTGGTCCCTACCCTCTCCAAGGGTGTGGATGGAATGGGAGAGACCCTTAGGAGTTGAAACATGGAAAATGGGCTGGGAGAAGGGGAGGCATTCTAGGTCGGGAGATGACAAGAGCTCAGGCAACCAGCATGGGGGTAGGGGGAACCCACTGGTTCTTTTTATCTCCTCAGTTTTCTTTCCATGAGCTCAGAAATTTTTTCAATCATCCCTCCTCTGTCCGGGCTCTGTCCTTTCTTATTGCCACTTCCTTTGTCCTGGCTTTGACATTCTCTAGTCCAGGGGTCAGTAATCTGTAGCCTACAGGCCAAATCCAACTAATTGCCTATTTTTGTAACATATTACTAGAACACAGTCACATTCATTTGTGTCCTATTGTCTGCAGCTGCTTTGTACTGCAACCGCAGAATCGCATGGTGAGGCAGAGACGGTATGCATGGCCCTCAATGCCGAAAAAAAAATTACTATCTGGGCTTTTACAGAAACAGTTTTCCAACCCCTGCTCTAGACCCACCAGAGCTCGTGAAACTAGAGTCCTGATAAAATGATCAGCCTGTTTCCTTATTTTACCAAATGAGGGAAATGAAGCTCAGAGACATCAAGCAACTTACCCAATATCACACAACTAATGAGAGACAGAACCAACATCTGAACCCAGAGAGTCTGCCTCTGGAGTCAATGCTCCCTTCTTGAGCGAGGTCACTCTTCCAAGGTAGTGGGATTTCCAGATGCCAATCAGTGCCCAGAGTATAGGCCAGAACATGGGCATCTTATGGCCTCTGCCTTGGCCATTTTCCTCCAAAGTCACTCCTCTTCCTGGAATATAATGGACTAGATATTTTGTGTTGATCATGAGAAGAGGGCTTTAGTGTAGGAGAGCCTGTGCGTAACTAATATCTTTCTAAAAGTCCTTTAAAGGGGGACCATGAGCTAGTTTGGCACGTGGTCATTTGCGCACGGCAGCAATGGTGTTGGCTGTTACTCTAGCCAATGAGAGAAGGGGTTCCTTAAGCGACTGGCTACCCAGGGAGTGACACTGCAGGAGGAAAATTTAACTGAGTTAGGGGAATGAATGGGGTACAAGCGCATCTGAAACCCCTGGTGGTACAACTGGCCCTCAGTGTAGGTCCTTGTAGAATATTGTTTGTTTCATGTTGATCGATGAACGGATTTCATGTGCTGAAAAACAAAAATCCGTTCCTTGAAAGATCCCAAAGGAAGACCACTTAGGCAAACTCACTTAAAATGTGTACATACCCAAGGATTTAACACATTTTATGCAAAATAAACTTTTTACATAACACTATATAACCAATTTACCACGAATCCATTTTTTTCATCATTCCTTATTGTTTATGTAAAAGAGGTTCAGGTAATGGATTGTTGTAGCTGTTTCATACACATATTTTATTACTCTTATGAGTGCTGTGGCTCCTTCATTTTGAACAATACAGAAACATGTTTGAAGGAAGCAAATGCCCTGAAGAATGGTTCATACCACCACTCCAAGCCAACCTGTAAAATTGGCACCAAAGCCCTGACTAGATGCTGCACCTTTTCCAGAAAGCTGCTCTTGTTGATTCGGATGACGAAAGGTACGCCCGTAATTCAGCACCAACCGGGAAATGCAGCTCCGCCTGGAACAATCGTTTTAGGTTCACTTGCTGAACCAAAACAGGTGTATGTCACTGACAATAGATTTCATTACTGCCAAATAACAAGTAGAATGCCAGTCAGGCACGGATTTTAAATATAAACACAAAGTTGTAACTTGATGCATACTCTTTGGGCATTCTGGAATCTTCTGGAAAAATCTGACTTTCTGCATAATGGTTTATTCTCCAGTTTATCCAGAACTTACTCCTACATTATCTGATCATCCCTGCATTAACCAGGTGTGGTGGACATTGCCATCCCCATTTCATAGCTGAAGAAACTGATGCCTAGAGAGTTGGATGGCACTTGACACAGCAGAGCTGACTCTGCCAGCCCAGCCATTCCTCAGCTCTGTGCTCTTTGGATGTGTTGAAAGTAACACACTTACACTTCTTTTCACTTTGTCTCTTTAATTCTGAGGGATCCTTCAAACAGATCCCAAAGAATGAGACTTGCAAGTTCAGTCCATGGGCCATATGCCACATGCTCTCGTTTCAGGGAACAGGCCTGTGAACAGAAAGAGCCCTCCTCAGGAGGGCATCAGAGGGAACAAGGAAAGATGCTTGGTTAGGAATCAGAGTGAGATCACCCTTCCAAATCCTGGCTCTGCTACTGGCTAACCGGGTAAACTTGGGCGAATCAGATTTCTTTGTGCCTCAGTTTCCTGGCCTATGTAATAAATATACTGATGCCTATACCATCACTCTATTGGGCGCTTGCGACTCTTGGAAGTTGAAATGACAAAATATAAGTAAGACTCCCACCACTTCAGAAACCACTCAGGAATGGTTTCTAGATTATTATTATCTAGACCAGTTTATTTGCTCCTCTGCCATGAGGCCAGAATCACACACCCAGTCCTTCGCTGAATGAGTAGAATTTGTTCCTGAAAACTGCTGCTAAATAAAAAGCTGTTAAACGAAACACCCATTCCATAAATTGTAATGGAAAACGTTATGAGGCCTTCTATCCCAAGGCACTGTGTTAAGGCTGCACCCTGGGCAGACTCCCCAAGGTTTGTCTCATGCCTGGGAGTTCCACGGGTGGTGCCAATGCTTGTCCAGGCCTGAGAACTCCCATCTAGCCTCACCCCTTCCTTTCACGGGTGAAGAGCCTGAGACTTCCCTCCTCCTCCCAGGCCTGGGAATGTGTTCTGGCTAGCCTTCTGAGCCCCATTTTACAGACGGAGAAACTGAGCTGGAGACCCACGCAAGGCCACCCAGGCAGTCTATGGCGGTGCTCTGGGCTGAATCCCAGGTTGGTCCAGCCTGAGCCCCTGTGGTCTCTGCCCCACAAGTGGAAGGAGAGTGGCTTTGCTAATCTAGGCTTTCCTGAAATTCGACCTGGGGGTCTCAGATAATCATCCCACAAAATCTAAAGGCTCCTGGCCAGAGCTAGGCGTCTGCTGCAGCTTGCATGTACATAGCCAAGGGGCAAAGGCACATTGACTTGGGGACCAGCTCCCTGGTTCCCCAAGATTAGCCAGTGTCAGTGGGGAGAAATTCCTAGCTAGGGCATTTGGCTGTACCAGTGGGGCCTCCTCACACCTCACCCATCAGAGGAGGCGCCCCAGGAGCACTGGCATGGTGAGTGCGGTGATTCTGGACAGCCGGATAGAAGCTGGGTCTCCTGCCATATGTGCCCCCTCCCCAGCCAGCTGGGCCTCAGCCTGGACACCAGAGGCACTGGGAGCTTATTACAACACCTGGGACACAGCGAGCTCCTGTTCTGTGGAGCTGTGCCAGGTCTTGTGTGCAGAGGTGAGGGACACCCCTGTCCCCACAGAGTCTGCTGTCTCCTGGGGGACACCAGAGCACACCCTGGAAAAGGGAGTGTAGGCTATGTGTGTGTGTGCAGAAAGTGCAGGAGGAGCCAGACGAGGGAGGAGAAGGAGAGTGTGGGGACAGTCCCAGAGAGCAGTTTCCAGGCTCTCGGTCTCTCGTGGAAAGGTGCTGGCTCGGGTAGTAGATGGCCGTCAGCTGTAACCAGTTAGCCAATTAGCCACTGATATAAGTGCCGTGGCTGCGCTGGTTGGTCAGTCGGTTGGGTGGCAGGCAGAGAAGCAGACGGCAGGTTGCAGGTCGTGTGGACCCAGCCTCCAGTGAGACTATAGTGGTGTGACTCCCCTACCTATGGCTCCATGGGTGTTCCTTTTTGGCCTCACCGTATCCTGTGTTCTTGTGTGGGGAGCGGGAGCTGAGACCCCGCAGGCTACCCCATGGGACAAATAGCGTAGCGAGCAAGGTCTCCAGAATGACAGAGAGAAAGGGAAGAAGGGGAAGGGGAGGGTGTGAAGCAGTGGGAGAGAAGGAAGGGGTAGCAGAGAGCTCGGGATGCTGGAGCCAGAAGAATACTTTTCCTGTCTTCATTATGTCGCCTTTCCCCCAGTGGGATGCAGCAGAGTCAGGGATATTCCCTGAGGCTGGAGTCACACGCCCTGCAGGCATACAAGGGCAGGAGAGCCAACTGCCATGTGGGACAGAAGGACCTGGCTATCGAGAGAGAGGCTTGTCCTAAAGGCTGGGCCCCCACGCAGCTCCAGTTGCTTGGGTCCACGTGGAACAAGAGCTTCGTGATGCCAGATTTCCCAATGTTCTAATCCAGAAGCTCGATTTCTGTGAAAATGTCCCATTTTCAAAACCTCACTCAGGCCAAACAACATGCATCTGTGGGCTGGATTCAGCCTGCTGAGCATCTGACCTGGTCTGTTTGCTCAGAAAAGAGCTCGGCTGTTGGGATCAGAAAAACTGAGTTTGCAACTCATCTGCCACTTTCTGCCTGTGGGCTCCTGGACAAGTAATTTCATCTTGGAGACTGTTCTCTTATCTGCAAGATGTGGAGAAGAATGGCTGTCTCCTAGGGTTGTGGTTGGGGTAAAGATAATGCTAGCCAGAATCCTCCTGTAGGGAACCAGCAACTAGCACATTGTAAGTGATTAACAATTATCAGGTCCTTTTATCTTCAGCTTGTTCTTCTCAGGCCTTGTTTCTTAGAATTGGCCTCTTTGACATCTTTCCTCTTAGAAGCTATCTCCCTTGGTTTAGGATGAAGACTCAGGCAGCCTGTTCCTTTGGATCTGGGACAGACTGGATTGTAGCTTACCAGCTCCACGTCTTTGAGGACCAGGTCTTCCACAAAGGGGAGGACGAAAAGTATTAGACATGTGCCCGTGAGTACACCCATCCCCCCCATTCTGTAAGAAACTGAAGCTCGGAGAAAGACAAAGGCTTCCCAGGTCACCTGGCATCTCAGTGGCAGAGCTAAGACTAGAATTGCAGCTTCATGGCTCCCAGCCCGGTGGTCTCTGTATCCCCACTGCCAGCTCTGGATGGTTGTCTGGAATTGGGGAGGGGTCCGGGGAGGGTCATGTTTCTCTCCCAGAGGGTGCTGTCAGACTGCAGCTTGGTGAGCTGGAGTCTGGGAAGCTGCCGCTTTGGAGGAGCTCAAGCCTGTGATTTGGTAGCCGCTCACGTATCATGCAAGCGCTGTTTAGCCTTGGAGCCCTCAGGCTGGTCAGAGAACCCCATGAGCAGAGTGCAGCTCTGTCCCTGGGCTCCCAGCCTTCACTGCTCTCATCCTGACACTGCACTGTTATGCCCCCCAGGCGCATTCAGCCCCTCAGCCTTCTCAGCTAGAGTAACACTGGTTCAGAGCAAGGAACCCGACTGTATCGTCGCAGTATTTCCTGGGACAAACCAAGTGCCGGAGACCTAGTGGGCCTCATTGAAAGCTTGTTGAATGGAATAAAATGAGAGGAAGAAAAACTGACTTCCTGTCTGCCAAACTCACAAAAACAATTTTAAAACAATACCAGCAAATGCTGGCAGGGTAGTGGTGAGACTGCTATACTCGGTCACTGCTGGTGGCGTTATTAATTCTTTCCTCTTTTTCGATTACACAATATATAAAATATACTTTACAGACGCTCATGCCTTTTGACCTACTAATTCTACTTCTGGGAAAATGCAAAAGACCTGTTTTCTTCAGTTGCCGCTTTCTTCGCCATGGCTCCACCTATTATTTGAACAATTTTTTTCCTTTTTTTCTGCCTTCCCTTATTGCCCAGAGACTAACTGAAGCCCATTTGCTATACTTGTCCAAGCTACTTTTAAAGGAACATTAACTCACGAACAAGGCTGGCACTTTTAAGGCCATTACTATAAGAAACACGTGGGACGGCAGCCCTGGCAGTCTTGGAACTCAAGCCATGCCCGCAGGGCTGGTTTTGCTTTCTTTCCTGGTGCTTCCCTTGTGCTCATGGAGGAGTCAGCCATGTTTGCCTTTGCTGCCCCCCTCCCACCCCTCTGTGCCCTCTCTCTCTTCTCCCTTCTAAAATCTCGTGAGAGCCTTAAAGGTCTCAGCTGAGGGGTCTCCTTGGGGAAGTGGCCTCATGGGCTGGCTCTCTGGCAAGCTGAGTATAAGTATCAGGGCAAGAGGCAGGGATAGCTGCAAGGACAGGAAGTTTCCAAGTAGTTCCGAAAGGAGCTGGGATGAAGTTCACGAAGATACAGAGGAGCCCAGACAGATAAGAACCCAAGGTGAGATTCACATAATAGTTCAAACGTTTTCTGTCCCATATGATACTGTCGCCTCAGATTTTCTCGTTGAACCCAGGATAGCTTCTGATCAGATTTGTGTCTTGCAAACAAACAAATAAACATGCTTCTAAGACCCAAAGGAGTGGTTTTGAGACAACATTTTACAGCGAGGCAGTCCAGGGGCCTCTCCAGTTCTATGCCAAGTGCGTCATGAAAACCTCTGGCCCCTTTCTGCAACAGACAATGTTCAGATGCACTTACGTATTGATTTCATTCTGTTTCTTACTTTTTAATAACATACTATGTCTTTTTCTATGTACGTTTAGTGTTTGCTTCCAACTGCTCGAGAGTCTCCTAAAACTTGTACCCACTACATTCTCCTTATCTTTTCTCCAAGGGAGGGACGTCCCGTGCCATGGCACACTATGGTGGACATGCTTAGAAGTGTACCTCCGTGGATGCCGTGTTCAGCTGTCGGGAGAGCCAGAAACCCTGCCCTCCTCTGAGCAATTGCCCATCCGCATGTTGGTGTTGGAGGGAGTCTCAGAGATGGTTTCTGCCAGCTGGTCCATTTCCCAGGTGAGAATTCTGAGAATTAGACAGGGAAAGTGACTAGCCTCTGGTCATCAGTTGGATTGGTGGCAGAACCAACACTACCACCGTGATCCACCTGCTTCCCCTTCTACGTTAGGACAATTACAGAAGTGGTAGCAGGTAAAGGGTGGGAGAGGAGGGTAAAGAAGGTAGGGATCCACAGATTCTAGGGCAGGAGCTCAGCTGGATGGTAGGAGGGGGAGGGGTGAACATCACTTAACTTCTGGGGTCATCTCTCTTATTAAGGAAATGGGAGTCTGGCTAATGCTGCCTGTTCATTGAAGGCAAGGAAGGGCCGTGTGCGTGCGTGTGTGTGTGTGTGTGTGTGTGTGTGTGTGTGTGTGTGTGTACCTCTGCATTTATTGATAGCAACAATGGTGTTGCTGCTACAAAGAGCAAACAAGCATGGAGCAGGGGCAGAAGGAAGACAGAGAGGAGCAGTCATGTAAAGGCAGCTGTCCTCTCAGCAGGGAACGTGGTTTCCCCAACCACGTGCTGCCTGCAGCATGGTCTCAAGCCAGAACTGACTGTGTGTGAGTGACAACTCAGAAGGGTCTCTCCTAGACACTTGTTATGTCACCGGGAGATTTGTAGTAAAAATAACAACACAAACCATAGAAGATCTTGAATTTGCCAAAGGGCCTTCTTCTCTCTTATCACACGATTTCAGGTCAGGGTATAATCTTATATACTGGAAAATAAAGCCCACAAATGTGCTTATTGTTAAAAATCTGAAAAACAGACAGGAATGACAACAAGACAAATTTATAATCCTTAAAGTATTTGTTTTGCACTAAATATTAGAAAATTTGAATCCTACTCTATACATAAATGTATCTTTTTACCAAATAATTTATTGTCACATTTCTTCTTTACACGTCATTGGATATTCTTCAGAGACGTTGCTTAAAAATACTAAATAATTGTGTGATGATACTTTATGTTATTAAACCAATCTCCTGCAATGCTGTGTTATCGGTCATCTATGTAGTTTCCAAAATTTGGCTTTTGCAAATAATTCAGTGTCAAACATTGTTTTATATAAATAAATCTTTGTCACAAATTCTGATAATTAGATTCTTAAGAGGGAATTTGCTGTGTAAAAGGAATATAAAAAATATAGTACCAAATTGTTTCTAGTATCTGAAGGTGGTTTTGAACCATATCCATGTCCACATAGAGTATATCATTGTTAAAAGTCTTTGCTAATTTCAAAGTTTAAGCATGGTTTTAAAATTGTTTATGGTACATTTTTAATTATTTGCATTTTTGTGGTCATTCAGTTGCATTTCTCCTGTGGGTTTTCCATGTATATTTTGTTCCTTTTTCCATTGGTATTTGAGTTGTTTTCTTTTCAATTTGATTGAATCTAATAAGATCAGTCCTTCTGTTTTATTTATTACAAATGTTTTTAAGTTTGTGATGAGCCCTTTTAGTTTTGTTTATAATGTTTCAGAGAGTTGGGAAGATTTGAATTTTTTCAGTCTGATGTACTAATTTTTCTTTATCTTTTCACTTTCATATTTTTATGCTTGTAGAGCTTTATTTGGTCTCCTTATAAAAAGCTAATAGATGTTTATCTTTGCTTTCTTCTAGATTTTTATGGCTTTGTTTTTTACATTTAGCCCTTTAATCCTCTAATTTATTTTGGCATCAAGTACGATATGAAGATCTGAATTTATTTAGTTTTGTAACTAGTTAATCAATTGCCTGGCACGAGTTCATCAGTAATCTTCATTTCTCACCTTATCATCTACTGATTTTACTTATATAGCTATCGCATTTATATGGTAAGGCCTGCTTTCGAGGTATTTTTTTCTTCCATTGATCTATCTAGTAATTTTTGTGCTATGATCATACTGTTTTATAATAATTATAACTTTGTATTATATTGCATTTTTTTGTGTGGGGAACGTCTTCATTATACTTAATTCCTAAAATCTTCTTGGGAAGACTTGCCTCTTCATTTTCCTGGATGAAATTTAACATAATTTAGAAATTTAGAATAACTTGATCAAGACCTAGATATCACAGTGTTTTTTTTAAAAAACTGCGTTAAACATACTATCAATTTGGGAAAGAATGAACACCGTTATAATATTTAAGTTTTCTACTCCAGGAATATGCTGTATCTCTCATTTATTCAATGTCTTTATGTCTCTGAAATGTTTTCTCCGTTCTACATGTTGTCGTACACATTTATGGTTAAGGTAATTCACAGTTACAGTATCTGTAGCTGTTGTGAATGGACCTTATTTTCCAGTGTTATGTTCTTGCTGGTTCTGGTTGGTACATTCAAAAAGTACTGTTTAGAAAATATGTACTTATTTTGCATTTAATCATTTGAATATTAAGAGTTCTAATAGGTTTTCCCTTTTTTTTTTCAGAATTTTTTTTTAGGTAGGCCATTATAGCAGGTCCTTAAATAATGTCCTTCCATTCAATGTTGATGAGAAGAAAAAAAGAAAAGATGGTTCTTGGCTGTCTGTATGGAGTTCGCGCAATCTCCCCATGTCTGTGTGGGTTTTCTCTGGGTACCCCTGTGTCCTCCCACATCCCAAAGATGGGCATGCGAAGTGAACTGGTGTGTCTGAACTGTCCCAGTCTGAGTGAGTGTGGGTGGGTGCGAGTGGCCCTGTGATGGAGGGGCGTCCTGTCCCCTGTGCGCTGAGCTGCCAGGAAAGGTGCCAGCCACCTGCAACCCTGAAGCAGAATAAGCGGATTAGAAAATCATCCTACTTGTTTTTATTCATCTTTCTTAAGTGTATATAGAGTGCACATTTATTCCAGTGTTTAACATTAGAAGTGTTTTGGGCCTTTATTGAGAAGTTTGGTGATGTTTTTGTGACCAGAAATATGCCATAGGAACTTAAGTCTTATTTCTGTCAATTAGCTTGTGGTAAAATTGGTTTCCTTATGTGTTGTTTTGCTTAAAGTCAAAGTTTCTAAAAACCTAATGAGCCGTTGAGTGAGAACATACTGTATACTCTGTGATAATTGAAACTTCTGCCTTCCAATAGCTACCCCTCTTATTATCTTTTCTTGTCTTATTCTATCTACTAGGGCTCACAGAACAGTGTTAAATAATGGGAGTGTTTTAGGGATCATTGCCTTTTTCCTTATTTGATGGAATACTTCTAGTTTTTTACCAATGGGTATCATCTTAGCTCTTTGATTTGAGAAAGCTTTTTTTAAAAAAAAATCAAGGTAGGAAAGTACTTTTAGTTTACTTAAAAAAATTTTAAGTGAGATCTTTATGGAGCATTTTATTAAATCCCTTTTTCCATTTCTTTAAAAATAATCCTATGGTTTTTGTCCTTTAACCTACTGATATGATGTCCCATGTTAAGCAATTTCCTGATGTTGAATCATATCCATATTCCTGGAATAAAAATTACTTGATCATGACCCATTCGTATTTTTATTCCAAGCTGGTTTTGCTTTGCTAAGATTTTGTTTAGAATCTTTGTGTTAATATTACAGGTTGTTAAGAAGGCAGGATCTGGAATGAGACTGCCTCGTTTTGAATCCTGAGTCTGCCACTTCTGGTTGTGTGCCCTTGGGCAAGTTCCTTCCCTCTCAGATGCTCTAAAAAAAAATGTGAACCTTTGTATGCAGCTCAGATCCCAGGGCTGTAGGGATGAAAT
This sequence comes from Rhinolophus hipposideros, assembly GCF_964194185.1. Taxonomy (NCBI): domain Eukaryota; kingdom Metazoa; phylum Chordata; class Mammalia; order Chiroptera; family Rhinolophidae; genus Rhinolophus; species Rhinolophus hipposideros. Next base: position 6,325,678 of record NC_138051.1, on the reverse strand, counting down.
GAGAATGATGTATGTAAAGTTCTTTCACATTTATCTCACCTACACCAACAACTCTACGAATTAGGCATTGCCATTTCATTGAACAAAATAGGAAACTGAGGGTGCACAGGTTGAGTAACTGGCTCCATGTCACAGGGCTGGTAAATTGCTAAAGAGTTAGGACTTAGCACTTGTCTGTACCCCTCCCTCAGAAGTTGAGACCCATTTGCAGTTTCTCAAGGGGCCAGCCGCTTGACAGCTTCCTGCCTTATCTATGCAAGTCCCTTTGTTCTGAAAGACTTCCCCATCCCCAATCTGGAAAACTATTCTTTAAAACCAGGTCAAATATCTCTTCTTCTGCGAGGCCTTTGTGCCTCATCCAACAGATCCAGTTCCTTCCTTTAAGTTACCACTGCATTTAATGTTTACGTTGTACTTGTCACTCCACTTTGCAGGGTGTCCTCTTCACCCTGGGTCCCAGTGCCCAGCACATGTTGCCTCCCAAAGAGGGTTCACATCTATCTGTTGAGAGACCCCAAATAAGAAGCAGTGTGGCATGGCAGAAAGGGCTCGTGCTTTGGAGACCAACTGGAACCTAAACCTTAGCTCTACCAATACTGGCATCTTGTCTTTCTTTCCTGAGCCTCCTTCTCTTCTGTAAATAGGAATAATATTCTCAACCTCACCAGGCCGCTGTGAAAACTACATGAGCGTAAAGCCCTTAGCTCAGTGCCTAATTCATCGTAGGAGCTCCTTAAACATGCTGCTTCCTTCCCTTCTCCTGGAACAACTACAGCTTCCAGGGCTGTATTCTTCATACATGTCTCTCTCCCCACTCGCACCTAGCACGAGCTGGACAAGAAATGCCTTTTGACTGAGATTCCTTGTGACCTGTAAGAGAATCAGGGATTGGTGTACCCATTTGCAGATGGATAAACTGAAGCCCTAAGGAGGAAAATGACCTGTTCCCTATCACAGAGGCACAGAGTGAAAGAGCCTGTCCCAGAACCCCAATTCCTTGAGCTAATTCCAATTCAGTGGCATTGTTTCTTTGGAACCACACAGCATTCTTCAACCTGCACCCTCTAAGATCCTGTCAATAGGTAAATTTTGAAAAAAAATGATCTGAGGTTAAAAAACAATGGGCTGCCTAACAAGACAAACACCAACAAAAACTCATGGACACAGATAACAGTTTAGTGATACCAGAGGATAATGGGGGAGGGGATGGTAGAAGAAGGAAAAGGGAGCCAAATATAACATATGGTGACAGAAGGAGAATTGACTCTGAGAGGTGAACACACAATGCAATACATAGATGATGTATTATAGAATTGTACACTTGAAACCTATATAATTTTACAAACCAATATCACCCCAATACATATATTTAAAAAAAGAGAGAGAAGCAAACAACACACAATGGGTTGAACAAAACTCTTCCACTGTTTTGGTGTTTAATTGTGTTACCCTTCCATAGCATGGGGGGGGGGTGTTGTTGATGTAGGTGATGTTGGGTCTGCCGGCAGTTTCTGAGTGTGGGCCAGGATCGTGTCTCATGCAGCCGAAGAATGGAAACGCTGACCAGGGAGAGGCAAAGAGTTTTAAAAAGAGGATAGTTTATTAGAGGCAGGAGAAGAGGTTGCAACTCCCGAGTGGGAGGGGGTCCCGAATGGGGGTGCCCCCTGACTGAGGGAAAAGCTCTTACTTTTATACTTTCCCTTGCCTGCTTGGGGAAGGGGAGCTGTTTGGAGAAGGGAACTTGTTTGAAGAAGGGAACTGGCGCCTTCTAATGAAATTCGTCTACCAGGTTTGTTCTGCCTGCCCATCCTAAAGGAATTAGCAAAGTAACCCACTCTTATCTATCAGATCTGCTCCATTTGTCAGGCCAAATGAATTTTATGATTAACCTCAAGGCCTTGTTACATTATGTCTTGGAGCGAAGGAGTGATTTCAAAACCTGAAGTTTTAGGATATGGCTGCCTTTGTTTATTCCAACAGGGACCTCCCTGTCTACCTAGGGACATGCTAGCTAACCTGTGTCATTGTCACCTGGGCTCTCTGTCAGCAAGGTGTTGAATCCCGGCTCTGCCCCTTACTAGTTGGGTGATGAATATGATAAGTGACAGAGTCAGGAACACTTTATTAAATGCTTTTTATGGGCCCTTGTTTCCAAACTTAGCAATGTAACCAACAAGAATAAGAACAATGACAACACCTATAAGAGTTCTAGTCTAAGAACTTAATGTGAAGTATTTTTATTCCAGTTTTATAGGTGAGAAAACAGGCAGGAAGACACAAAAATGGGCCATATTTACAGCTGGGACAAATGCAGGAAGCCTGCTGCAGAGGCTCTGTTGATTTTCCTTTTTCTTTTTGAGGGATGAGCTAGAGTTCTAAGGAGGGTGTGTGGGAAACCCTTGCTTGAGGGACACTGCCCCTCCTCCGACCAGAGTGAATACCAAATTCCTCAGAGGTACAAAAATCAAAGCAGCATTAAACAGCAGTTGTGGCAGCAGTAGTGGCAGTCCTGGAGGTTGAGTTCCTGACTGCGGCATGAAAATAAGAAGCTCTGGCCTCACAGGCTTGGGTTTTGATCCCAGATCTTGCCCTAGCTATGAGGCCTGGCATACGGCAAGCCACTTGACTTTTAGGCCTCAGTTTCTTTGTCAATGAAATGGGAATAATCTTAAGGTGCTGGAGTTAAGTGTGACCTCCTTTTCTGTTTCATGCCCCAAATCCAATCATGACCCAGTCTTGGCAATTTTGCATTAGAAAAAGATCCTCTATCCCCCGTGACCACTTCTTCTCTAAGCCCTTTGTCATTCACCTTGTTCTTGCCAACATCTTACCAGTGCCTCTTCTTCTTGTGTCTGATCTCCAGGTCACTCTGCCTCCTCTCCCAGGTCTTCCTCTGCTAGTGCCATTCCCTGGCCCAGAAAGTCGGCAATCCCCCACCCCCACCAGGGTAGCATGTGCACATGTGTGGGCGCAGACACACACACACACACACACACACACACACAGTCTGGGTTTGGGTTCCCCCAGGAGCAGAGCCAAGCACTCCAGTGGTAGAGGTTTCTTTGGGAAGTGTCCCAGGAAACACCAGTGGGGCGTGCAGAGGTGAGGCAGGGAGGGAAGGTGCTCGATACAGACAGAGGTTGTTACCACAGTGACCACTGCGGGCCCCGCAGCTCTATCCTGCCGGGGACGCGGCAGAGTGTGAAACCCATTGCAGCCTCGCCTTCTGAAGGAGCAGGGAGCTGGGGTATTACTGCACCGACTCCTGTCAACCAGTAGAAGACAGCTGCATCCCAGGGCCTCTGACTCCTGGCCAGCCCAGTCTTCTCATGCCTGCGCAGGGAACGATCCAATGGCCCCGGGAACTCAACAGTTGAAGGGATTCTGATGGTGGCAGATGGAAGCTGGCAGGGCTGGGGACAGGGCACACTTGGCTGGCGTCAGCATCCCCTGGAGGGCTTGATAAAACCCAGCTCCCTGGACCTCCCCCACCCCCTTGCTGCTTCAGTAAGTCTGGGGTGGGCCTGAACATTTGAATTTCTAACAAATTCCCAAGTATAGCTGCAGCTGGTCCAAGGACCACACTGAGAGCTGCGGCACCACATGCACACATACAACTCTACCAAATAAAGTCCAAGTGCCTCTGCCTAGTGTTCAAGGCACTCTGTCACCTCCCCTGATACACTTGCAATGTTATCTCCAGTGGGCCGACTGCAAATACCCATGGCGTATTGCACTGTCTCTGGAAACTGTCCTGTTATTTCTGACCTTCGCTTACGCTGTTTTCTGCTGGAATAGCCTGTCTCTGCCATTTGGGCTTGTTGGGATTGTACCCATCCTTTAATTTCAATGCCACCCCTCTTCTCATTAGCCTTCCCCACTGCCCCAACTATGCTTGTGATCTCTATCTTTCTCCCTGTCCCTCTCCCTCTCTCTCCTTTCTCTCATAGCCCCTTATCTGGGACTCTCTAACAGCACTTAAGACTGTCTACCTTGTGTCCCACGGAATTAAGTGTTTATTTTATCTTTTTAATAACGACCTACAAACCACTTTGTCAAAAAACGTCCCTTGATTTTCAAAACCACCCTGGGAGATAGGGAAGTTGAGTGGTGTTATTACAGAGCTCTATTTTGAAAATGAGGCTCAGAGAGGCGAAGTGACTAGCCCAAGGCCAGACAGCTAGAAAGTGTTGGGCTAGGCCCTGATTTGGGGTCTTCTAGGTGGAAATTCTGCATCCTGCTCTTCTGCTATCTTTCCCCCCTCCTCTTGAGGGTGGAATTGGGAAGTACCTTCAATGAATATTTGCTGGATGAGTTGGGTTGGGACGGACTGGAATCCTTTTCTTTGTATTGCTCCTAAAATAAGCTCTTGTAGAAAAGCTCAGCTCCTGGCTGACAAAATGCCCTAAGTCCTTGGTGTTGTCTCAGAGAACAGTCAGTCACTTCTTTTCCCCTCTAGAACCCTGAAATCACTAAGAACCTAAACTCCTGTGTGGCCCAGGGCCACCCTTATCCAGGCTATGCTTGGTCTTGGACCAGCATCTCCTATCCTGATACCAATTTTGGTGTGGGGATTTTTCCCCACACCAAGCACTTCTCCAATACCAGTGGGGTACCCTACGATTCAACTCGATTCTGACACTGTCTGCCTAGAGATAGCCTCAGATCCTACAGGTCAGGTGCTCAGTCCTACAAAATTCACCCCACCCCACTCCCACTTCAGACATCATTCACCTGGGCTCCTGACCAAATAATCCCCTCCTTGGGTTTGACTAATTTGCTAGAGTTACTCACACAACTCACAGAAATAGATTCTATAAGTCATGAATAGCCAGATGAAAGGATGAATAGCACAAGGTACGTAGGAAAGGGCTGGGAGCTTCCATGCTCTCCCCAGGCGTGCCACTCTCCCCAAATCTTCACATGTTCAACAACCCAGAACCTGTCCTGTCGGGTTTTTATGGAGGCCTGATTACATAGATATGATTGATTAAATCATTGACTATTGGCAATTGATTCAAACCCAAGCCCTTCTCTCTTTCCTGGGGTCAAGGGGTGGGACTGAATGTTCCCACCCTTGAATCACAAGGTTGGGTCCCCTGGCAACCAGCCTTCATTCTTAGTTTATCTAGATGCTTCTCAAAAGTCTCCTCATTAGCATAACCAAAGACAACTTTACAGCTCCCTTCACAGGAAATTCCAATGGTTTTAGAAGCTGTGTGCCAAAAATGGGACCAAGACCAAATATATATTTCTTGTTATAAATCATAATATTACAACATGCTTGGGCTATCCCTTACTTCTGCCAGTGAGGTTAAGAAGCCCCATTATCTCTCCAGGTGGATTCTAATCATTTTCTCACTGTCCCAGATCCATCAGCCAAATTCCAGGAAACACAGCCACTTCCAGTGAGCAAGGGACACCTATGGCTCATGATAGTGAGCGGTCTATCTCCTATGGCAGAAACAAAGGGGCTCGGGGATGATGAATAGGGCAAGGGAAGGGACGAATCACCCATGCCTCCTGCAGCCCGGGATTGGCCTTCGGCAGCAATGTGTGAGCAGAGCAGGGCCCCATTCATGGTCTTCCAAGAGGGAACCCAGTGAGATGGGGACCTGACATTACAGCTAGGAGATCTGGACTTGATCCCACCTATGGTCAATTGGGTCATCTCTCCGACCTACGCAACCTGTGTGTCTTGGCTTCTTCAAAGTGAGGCTTTAAGAACCAGAGGAGATGACTATTCCAAAGGTGGTTTATAAATCAGGAAGCCCCATACAACAATGCTCAACACCATAGTTTTATGCTACAGATGGGGAAACTGGGTTCCCCAGAAGTGACCAGAGCTACACAGGCGATTACTATCCCAGCATGCACTGGCAGCCTCCCCTCACAGCCTCCAGGCTCCCAGCTCCTCCGTGCTGAAGAGAGATGGAGCCCTGGAATTAGAGACAAGAGTCCTGGGTTCCACCTTCACCTCTGGCACTGATGTGCTGTGTAACCTTGGGCGATTACTCCGTCTCTCTGCACTCTAGTGCCTTCACCTTTACTTCACAAAGAGTATTCTTCTCTTATTTTTCTGTCTGACTCCCTTCCCCCAGCAAACTCATCTACCAGCCAGACTATACCGATGACCTCCGGCCCTGTCCTTTTCTCTGACCTCACACTTATTTTATGTCTGTAAAACACCCCACTGACATCTCACACTTGATGTCACAAGCCTGATCCTCCTTCTGTAGTTCTTGTTTTAATGAATGTGGCTGTTTCATCTAACCCAGCCGCATGACAGCTGGTGAGGAAACTGAGGCTCAGAAAGGTTAGAAAGTTGTTTGATTTACACAGTGATTAGTTGGCAGAGATGGACCTAGAGCTCAGTTCCTTGACCGGAGACCAGATGCACCATCTCACTGGATGTGACGTGAAAACACTTTCATTAGTCTGTAAATGACAGACTTGTGTTAGCCGGGATAGGCTGGGCTATGGGGCAGTAACAAATGCGCTCTGGCTTCTCAGTGGCTTCACAGAATCGTGAATGACTTTTCACTCCTTTAAGAGTCAACATGGATTGGGTCGCCTCCTTCATCTTCCAGTCAAAATACATGTGGTCCAAGATCAGCGGGATAGGGGAAGACAGAGACGAAAACGGAATCCTGGTTCTTCCCTTTGACCTGGAAGCCACAATCCATTGGCCAGAACTAGTTTCATGGCCTCAAGCCTATCACGAGGGAGCCTGGGAAACACAGGGAAGCATACAGATTCAGTGAGCACTAACCGCCTCTGCTACAGGTATTGGCCTACAGGTGCCAGGGGAGACATTTTCTGCTCTCAAGAAAGTCACCGCATCCAGGCAAGGCCACATCTCCTGGTGGGGCCAGATCTGTCTGTGGGGTGTGACTAAGACAGGGTTCACCACCGAGAGACCTGAGGGAGTCCTGTCTGAGGTCACCACTTCTAGCAAGGGCTATGGAGAAAGCCCCCACTTGTGGGGGTAGCAGTGGAACTGGGCAGGATGAAGGGGCAGTGTTTGTGGCAGAGATGACAAGCGAGTGGAACGTGACAGGGAGGAGGGGAGAGGGGAGGCAGAGCTTCCCTGAGACCTGGTCTGTCTAAGCCAAGGTGGGACGGGCGGGGGTGGGGGGTGCTTGAGCCTTGCTCTGCAAAAAGACCCCAGGCTCTGCGGTATCTCAAGTGATGGGCCTGGGAGGCAGAACCTGACAGGGCTTGTTAGGTAGTTACAGGCCCAGTGTGGGAAGCTGTTTTGATTAAATTTGGGAGCATAATTGCAGGGTTTGTGCTGTGGTCTTATTATGGCTTTTTTAATCTTGTTAACCTCTCCTCCCCATCTCCCAACTCCCCTCCCGCCCCCCCCCCCTTTGCTTCCTTCCACAACCACAGGCTGTGGCCTTAGAACAATACCAGGAATATTTTCCGTCTTTCTGTCATGGCTTTCTCCTACTCCCCCACATGGGGTCCTGCAGGCAGGACAGAGTGGAGAAAGAAGGGAAGTCCTGGCAATCGGGCATCTTAAGTGGCTTAGTCACTTATAACACCTCTTAGTTCAGTTCCCATGCATCCAGCAGGGTGCTTGGTTTCCTGAGGGACACAAAGGGCACTCAGGCCTGATTTAGCTCTCAGGAGCTCACACTTCAGCTGGGAGGTGGAAAGGCCAGGTGAACTGACGGTATGAGTAAGTGTAGGTGAGGCTGCTGGAGTTTGTGGCAGGAGAGGAAAGGATAGCTTAAAAGGGATGGGGTGGGGAGGAGCGGTGATGTAGGCAGTGAGGGGAAGTGGGGAACGAGGTGTGAGCTTGGTGTGACGTGACCTCTGCACAGGGATTGTATTCGTCAGGAAGGCTGGGTTGTGGTACAGTAACAAATAAGCCCAGGCATTTCAGGGACCTAACATAACAATGAGTGACTTCATGTTCCTGTAAAATGCTCTGTGGGTTGGACACAGAGGGATGGCTGAAGGCGGATGTGGAGAAGGGAAAGATTAGCGAACAGTCTGTTTGGTGGCCAGGGAGGTCATGCTGGCAGATGAGGCCCCATGGCAGGGTTAGGTGGCATGGCGAGTCCCCTAGCCTCAGCCTGCATGGCTGCTGGTGTATGACTGGGCCTTGGGCTCTGAGCTGCACTGGGGGAGTTGACACCACCCCCTATGGGGCTGAGGGGTGGGGGTGATCATAAAGTAGCAGGCAGTTTCTGAGAGGCAGAGGAGGCAGGCCTGGGGTGGGGGGTGGGCTCCACATACCTAGGGTCCTGCACCTCTGTGGTCACCCCCCAGTCCGTCCTGGATGTCCCTTCCACCTCAGAACTCTCAGCAGCTGTCTCTGGAGCCAACGTCTTCCCTGAGCTTCCCAAACTGTTCCTCTCCCAGCCGTCTCCCTCCAGGGTCATGGCACTTCTGGCCAATCCAGACACCTAAGAACAGTACCGGCCGCAGGCCAGTCCTTCCTTTACAACTTTGCCCACTCCTGCCCCCAACCCTGCCACCCAAACAGTCACTAACTGTCAGTTCCACCTTCTAAATAACCCTGGAATCATCTTCCTAAGCTGCACCCTTCTGACCGTCACCCTGGGCTCTCTGCTGTCCCCTGGGCAGTCCCCTCCTCACTGGGCTCCGGCTCTTACCCCCCACCCCCGTCTCAATCCTTGACACTGTACTTATAGTGGTTTATTTTCCCAAACCTGGTTATAGGACTCCTCTGCTACTTCCCCTTCCCTGGCTCCCCACCATGCTGCCCAAGGTCCTTCATCCTAGGATTCCTGCTTATCTTATCTCGAGGCCCCTTGGTCAAAGTTCTTGTACAGCCAAGACCTTCTGAATACATCATGCTCTTACGTGACTCTGAGCCTCACGCATGTGACTTCAGTACTCCTCAAGGGTAAACACAGATGCCACCTCTTAGGGAGCCTGTCTGGGTCTCAGAGATGCAAGCAATAGCCCCCATCCATTAGTGCTTTGCGGGCACGATCGCTTTCTAGCATATGTTGCAGTAGTTATATCCGTGTTTCCTCTGCTCCGTTGTCTGCAAGTCCCTCAAGAGCAGGGCCTGTCTCCTTCATGGTCAGTCCTGCTCGGATGCCACTCTGCACACAGAGCGCTTACTGAATGGGGGGGGGTGTGGAAGTGGGGCAGGGCGGGGCTTTCTGAGGTTGCCCAATGTTGGACGGAAGAGGGCAGAGCCTGGATGGACGCAGCAGGCCTTTTGAGAACTTCCAGTATAGCAGGCAGTCTGCTGGGCACAGTGATCTTTCCGTGACAGGACACAGAAGGCCCGGTCCGAGGAGAGAGCCTGATGACTACGTGGAAATGGACCCACCCCTCCAGCAGGGTCCCACTCATTGGAGGGAAGAGATACCCATGTGGGCAGCAGTTCCCCAGGGACAGGAGCTGAGCTGGCTGTGGGAAAGGTGCTGTGTCCCTGGCTGTTTTGCCTGCACGGGCTGCGTCCCATCAGCCATCGTGGGAGACTCGGTTTGGTTCTGCACAAACTGGGAGCAGCAGGGATTCCCCAGTTCTCAGGGACAAGGGGAAGCCAAGCCTTTATAGTGTGTCCCCTCACTGTAGCAGAATGTTCAGACCATCCATGAGGCCCTCTCTGTCCTTTGAAGCTTTACCTTCTATCCCTTGGCCCGTCTCTCACTTCCGCTGGAAAACCCTCTTCCTTCATGGATTCAGCCAGTGTACGCAGTGGCCAGTGTCCAGTGGCCTTACCCACCTCACAGCCTTTCTTCCAGGAAAACTTATGGGACTCACCAGTTTCCCCCTGCAGCACTCCCTGGCTTTCCCAGGGAGACAGGCAGAGTGTAGCTTCCCCAGGAAGCAGAGCCAGGCTCCTCTCCATGTGGCCCGAGAGCACCCAATTCTGTTGTTCTCTTTTCACGTTTGTGAAACTGAGCTGGGAGTCACAGGACAAGCCCTGAACTGGGAGTCAGCGCACCTGCGTGCTAGACCTAGGTTTGTTGAAGTCCTGGGCAATCACCTTCCTCCCAGTTTCTCCCTCAGTAGAATGAAGGAGTTGGGCTAGGTGGTCTCAAAAAACCTTCCAGTTCTGATATCACTGAAAAGAGAAGCCCATCACAGAAGTAGCCACTTGTTCCTGGGTGACAGAGCCCATGGCAGGGTCACAGGCTCCATGGACCCTTGGCCTGGCAGTTGGCAGCGTCTGTGTACCCAACCAGTGTTCCAGATACAAAATGGCCTAAGCCTCTCCAGAGGTGCAGATTTCCAGCTCCAGGGACTGGCCAGGAAAGAAGGAGCAAAGGCCACCAGAGCTCCAGAGGCCTCTCAATAGACCAATGAGTAAAGCCAACTGTCCCATATGTGCCAAACCAGGCCAGAATGAGAGGGCAGAGAGTGCTGAGCAACGGGGCCAACCAGTGGGGCCATGAACTCGAGGCAGACAGGTCTGGTGCCGGCTGGGCCGCACCACCCTGACTTTGTATAACCTTGGGTTGGCTGTTTAAGTTCCCCCAGGCTCAGATCCCCACCACAGAATGGAGGAGAACAACATCTACTTGACAATGCTGCTGTGGGCATTACATGATAGCATATACTTGGAATGGCTTATTAGCATCTGTGCCCAGCACATGGTAGCTGCTCAGGGAACCCTCATTCCTTCTCGCGCCTGCCTTCTCTAATCTCCACCAAACACGTTTGCAGACCTGGCACCAGTGGTCAGGTGAGATCAGGTCATCTAACTGACCTACCAAGGTGTCTCCTGGGTGTAGCAGGGTCCTAGTACCATGTGAGCTTGGTGCTCTTGGGAATCTGCTGTGGCCCCTCCTTCAAGGTGCTTACAGCCTGCTGGAGAAGCAAGACCACACTCAGACCTACTCAGACCATTAAGAAATCCAAAAAAAAAAAAAAAAACACCAAAAAAAACAATGGATAATTCAGAACTTGGTTGTCTCATATGAACTGTAAGCATTAGGCAGATGGGTGTTGGGGGGAACAGGACTCTGTCTAGATGGAAGCAACCAGAGCTGGGAAGAGTTAGGCTGCTTGCAGCCAGCTGGAGTGAGAGTAGCAGCACAAAGAGGCCCCATGGGCAGACTGCAGAGACCACAGGAGCTCCAGGACACTGTGAGGGGGGCTGTGTGGGGCGTCAGCCTCTGTGGGGTGAGCCCTGGTATGATGGATTGCAGGAGCACAGCTCTCCAAACTTAGGCCAGTGGAGAGAGATTTTCTTCTTCCAGTCAGTGGGAAGAAGACTGACTTTCAACTTCCATCAGGATTGGCTGGGATAGGATGGAGCTTCTGGGAGCAACTGTGGGTAACTGTGGACTAAGAGGAGCTGGGAGGGGAGGGGGCTAAGGTCGGGGCTGCACACTAGACAGAAATCCACTGCAGCTCCATTCATCATGCACCCACCCCTGGGGGTCGTGAAGGCCAATAAAACGGAGACTATCATTCACAGGGACACCTACGTGTGCCCATTTGTGCCGTCACTTTCTGAACAGACAGAGGTTCCTGTTCCCCATACTGACCCACTATATTCAGTTCCCAGATGAGGAAACTGAGGCTCAGAGGCGTCCAGGCCCCAAATCTCTCAGGGAGTGATGGGCTGGAGCCCCTTCTCTTGCTCCTCCAGCACGCTGCAGCCATGACTAAGGCACTGAGGCTTAGGATGGGCTGACTGGCTGCACCATCTTCCTCCTACGTTTACACTTAGCCCATCCAAGTGCACTCACTAGACCTTGTTCTTGGGCACGTTTCCCATGTCATCACCTACTGCCGGGGGGTCATGCACAGTTGCACAGGTTCCCCACGCAGGGCGTGGCTCCTCATCCCCAGGCTGCCTCCTCCAGGGCAGAGGCTGGGTCTTGGTCCACAGGTCCCAGAATGCTGCTGGCAATTACAGTGACTGGTGGGCGGAGCCACCACACCCACTGTTTTCTGTTTTCGGCTAAGTTTCCGGAATCCACTGTGAGGGGGTTGCTGACAAAGCCTGGAGGGAGTTTGCATTTCTCGAAGGAGTCAGGGCTGTTGGAGGGAAAAAAGCTGCAAAGATGAAAGGCTTCGTGGAGAAGGGAAAGCTTGGGGCAAGGAGAGAGCATGGAGCAGACAGAGCTGAGAAGAGAATGCCAGAAGCTGTGGGCATTAATGGAGCAGGTGTGGACGTGGCAGGACTGAGGATAGAAGGTCTCAGAGATGGGGCAAGAGAGAGCTGAGACGCAGAAGTTACAACAGAGGGAGAAGAGAGAGGCAGAGAAAAGGGAGAAGGCAGGAGAGGAGAGAAGGAAATCAAAGAAGAAGGTGGGGTATTGTAGTCGCACAATAGCCTAGCCAACTGTCCCCCGTGTCTTTTCTTAAGGAAAGAAGAGTCTGTGAGACTGTGCCTTTCTGGGACTCTGTTCCATCCTTGTGTTTACACCTTATGTCTCTCTGTCTGATCCCCAAAATATGGTTTGCAGCCAAAGACGGGTAAGATATCTCACGGGAGATACAACCTAAGCCAGGCGGAACCAAGTGGGGACCCCCAATGAGCTGCCTTAGGAAAATATGGGAAAGGGCCTTGCCGCCCCTTCCCCCTGCCTGGGAAAAGCTGTTGCCGGCTCTGGCTTTTCCCTTGCACCTGTCTGTGAGAGCAGTCATGAGGACAATAAAGATCAGTTCTCTCCGCTTATCTCAACAGAGCTGTTACAATATGAGAGACTTGACCCTGAGAAGGTACATACCTTAGGTAAGACATCATGGGACCTTGTGCTTCGGCTGTTTACAAAGGGTGATTGGAATAAACATTTTTCTGCTATGATGTATGAGTCTCACAGACCTTGTAAGAAACAATGTTACTTTCTTATATTTCTATACCTAGCAATAAAAACCTTCATTCGACCTTATTCTGGGCTCCAGTCCTCTGAGACCGAGAGACCCCTGGCCTTCGGAGAGATTTAACTGCATTAAGTCTCTGGTTGTTTCTTAAAAACTTAACCTAAGCCGCCCCTTCTCGCCTCCTCACTGCCGGTGTTGCGCTGGACTGACAGGGTAAGAGAAGGGAAGGAGGTGGGAAAGAAAAAAACAAGTCAGGAAACTGATTGAGAGAGGACTGACTGGTCACGAAAACTAGGAGGGATCTTCCAGGGAAGCCCTCAACCCACGGCATGCCCTGCTCACAGGACGTTCTAGAGCAGCGGTTGGAGAACGTTTTCTGCAAAAGGCCACGTAGTGAATATTTTAGGGTTTCCAGGCCATACAGTTTCTGTCACACATTCTTCTTTGTAAAAGATGCAAAACTCATCCTTAGCTCACAGGCTGTACAAAAACAGAGCACTGCTGGGTTTTGTCCCAGAGCCATCGAATCCCTGATGCAGAGCCTGCTTCTCAAAGGGAATGTGGGGGCTCACAGCAGACACTGCATTTCTCACAGGTTCCCAAGGGGTGTCTAGGCTACTGGCCCACAGATCCCCCTTTGAGTGTGGAGGGTCTCAGCCATTCTGTAGGGAGGGGCTGCTGTTTGGCAAGCCATCCAGGCCCCTTTGAGATGCATCTTGGTTTGCAGAACACGGGGTAACACTGGGTTGCGGTCCACGCACGCCTAGACCCTCTTTCCAGGAAGGCCCTTCTGCCCAGATGTAGGGAGTGCAATCAGCACGTGGCCTCCAGCTGTGGGCTCCTTCAGAGTCTGCCCCAAGGTCATGCCCTTCCCAGGTGACTGAGCAAGATGGGGGTGGAAAGCCCTGGCCACCTCCACTGGACACAGGACACCTCCCTGCTGGACTGGCTGAGGCCTGCATTCATTGCAATTTGAGTTCAATCTCCCTCCATCCAACCCAACTTCCTCCTCCTTCTTTCACTGGTGCAGGTCCTTAGTAAACATCTGACACCCCACTTTCTCTCTGTTGCCAAAGAACCCAACCTGTGACACAAGTAAGAGGTGGACATCCAGGCTGGGGACAGTGGTGACCACAGGGACAGTGCTTGGTAGTAGCTGGTCTCACCTGAAGGCAGTGGTAAGTAAAGCTAAAGTCACAGAGGTCTCCCAGGGCAGGGGTCCCTGTGTGGCCAGGAGGAAGTAGGGCAGATGGGAGAGGGAACACAGTCTGGCCTCCGCCAAGGGAATAATGTGCTGCGTGGTCTTGGGTGAGTCACTGCTGCTCCCTGACTCTAGGTTTCCTCATGCGTGAAATGGGCTAGAATCTATGATCCTGGATGGATTCATTTGTTAGGGCTGCTGTAACAATTGTCACAAACTCGGTGGCTTAAAGCAACAGAAATCTATTCTTTCACAGTTCTAGAGGCCAGAAGTCCAAAATCAGTCTCACTGGGCCAAAATCAAGGTGTGAGCAGGGCCATACTCCCCGCACAGTGGAGCACCCGGTCCTCGCCTCTTCCAGCTTCCGGGGGCAGCCTGCGTTCCTTGGCTTGTGGCCACATGGCTCCAGGCTTCAAGGCCAGCATCCGCACACCTCGCCATTCTGTCTTCACATCTTCTCCTGTGTCTGTGTGTCAACTTTCCCTGTCTCCTAAAAGGACACTGTGATTGCGCGTAGGACCCACCCAAATCATCCAGGGTGGTCGCCTTCTCACAAGGTTCTTACTGTAATCACAGGCGCAAAGATCCTTTTTCTGAATAAGGTCACATTTACAGGCTTTAGGGATTAGGAGCTTATGTCTTTGGGGGTCACTACCCACTCCGCTGTGCATGTCATTTGTCCCCCTGTGAGCTTCTGCTCTGTCGAAGTCCCCCTTCCTGAGCTGCAGTTCTAGGCTGCTGGCCCATACCACTCACTTCCACAGCTCGTGGTCTCGTTCTGCCCCAAATTATTTTTAATGCACATGGATATAGTGTCCTTCCTGCTCACACAGGTGGTTTCAGGGGCAATCACCCCCCCAAGTACTATTTACTGAGAACATACTAGATGTTCATTTGTATTATCTCATGTACTACAGCCCATTGTAACTTCCACTGTACAGATCAGGACACCAGGGATGAAGAAGTTTAGCAGTTGGCCCGGGTCCACAGAAGTGGCTCTGGGGTGCCCCTCCGCTGGTTTCCTACCATATATTGCCTCCCCACCATAAACAGGGCTTCTCCTTGAAACTATTTACGAAGTCCAGTTCCTTTTGAGCCTGGAAGCAAGTCTCTTATCAGATCCTACAAATAGCAGACATAACACAGGGAGCCGCGGTTCTAGAAAGCTGAAAACCCAGTTAGGAAAGCTGGGACTGGGGCTCGGGGCTGTGGTGGGTCCCAGGCTTCCAGGCTCCCATCTGCCTGATTGACAGCACATCTGAGCTGTGCTTTATTATTCTTCCAACTCTGAACGGTCTGGGTTCTTTGACTATCAGCCCTTGTTCCTGTTGAATTTATAGGTGAACTGCTCGATTACGTTATTTATTCATCAGCAAGTGGGCCAGTGAATGCTGCTCTATTGACCCTTTCTTCTGATTCTAATTTCAGGCCCTAGAAATACCATACATCAAAAGTTGTGTCAGCCTGGGCAAGGAAACCACTGTGGAAGGATGTTTATAAATGATCCTCTTGTGTGTAAGGGGTTTTCAAAAGTCTGGAAGTAGGAAAATAGGATTGGGCCCTTGGAGAAATTTCTGTGAAGAGGGAACTGAATTTAAAAAACAAGCATGCAAGCAAACCTTGAGGTCAAAGTGTACTCAGCTGGCCCAAGCACATCTTATACCTCTGGACAGAAAGACCAGTGGCAACACATGGTCGAGTGGCCGCTGGGAGTGTGGGGCATTTGCCTGGCTGGTACCAAGATAGGAGTGGGTATCAGGCAGAAAGGAAGACTGCGGCAGATGGTGATGGCCACGGGGGGCTTTGTAGACCCCACCAAGAGCTTGCACTTAATGTTGAAGGCCATAGGAGACCTCTGCAAGATTGTCAGCAGACAAGTAACATGTTCTTGCCTTTAGAAATCTTTTTCAGCCCTAGCAGGAGGTGAGGAGGGCCTGGGCTCTTGGTGAGAAAGAGAAAGGACTGGATTTGAGTGAGAGTGAAATGCAGTCTGTGGTTGGCTGTGGAGGGCAAGCAGGGGCCAGAGGGAAGGAGGGTGCCCATGCATGTTTGGGTGAGTGGGTAGAGCGTGGGGCCTGTCACAGAGACAGGCACCAGAAGAACACAGAGAACTAGCACGGCTGTTGGTGGGGGATGAGAGTGAGAAGGTGAAGTTTTACTAAGACAGGAGTCAAAGGTTGGGAACAGACTACCACTGGGAATGATAGAAAGTGTGTACACATCCCTTCCATCACGAGGCAGGACCCTGAGAATAGCACCTGGGCAGGGACACATATGGAGGAGGTGGCAGCAGCAGGGTACCCAGGGGAGAACCCTAAGTCCTGGTTCCGCCCTCACTCATAGGGACTTCCAGCAAGTCACAGCCTATCTCTGCCTCAGTTTACTCATCTGAAGAATGCAGGAGTTGGACCATATCGGGGTTCCTCAATGGAGATGAGCTAGTGGGGAAACGTCCTTAAGCCCCTAGAAATGGTGTGCAAAAATGTGTATGTATGTCTGCTCGTGGAGGGGTCTGCAGAGTCACCTGGGGAGAGAAGTGACATCAGACCTCATGAGCCACACCCACCTTTGGAGCTCTGCTGGCAAGTACTGTTCTCTAAATATGCCAGGGGTGAGTCTTGTCTCACCAACCAGTTCCTGGAAGGCAGAAGCCCGGGTCACAGGCTGTGCACGTGTCCCTCAAAGTATGTGTCTCGATGTCCCACAGGGGGCCTCCCAACACCTGTGAATTCACACGTGGGCAGCGCAGAGGCTCCTCACTGCTCCTGAGTGCTCCAGGAGAGCTCCTCGGCCCTGCTCAGGCCAGGCCTGGGGCCTTCATGCCTTTTTTCTCCTTTCTCTACCCTGCAAACTCCTGCTCATGTGTCAGACCTCCAAGTTCATCCTCCATGAAGCCTCTGGAATCCTCCCGAGCAGCATGATTTCTCACGGAAACAGGGTCCCATAGGTGAGGTGTCCACACCTCACGTACAGCCTGTTTTCATTTACCTGGGACGGAGGTCATTGTACACACCCCACCAGCCTCCCCACCTCTGCTGCACGTCCTTGGCAGGACCATGTCCTTGCATTTCAGTGTCCCCAACTGTCACATACTTAGTGCTCAACAAAGCTTGTGTCTTTAGCCGTCCTAACTTACAGAATGATGGTCAGCAAGGTACTTCCTATTTCCGATCTCTGGCTCTTCATGGGTCAAGTGTGTGTGTGGAGGGGAGCGGGCTAAGGTCTGCTCCGCTCCCCAGGGAGTTGCTAGGAAGACAGGGAGCAGCAGCCACCAACTGCAGCGGACGGATGGCTCTTTGCAAAGGGCCTCAGAGGTCTTTTCCCACAGGATCCTAGGATGACCAATGTGAAATGACAGCAATAGAAGATTGCACAAATCTTTTCCGGGCTCACACACTGCATGGAAAGAAATGCCCACGTCTGGAGCACTGTGGAGCAGGCCTCCTGCCAGGCAGGCCCTTGCTAAGAAGGCTTGTGTGTGCTGGGTGGGACAACATGGCCGGCAGGCATGGCAGGCCCCCTCTACGGGTGTGGGCTCAGGACCTGAGGGCTGAGGGGCCTCACTGCAGCTCACATTGCTGCTCCACTCCTGCGTACCGCCTCCTGGGTTAGAGCCAATGCCTGTGGCGTGCCGTTTCCCTTGGACTTCAGCAGCTGGTCTTGCACCCTACCTATACAACTGAACCGTATCTTGCCTTCCCACACATCCCATTTGAAAGTCTAGCCAAGACCCACTTCCCTCCCTGGTTTCATGCCCCTTCTCCTCACACACAACTCAGGACTCTCTCTGATGAGCTGGGGGTCGGGGGTGGGTGGGTGGGGCCTTGGGCCTGGCAGGCAAGCTGTTTGCTCTGGGAGATGAGCTCCTTCTGGGGGCAGCACAGGGGCTCTGGGACTGGTGCCAAGGAAATCACCACAGCCTGGCCCACGGGAGGGTTGAGGTGGCCAGAGGAATTTAGAAGTGGCCCTCCAATCTCAGGGGAGAGAGCAGCGGGCTGAGGAAGAGGCCAAACCCTGTGATTGAGGTGTGGGAAGGCTGGTCCAAGGCCTAAGGCTCGCTGACGGGCAGCTGGCTGCTGCGGCACCCCCAGATGGGCCGACAGAGCCAAACCGACACTGGGGGAGAGCGGCTTGCCCTCCCAGATATGTGGGAACAAGGGCTGTTGAGTCACCCGCCTCCCTGGACACAGCCACCACCGCCGGCTGGAAGGCGGGAGAGCATTTCCAGCCAGGGCCCGCAGCCTCGGGAGGCCCTAAAGTTAGCTCGTTCTAGACTCGGCTGCCCTGGCATCACTGAGCTCAGGCGTATCGGCTTACTGTCAGCTCTTGCGGGAGCTTGGGCCAGGCACACAGCCCTTTAGACAGGACGCTGGACCAGGAGTCAGAGTCCTGGACTTTGGAGAAAGACAAGTGTGGGCTCTAATGCAGGGCAGACCACTTCATTCCATCTTTCCTCTCTGCTACGTGGTGGGAGTGACTGGGAATACAGTAAATCTCTTAACCAACTGCCCAGCACATAGGGCCTTGGGAGGGTTGGCGGCCCTGCTCCAGGCCTTCCCCTGAGATGGGGACATCAGCCTGGTTGCAGGTCAGGGTCACTCCTGCTGTGGGCCCTTCAGAGCAGCAAGCACCCCTCCAAAGACGGCCAGGGGAGGGGCCTGGAGAGGGAGTGGGGTCATGTCCCAACCACCTCCGGACCTTCCACGTCCGGCAGTGGGCAGAGGGCAGGGGAAGGCCTGGCCCTGCAGGCATGGAGGATGGCTCTCCCCTTGGGCACCAGGAGCACTTGCTGAGAGCCAGCCTTCTCCAGGTGTTGTGCACCTGACGACCTAAGACCATCTTGCTGGGGCAAGTGTCAACAGGAAAGCTCACTACGCTTCTAGTTCTCATTCCAGCGTGCTGCCTCCAGCCCAGAGGCACGGCAACAGGACTCCACTCTGGCTGGACTTGCCGAGAAGCCACCAGATCTTTTATCTGCCACCTGTCTCCTGGTGTGCACCTAGTGACGCAGTTTCTACCTCAGCGTGCTCTCCAAACCTTCTCGGGAAGTTTGTGTCCCCGAGCTCTTAGCACACAGGGAGTGAGCAAGCCTTGAGACACGGGAACACTTGGCTCATTGACCAATCAAAGGAGGAACCTATTGGTAGGAAGCTGGATCACAGCAGAAGACCCAACACCCAGTGGGTGCCCAAGCCAGACTTGAGGTCACATCGATCACGTCCCATCCCTGAGGGTTAAAGAAAAGAACGTGAAGCAGAATCTGGTTAAATGGGCCCAATTTGTGCTTGGAGGAATCGCAGGTGTGCGCACACACACACAAACACACAAACGCTAAATTATTTCCCATGATTGGAGGACGGTGTAACAGCAATATAGAACAGAAGCGTTTATTTGGCAGGCCCAGATTGGAAAAGGGACTCACTCAAAGTCGCACAGCACATTCATCATAGGACTTTGATTTTTGTTATCTTTGACTTTCCCGTGCTGTTTCATTGGACAGTGCCCTCCTTCCCCATCCCACGCCCTGCCCCAGCAGCCCTGCATCTGCCATATCAGCCACTGGTTCCTGGGGCTGTGTTTGAAATGCATCATGGGAAAGAGGACCCTGGCAGAGGGAAGGGCATGTGCAAGGACCCTGGGTAGGTGGGGAGCCAATGAAGTGAGCGCCTCCTGGGCGAACGGCATTCAGAGAAGGAGGCGCTCCTGCAGGCAGGGTTGGGCAGTAGGGGTGCTATGGGGTTGGGATGGGATTCCAGCTTCATGTTTTTGTCTAGATGTGGAACTGGCCAGTGTGTCTGGGGCAACATGTCCTTAGGCAAGTGAATGTCAATCCCTACATGACAAAGGAAGATGTCCAAGTCCTGAGGCACCAAGAACATGAGCTTGCTGGGGTGTGGGAATGGGGCATGTGACAGAACCCGCCTATCTTACATCCTGGGTTGGGTCACCAAGGAAGGCTTCCTGGAGGAGGTGAAGCTTGTGTGGGGCCTGGAGGAAACCCGCCTGCTGTAGGCAGGCCTCTCAGGGTACTTCAGACTGCTCAGCTATTTCTCACAGAGGGGAGGAGCCCTTTCTCACTCAGAGAGCCAGCTGGTGAGCTCTGGACAAGCTCTTCTGATGCTGGACTGAGCTAAGCTGTCACCAGGAATGACTAATGGGTTAGGCCCAAACCTGGTATGTCTCAACAGGGTGGTCTTGGCCAGAGGCAGGTGGAGGAAACCAGAGGAAGAGAGGTGACCTTGGGGTCAAGCCCTCAGGAGCCCCAGGGAAAAAGCGTAAAGGGAGCCTTGCTGGTTGTAAAATGATGACATCTCCTTGTGGGTCCAAGATAATGATTGAGTTTGCCACAGAGCCAGGGACCCAGTGGTCAGCACAACTGGAGTTGAGCACACACACATGCGTTGTGTGCCTACCATGTGGCAGGCATTACCAAAAGCTGGGCAGTCTGCAGAGATGAGCCCGGAGCTCAGAGTCTAGCAGGGGAGACCCTGCCAATAGAATGTAAGGCCAGAGGTTTTGTACTTTAAGAGCATTATTTTTCAGGTACTACAGAAGACCTACAGAAAGTAATTCTGCTTGAGGAATGGGAGGGCAAGCTACGGCGAGGTGTCAATGTTTGAGCTGGGTCTGAGCCACTGGGATAGGGTCCTTGGACTCTCCATCCGGGAAGGATCTCCAGGGACGAGCTGGATCTGCAGCTGGCACGCTCATACCGAGCTGTGCGTTGAAACACCCCAGGACCTGCAGAAACACAGAGCACCACGAGTCCACCAAGGTTATGACTCGGTATGGCGGGGGTGGGGCCTGTGGCTCTGCCTTCCAAACCAGCTGCCAGGCAGCGCTGATGTTGCCATTGGTTGTGGACCACACTTGGAGTGGCACTGACTTAGTTCGCTTTCTGCCATGCCCTGGGCAGTGGCCTGCTGAGTGTTCATCCCACCCAGCCAAGTGGCTTTGGGCCTGTCTTTGGTGCTCAGAACCATCAGGTGGGAGAAGTGAAGGGGTACAGTGCCCTCATCTCCACCTACTGGCCAGGCCAGGCCAGGCTGTGACACCCAGAGATGGGGGCGAGGCTCACAGTGGGTTACCCCGTGGGTCAGGAGTCATGACAGAGCCAGGCGAGAACTGTTTTCTGATATCTTGGAGCATGGGGACTCTGTAGGGACAGGGATGAGAAGAGGAACACTGGTCCCAAATTTCTTTCCTAAAATGCTGGCAGGGAAACGGAGCTTGGAGACCCTGTAAGTAAATGTGGTGATGGGAGTGTGGGAGGACGTGTGCAAGTGTGCATACGTGTGCATGTGCACATGTGTGGGCATGCATGTGTATGTATGTGCGTGTGTACACGCAGCTCAACAACCACCAAAAGAAAAGAACTCAGGATGTACTTATGACCTTGAGCAAGTAGTCTCTTCTGCTTTCTTAGTGTCAGTTTCCTCCTCTAGAAAAATTAAAGGAGTTGGATTAGATGGTTCCTTCTGAGACATAAAGGGGTGAGGGGGAGGGAGACCTGAGAGTATCCTGGCAATAGGGCCATCATCTGATTAGCGCACAGTTTAAAGCAACTAATAGACATCTGAAACTTTGCAAGGTCTGTGGGGACCAGCCCATCTATCGAGGTGTTGCCACTTGGACACTCTGCCACTTTGTAGACCTTGAGCACCAATAGCCTTGCCCAGAGGAAGCTTGTGACCCCAAAACAAAAGAAGCCCTTGTCCCAGCAGCTCCCTGGGGTCTTCAGAGACAGTTTCCTTGAGTCCCCAGCAGGCCTGGGGGAGAGCTGTTCTCCGGGGGGTTCTGAGGAAACTGGCATAAGGCAGGCCCTCTTTCCTCCCCATCTTCCCCCAGGGCTCTGCCCACTGATACCAGATCAATTAAAGCATCCTTCTGAGAGGCTGGCACAAAAGACAAAGGCTCTGAAAGGAAGGGTAAGGACCTCCAGAGAGCACCTCGGCTGTGGAAGCTTGGAGAGAACCCCCCCAGGTTTGGGAGTCAGCTTGGATTCAAATCCCAGTTCTACCTTCACAAGCTGTGTGATCCTGGACAGTGAACTTAACCTCTTAGAGTCTCAGTTTTGTTGTCTATAAAGACTTCTGCTGCTGGTTCTAGGAATTAGCTAAAATGCCAGAAATGAAAACATGTCAGAGGAACAAAAAAAGGAATACACTGAAGTCTTCAGCTGTGCCATGTTATAGGTGAAAGCTGCTTAACTGGGAGCAAAATGGAATCTCACACTTGCATTTGAGTCTCAGCTACTTGCTGTGTGACCCTTAGAAACTCTCTTAACCTCTCTGAGCCTTGATGCCATCATCTTTAAAACAGGAGTATTTATGGTATTTCCCCTATAAGATTAATAGAAAGAAAATTAAAAGAGAGCGTGTACAAAGTACCTGGCTCATAATGGCCTCAAAACGTTGTGCTTCTCATATTCCTCAGGTGTCCTCGTCTCAGAGTGAGGATGGCACTGTCATTATCTGTAGCCTGTCTCAGGTGTGTGTCACTGTGCTGCCCCGGCCAGGATAAGGGACATGGCCAAACCCTCCCTGGACAGCCCTCAGCAGCCTCCCCGCCCAGCGGTTAACTCAGGAAAGCCTCAAATTATACAATTTATGAAACCCAATCCAGTTTTCCGACTGGAACGTGTGATTAGAGAGATTACACATTCACTGTTGCAATTATGGTAATGTTGATGTGTGGACAGATAACTGGCAGCGGGGCTGTTCTGAACTGTCTATTTATAGGTTGAAGATTCTTGCTATCTCAAGGCAGACATATGGGCCATAAAGGCAGGCGACAAACACAGGAGGGGGGAGGCAAACCTCCCTCGGAATGAAAAGACACCAAAGGAAGCCGTAATTAGGGCTGAGACCAGCTTATGTAAATCAGGTAATACTTTCAAAACAGAGATGAGATCTGGTTTTAATAAAGTGCATTGGAACAAATGGTGGAATAATGACTTAATAAATCTAAATACAAATATTTTGTTCCGTCTCCAAAATGAACAGCCCTGGCATCTGCCGTGCCCGGGCCTGGGCGAGGGGGCGGCGCCGTAGTGTTACTGTATTCTTTCGCTCCCTCGGCAGGCTCGAAGATTTTAATTTTTAGCCTTCTGCTAAATTACACGGGCTGTCAGTCAACTGTGGGAGATATTTTGAGTAGGGAGATTTATACAAACACACAGCACACTCGCAAGGCTCAGCACAGTATCTTTTACACCGGCCAGGATGTAAATCATAGGTTGTTTGGAGCTCGAATTACAGCTCTTCCGGAAATAGACTGAGGAGAAATTATCCACCAGGAGGAGAAATCCAGTGGCTCTTTTTTCGGTGCCCCCAACCCCCAGTATTAATTAAAGAAGCTCTCTGGTTGTTCTTTTTGGTGGCTTTTTTTCATCACCTCCCACTCCAAATCCACTATGGAAAGCAAAGGTTGCAAACTCTTTGGTCCATGGGCCAAATCTGATCCACAGGTATGTGTGCTTTGATCGACTCCAGGATGTCGTTCCCATCACAGGTCAATTAAAACAAATTAATTGCAAATATTTTTAATCAAGAGATCATCATAAAATTACATGTCTGGTTTCTCTCAGTAGATCTGAAAAGGAACACTGGGTTTGCCTTCCTGCATGGTGAGAGTCCTGAATGGTGAAAATCACTGGGAGCTAAGGATGCAATGGCTTCACCAGGTGAGTGGCTTCTTCAGGTTTTCACCGTCCTGTCCCCACGGTTCCCATGCTCCACCCACTTCAGTTATGTTACCTGCCTGGTCTCAAAGGCAATGGAATTTTTGATGCCTGATATAAATTTTAGGGTCATTAGAGTCTGTGGCTCTGGACATGTAGTTGAAAATAACATGAATTATGTATGTATAAATCACTAATTCTCAAACCTATATCTATTAAACAAGAAAAATGAGGACAATAGAAAAATATTAATGTAAAATGAGTGTAACGAATACAGAGAGAGAGAGACAGAGAGAGAGAGAGAGAGAGAGACAGAGAGACGGAGAGAGAGAGAGAGTTATCAGTGATCCTTGTGTGGGAGGGACAATTCATTATTCCATTCTGGTCTGTTTCATCTGTTTCAATAGATGGTGGTTGTTATAGTGATGTTCTTAACTTGACAGAATTAAAAGCTGCTAACTTTATGTCAATCCCCTATACTTTACCGGTCTGTGAAATCCCAAGGACTAGATATTTATTGCCCAAATTATCGTATAATTATAGATTCTCAGAATTGGAGGGCAGCTCCGAAGACATCCATCCATCATCTACACATCTTTACATGTATCTTTTCGTGTGTCCTTCCCTCCGTCCATACTTTTATACATATTTGCCCATCTATCCATACATGTACAATTGTATATTTATATATATATGCATGCATCTTCTTATCCATCCATCCATCCATCCATCCATCCATCCATCATCCATCCATTATCCATCCACCCATCCACCGATCCATCCATCCATCCACCCATCCATCCATCCATCCATCCATCCATCCATCCATCCATTATCCATCCATCCATCCATCCATCCATCCATCCATCCATCCATCATCCATCCATTATCCATCCACCCATCCACCGATCCATCCATCCATTATCCATCCATCCATCCATCCATCCATTCATCCATCCATCCATCCATCATCCATCCAATCCACAAAGCCCCCCACTTCTGCTAGTCTGCACTCTCCAAGTATCCACTTCAGCAAGACCACCTGTTCTTTGGTCAGGTCGGGCTGTCAGAGAGTTCTTCCTGTAAAAATCTGTCTTCATTGAAACGTGTCTTTGTGACTTCCACCCATCAGTCTATATGTGGACTCTGCAAATATCTGAACCTCACTGTGCTGGCAACTCCTTACCAAAACCCTATCCTCTCTCCCAAGCTTAATCCCCCACTGAAGACCAGTGGTCATTTCTTCTCCTGGACAAATTCCCCAATTTCTTTCATGAATCCCCCATAGTAGGAATTGCAGACCTTCTTTTTGGTCAGGCTCCCTGCTCGTCCTCAATATAGTAGTACTTCACTGTGGGCCCTGAGCAGCTCAGACTTGGGTGGGGCTCTCTGCTCTCACTGTGGATGCTGGTCTAACGGCCTCATTTGGAGTCTGATGGTCTCATCTCACTGGCAAACCTGCAAGTTATTTTCACACATGCCACTAATTTCCCATGCGAACATCATCAGTGCCCATGGATCCAGCTGAAAAAGTGGGTTTTGAAGTTTTCTTTTGCTGCTAGGAAGGATTAAGAGCATCTCTTTCTGCTGAACATTATTTCCATTCACTCACCATCAATGTTAACGTCTTCTACCGAAGCAGATCCAGTTTTACCCAGGACAAAGTGTTTGGCTTCTGTACTTGGAGAGATTTCTGGGTCTAAGAAGCCCTCCTTCTATCCCTCAACACCTCTTTTGGTTGCAAGATGATGCCTGATATTTCCCCATTAGTACATTACTGATTTTGTAAGGCTTTGGTCCTGGGCAGAGCAGTCATGCCTCTGGGAATGGGAGATGGAAGATATCACCCTATGCTCTCTCCTTGCTCATTGTGGCTCACATGGTGAAATGAAGGTTTTTAAGATCAAGGTTCGATAGGAGATAAAAGGGAGCAACTGGGAAGGCCCCAGTCCTGAGTTGGGGTGAGAAAGTGGACAAAACAGAGGCACAAAGTTAGCCTTCACTCTTTTGCCTTAAATGAGCTCTACGGTGGTTCTCTCAATGCTCAGTAAATCATACGCCTTTCAGTGCCTATTGCACAACTCGATTCCTTCCTGTGGACTTTGCCTTCCTTACTACCTTACTCCTTAGCGTCTCTTGCATTCCTCTCCGAGCCTCACCCAGGCCCTGACACACGGGCTCTTCTCTCTCCAGTATTCCCTGTCTGGGACTAGATGCTCCATGGAGCTTGTTAAACAGACTTCGCCCTTGTCCAACTAGAGGCTGCACTCTGAGATTAGATGACATGTTGCAACAATGGTGGGAAAACCTTTTGTGCAACGGGAGAGGCAACTGGAAGTTACAAGAAAGGCATGTTCAGACACCCAAGGGTGTGTGTGCCTGGGCCAGAAACACTTCCTTTCCTAGGAGATAGGAAGTGTCGGTGGAGGAGCTAGGATGTCACTGAGGAGGAAGTGACAGAGCATGTTCCAGGCACAGGCATGGGATATGACTGTGACTGGAGTGGAATTTAGTGATGGGAGTGAGGAGGATGGCCAGTGGAAGAAGTCATGATGGGAAGGTTGGCTGTGTGGTGGCAGCGGTGGGATAAACCTGCACGGAAAAGCAGGTTTGCAAAACCAGCAATAATAATGGCTGTCATATCTCAAGCACTTCCTACATGTCAGAGACTGGGCTGACTGCTTAGTACAGATGATCTAATTTCATTCTCCCCACAGCCACTTAGGAATGACAACAAAACTTATTTACTTATTTACTTGGGAAGATTCACAGCTCCCCCACCTCCACCCCATCTGCTCCTGGTGAGGAGAATTCTGTCTTTTCTCTCTGACTTTTCTTCCTCTAAATCCCTCCGAAAAGGGGTGGGTTCTTATTGGAAGGGAGATGGGGATGGGGAAGAGGAGGAAAAAGCCCTGTGTAGCCCAGGCTGGCAAGGCCATTTCATGGTTGTGCTGTATGAGGTGCTTCAGAGCAACCGGAGAAACGACAAGAGAATTGAGGAGTGCAAAAGGGGGGGTGTTGAAAAAAATTAGTGTGGATTATTTGAGAGTTTCTCATACAAGTGGAATTCCTTCGCAATAAGTTTTGGCTGCTCAAAAGGATTGGACCACGTGGGCCCCCGGACTCATAAAGGTTATAGAGGTGTTATTTTCTTTCACAGAGGAGGCAACTAAGGCTAAGGAAACGTAAATAACTTGCTCAAGGCCACACCGCCAGGAGGGATGGCACCAGGATTTACACTTGGGTTATCTGTTTCCAGCTGATGCTCTTGCTCACTAGCTGTGTGGTCCTCAGGCCTGACTCGTAGACATTTAGAAACGGAAGGGAAAAGGGAGCACCTTGCTCAGTTGTGTGGTTAGTAGAGCAACTGAGGACCAGAGAAGAGGGGTAGCTCAAAGCGAGACATGGAGAAGCCACGGGGTGTGTGGGGGAGACCAGCCTCCTGCTCCTGAGTGCTTAGCCTGACACTGACACTGTGCTCAGGGCTTTCTGAACAGCAGCTCGTTATCCCTAACAATCCCCAGAGGCACATCTTATTATCCCCATCCCGTAGAGGAAGAAACCCAGTGATTTGCTGACATTCATACGCCTTAGAAAGAGCAGAGCTGGAATCTGAAACCAGGCTGTTTGCCTCACGGTCACAGCGTTCGCGGCTCTTGCCCCACCACTTGCTTTAGTGCTTTTGGTTACAAATATAATAGACTGCTTTTGGTTCTCTAATTTTGACTTCTAGAACAAACTAACATTCTATTTATAGTTGGGCTGAACATCTAGGTACAAGTGAAGCGCTTTTCATGCAAAATTTGGTATTGTTTACAGTTAGTGTTGGAGAGGAGAGATGGGGGAGGCTGGGGTGCTGATGAGACAAGGGACTCACCTGCTGGGTGAGGTTTCTCAACCAACAATGCAGAAGGAAACAGAGAAAGGCCTCTGTGGGGTTGCTTGTTTCCTCTTCTCCCACTGGAATTGCACTGACAAATATATTCCTCCTCTGAGGTGGGTTATTTACTGAGAACTCTGGGCTCACCCACTTGTGTGCATCTGCATGCACACACATACACACATTTTATTTACTGAACAGTAAGTACCTCACAGGCATGTGCTTACCACACATAAGCAATTCTGTTGCCTCATCTTTGAAAGATGTTACAATCCAGTAGAACAAACATGGTAAGCTCACCAGGAACGCCAAGATAAGGTGGAAGCACTACGTGCCTTCAGAGAGGGGTAGATAGAGAGAGGGGGGCTCAGAGGACTGAGTCGTGTTTCCCGGTTCAGCAATCTGGAGGGCTTCCTGGAAGAGGTGAGGTTTTATTGGGGCTTTAGAAGAGCAGGAACTTCTTGCCTGTCAGAGATGGGAGGAAGTGAACAATCTAGCTCGAAGGAGTCTATGTGTATGTGTGTATTTCTTCCTTTAAAATAGTCCCTTCTCTGTCTTCTAGTTAAAAGCCCATCAACTAAATTCCTTCAAGAGCATTTGTCATCCTAAATTCTCTGATCTCTTTTTCCCCCTTTGCCTAAGTTGATTGTTGATTCCTTGTGAAATAAATCATAATTGCTTACTGTCACAACATGAGAACCACTTGACAGGCATCTATCCTGAGATACCATCAGTGTCTGTCAGCCAGCTGGCTCTGGGGCTGGGGAAGGGAAGGGAAAGAGCCCGGCAGCCAGACTCAGGGTCCCAGGGCCCCAGATCATCCTCCACAATCAGGCAGAGCGGCCCCTCCCCCGCATGCCAGGCAGCAGGAGGAGATATACGTGCTACAGTGGGCTTTTAACAATTCTCCCTCCTTAAAAACAGATTTGAACAGCCCGACTGCTCACCCTCCTTCTGGGCAATTGTAGGGTGTCATCACCACGTGCAGATTTGTAAGTCACCATCACCAGCTGACAAATTGTTAGAGGGAATGATTACTGTACTGTCCAGTAGAGTTAGCACTTGGGCAAATAGACTGACATACAAAGAGACAGTCTTGGAAGCATTAATGTGTAGAGGCTACCGATTAATCAATAAGTCAATATTTCTTAAGTGCTTATATGGATAAAAGGCAGCCAAGTGCCCTGATGAAGAGGACTGACTGGCTATGGAGTCAGACGGATCTGGGTCTGACGCTTTGACCCACCGCTGGGGAGCTGTGACCCTGGGTGGGTTCCCTGACCACTGTGCCCTCGGTTTCCTGGTGTGTAATGTGGAGACGATATCGGGCCCACTCAGTGGTCTTGCTGTGGGGATTAAACAAGGCCGTGCGCTCAATGTGCTCCTGACATCCCTGGCATGTGGTGTGGGCTCAGGCAATGCTGCCGCTGTGGTTGATGTCATTGGGCCTGGGCTCCGTGGAGACATCATGAGGTGACAAGGTTCCTGCCAAAGTCAAACACTGAGCTGAAGAGACCAAACACCAACATCGTAGAGGATGGGTGAACGCTTCAAGTTAGAAGTGGGGTGATCCTCATTGTGGACGCAACAGAAGGTTTGAAAGCAATTGCTCATTCTGTGTTTCTGGATTGAGTTTCCAGAGAAAGTGGAGACTGCCTGGGTGGACCTTAAAGAGAAACCTTCCCTAAGCACCTATCGCAGGTTGGAGGTCTTCAAGGGAGGTGTTTTGTATCTCTATTTTACCCATGAGGGATCTGAGACTTAGAAAGTTCCAGTCGGATGGTCAGGAAATAGTGGGGTTCTGGTCAACAAGTTTATGGGGTTTCCACAGTACTCTCGGCTGTGTGTACAGAGTGGGGATACATGGAACAATTGAAGGTGCCCAGGTCAAAGCCTCGGAGTCGTCTCGGAGCCTTCTCTTTCTCTGCTGCCAGCACCTTGAGGCAAGCTGCTGTCATCCCTCCGGCCTGGGTTCTTATAGCAGCTACCTAGCCCTCTCCTATCTTCTCCCTCTGAACAAAGCAGCCAGAGTAAGTGTACCACTGGGTCCTGGCACACTCAGAAGGGTGACTGAGAGAGGTTGACGAAGGTGCCATTTGCAAAGAAACCAACAGGGGTAGTGAAGCTCATGGGGCGACTGGGGCTCCCCAAGAGCTGGACTGTAGGAGGGGCCATGACAGGAGCTGTGCCCTCGGGAGAGGGACACAGCCACCACCAAGGAAATGAGCACCTTGGCCCTTCTCTCCTCCCGCTCTCTGATCTTCTGCTGCCACTATTGGCTGAACTCAACTGGAAGCCAGCCAGTGGGCAAAGAGCGCCCATGACCAGGTCAAAGGCAAATTTAATACTTTGCTAAGGAAGCTTGAGCCTCGAGGCTCCTCCCTTCAGGGACCCTTCCCAGGTCTTGTGTTTGTAACTCTGTGTTCTTTTTCTTCCACGAGGCCTCCCAGTGGGTTAAGCTGTAGGTCCCACAAAATCTGGATCTGCCTGTGCAGATGTCCCTCGTCAGTCAGCCTCCTGGGACTCAGAGCGAGGGCGAAGGGGATGGAGAATTTCCAATACAGACATTGTTTTAAAACCCTGAGTCACAGCTTGTCACCTCTCTGCTTCAAACCTTCTAGTCATTACTCAGAAAAGTCTAAGGACCTCACCACGACCACCAGGCCCTACACTGTGTTCTCTTGTCCTTGTTTTCTCCTGCTTCCCCCAGCTCACACAGCCCCAGCTACGTCAGCCTACGTCTCGCTGTCCCCTGAATG
This sequence comes from Rhinolophus hipposideros, assembly GCF_964194185.1. Classification (NCBI taxonomy): domain Eukaryota; kingdom Metazoa; phylum Chordata; class Mammalia; order Chiroptera; family Rhinolophidae; genus Rhinolophus; species Rhinolophus hipposideros. The sequence continues at coordinate 6,295,379 of NC_138051.1, read as the reverse complement.
TCCCAGACACCCTTCTTGGCCCTTGCTCTCCCCTCAGCCTGGACCTCTCTTCCTCAGCAGTGCTCACGGCTCCTTCAACTTCTCGTTCGAAGGTCCTCTTCCCAGGGGGGACTTCCGTGACCCCCTTATTTAAGTTGCGATGCCCCTTCCCTGCTGTATTTTTCACCACAGCACTCATTATTTCTAATTATTGTATGTAGTTTATTTGTTGGGTTTATTATCACTCTCCCCTCACACGGGGTGGGGGGAGGCGCAGATTTGTCTATTTCATCGTTGCTTCGTTCCCAGGGCCTGGAAGAGTCCCTGGCACATAGCAGTTTCTCAATACATAATATTGGGATTAGTAGGTGGACAGTATATGCTAGTTGAGTAAATGGATGGGTGAAGGAAGGGCTATTAGATAAAGTTCTGAGTCTAATGGGGAAGATACATGCAAATAGGTGGAACTGAGATGCAGAAGGGCCCATGCTGTGTGGGAGAGTGCCACCGAGGCAGAGGCAATGGGGACCAGGGCTCAAGCCCAGGCATTTTCACACCACGACCCAGTTCTTTCTATCACACTCATGTTTTCCAGGCTCCCTTGAGTTGCTGGGATAGTACCTCAGAGATGAAGAGGGTATCCGCCAGCTCCAGGCAGAGCAGATCTGCTTAGATTTGTTTTATACGTAAGATAACTGAGAACATTTTTATCTGAAGAAAGAGCTCTTGGTTTAAAAAAGACTGAACCCTCCACAAGGCCCGGCCATTTCTTGAAGAGGCATTCCGTGATAGGGACGCAGCATGGAGAAAAGCCCGAGGGTGGGGAAGGGGAGAGCAGGTACAGCTGCACCCCCACTGTGGAGAAGCCTGAATAACCCACCTGGATGGGATGCAGGCTCGGCAAGGGCCTGAAAGGCCAAAGAGTTTGGAAAGGAAGTCACTGAGGAGTCGCGTCGACTCTGGCCATGAGGGGTGATGACAGCAGCTGTTTGGAGGCTGTGGCTTGGCCTGGATATCCGGGAAGGACTGCAGCAGAGACAGCAGCGAGAGGAGCCCAGACGCTGTGAGGGAGCTAGGGAGGCTGAGGTGATGGAGAAGAAAAGGCGCTGCCCAGCATCTCCCGACGTGCACGGCAGGCCCTCAGTGCCGGCCTGTACTGGGAACACGTCGTCCGGACTCTGCCATATCCTGGATTGTCGCCGAGCAACCCCAGCTTCTGATCCTGGAGCCAAACAGAGGTAAGCGCTGGGCTAGGACTCGGGAGAGAAGAGTGTGACACTCACCTCAGGCACAGCATCTAACTCACTAATCAAGATAAATTAAATGTTAATAGTTTTTAAAATCAAAATTCATGCCAAAGAATTCACGATGCGCAAAATATCCAAATTTCAAATAGACAGGAATGGAAAGCAACCAGGATGTCCTTCAGGAGGTGAATGGATAAACTGTGGTACAGCCGTACAGTAGAATATTATTCAGAAAGAAAGAAAAAAGAGCTCTCAAGCCAGGAAAAGACATGGAGGAAACTTAAAAGCATATTGCTAAGTGAAAGAAGCCAGTCTGGAAAGGCTGCATACTGTGTGATCCCAACTAGAAGACATTCTAGAAAAGGCGAGACTCTGGAGACAGTGAAAAGGTGATTGGCTGCTGGGGCCGGGTGGGGGAGGGACAAATAGACACAGAGGACTTCTAAGACTGTGAAACTACACTCTTTATGCTATAATGGTGAGCACATGTCATTAGCCATTTGTCAAAACCTATAGAATAGACAACACTGACAGAGAACCCCAATATAAACTATGGTCTTTTGTTAATACTAATGTATTAACACTGGTTCTTCGATTGAAACGTACATACCTCATTAATGTAAGATTAATATAAATAATAGGGGAAACTGTGTAGAGGGAGAAGGGCGAGTATGGGAACTCTGAACTTTCCACTTAATTTTTATTTAAATCTAAAATTGCTCTAAAAAATGAAGTCTATTATTTTTTTTAAAGTCGAAATGAAAGCAAAAATCGATGATGAACAAAATATCAAAATGTGACATAAAGATAAAATCGATGAGGTGGGATTAGGGTGAGGTAAGTGAGGCATCATTTTCAGGGCTGTGTAAGTTCAGGGTCCGACGCTGCCGTCTCTGAGCTGGAAGTCTTTTAGAAGTCACCTGGCACTATCCTTGTATTTCAGTGGTGGAGAGACTAAGGCTCAGAGTGGGGGAGGCGTTGCCCGAAGCGGAGGCTGCTGGGAGCCTGGCAGCACAAGGACCTCCAGCCCAGGGTCTGCTGCAGGCGGTGACTCACTGTTTGTGCAGCCTGTGTGGCCGTGGGGGTGGGGAGGAGGTGGCCGAAGCCTAACAGCCTCTCTGGTCCCATGTGAAATAAGCGTTGGATCTCACGGAGGACTCAGGTTGCTTTCTTTGCCTTTCTCCCTCGGATTATCACATCATTAAAGAAGAAATGGGCCCGGTCCTCACATGACGCACGTGTGCTGGGTGGCTCCTGACATCTTCCTGGGCTTTACCCAAGCCAGACGCGCCTCGTTGCTGGCCAAAGCGCCGACTTCTTTCCCTCAGCCTCACAGCCATCCATGTCCAGCCCAGTGGGAGCCCTCCCACTCTGCATGGGCAGGATGTTCAGAGGACACGCTCCACCACTTGTAGCTCACTTAGGGCATTCTTTAAGCAGATGCCGCGCTCAAACGGACCTTTGACTTTCCCTGGACTCATGCGGGATTCCTTCCCGCCTGGGCCTGCCGGAGCTGGCCTCTAGTGCCAGGACACTCTCCACTCTTCACAACACAGCCAAGGAAGTGGCCTGAACTCGACCTCTGAGAGTCAGGAACCTGAGACAGGAGTCACATTGGGGAGCACCTCCGTCTGTGCCTTGCCTGGAGTCCTCCAGGAGCTGGTGGGGTTACGCTTGGATTTGAGGGCTGGTTCAGCATGACAGGCTGTGCATTTGGGCCTCTGTTCCCTCCTCTGACATGAAGTTAGATTACAGGGAATTACAGGGAGGGCTTGGCAATGTCACAGCTGCTGGGGCAGAGGATGGCAGGAGGGCTGAAATGCCAGAAAGCTCTAGACAGCACAGTTAGGCCAGGAGAAGTCACATTTGGAGTGGAAGACCCACCATCTGCGAAGGAGGTGTGGCTTCTGAAGGTCACAGGTGTGTCCGAGCAGGTGAGGGCTCAGAGGCAGGGGAAGGGGCTGAGGTGGATCTGGGCCTTCCCTAGAGAAAGGACATGGATGCTCTCTGGCTTTGGAGAAGACAGATAAGACTGGGGAGGTAAAGAGCCAAGTATGAAAATGAATGTAAAACAAGAGGTGGGAGGGGCAGAGGAGTGAGGAAGCTGAAGGCATCCCTCTGGGGGGAGGTGTGAGAGGTGCCGACCTGCGGAGCAGGATTCTTGCTTGAGAGCAGGCTCTCTGCCCACCCGTGTTTCCTAGCTGTGAGGCATCTGCTGCTTGGCTCTTGCAGTCTCCCGCCAGCCCCTATCCTCTATTTGTTCAAGCAGCCTCCTTGCTGACTCAGGGGTAGGGGGTGGCCCCACCACCTGAGGCATTTGTTCAGCAGCTCCTACTACGTAGCATGGCTGTCGCCATAATGGCCATAAAGGGTAATGGTTTGGAATTTGTAGGACCTGGGATCATCCTCATTGTAAGAACACGGAAGTGGAGGCAATGTGGTGTGGTGAGAGGGGGGGTTTGGGGTCAGAGAGGTCTGGGGTGCAGCGCCAGCTTGCCCCAGGGTGTTCTAAACCCTCTGCCCCCACCCTGGCTCGGTTTCCCACTGTCCATGAAGGGGTTGAAATAGATTTTGTGTGCAACTGTAAAACGTGCAGAGAATAATATTACTGAGAATATCACGAACAGCCAGGCCCATTCACATTTGGCCGTATCTGCTCCGGTGTTCTCTCCCATGGCCCTCCCCATCCAGATGAGATTGAAGGTCCCTGTACACCCCTCTCCGCCCACCCCATTCAGGTCCCGGCCTCCCCCCTTGGGGATGGCTTTTAGGCTCTGACAGCCATAGGTCCTCTAACGATTGCAGTTTCTTCGATATCCCTTTAGAGGCTGTGGACATGTGGGTTCCCTGGAAAGGCTCCAGCCCATGGATTCTTGCATCGTCCCTGGGCTGCCCACGTGGAAGGAGACCATGTCCCCTGGGTTTCGTATCTCCCACCCTGCTTCACTGAGGCCTGTCGAGCACACGGTCTGTGCTTCATGGACCATGGCTGAATGCTTTTGGTTGATGGCCCTGACTCCGGCCCTCCTCCCTCCCATTCCCCAGAGACTGGTGGCCCTGGGCTTGCTACAGAGCGTAAAACAATGAATAAATCAGTCTCCATTCCAGTGCCAACAGGTAGCGCTCCTAAATGCCGCCACGCCTCCCAGTCCTACCTCAGGACTCCCAGGTGACTAACAATAGAGGTGCCACCCTCCTGGTTTGTCCACCTCCTTCCCAGAGGGGGTGTGGCTTTATTCTCTTAGAGCCCCAGAACAGTATGTGACTTGTAAAATTCACGCAACAGTGATCTCACACACTTGGAACCTGGCTGTCAACCCAACTGTGACCTGGGGTGGTGGGGCCCTCGTGTGGGGCCTAAGTCAGGACACATGGGCTGGGAGGCCTGAGGTGGCCTGAGGTGGAGCAGCCAAGAGGGACTCAGGGTCATTGTCAAGAGGAGCCGAGTCCTGGGCAAAGGCCTCCAGCGTTCCTGGACACTCCTTACATGGGACACCGCTCCATTTCACAGAGGGGGACAGTGAAGTCCAGAAAGCTGACCTATCACTCACAGCTTTGCTCAGAGAGTAAGTTAGGGCTGATTTTCCCCCTAAACCGCTGGTCTCCAGGTCACCTTTCTCCCTTCCTACTCCTTGTCCTTGGGTCACGAGGACAGGCATTCCTGAGGGGGGACGCTAGGGGCTGAGGCCTGGCTGCCCTGATTGGCTGTGTCAGGGAAGGCAGTGGCCAAGCCTCTCTTTCCTCTCTGATCTGAGGGGTCAATGACCCCAGCCCCACCTTGTCTGGCCCGGGGTGGTCGGGAGGCTCACAGAAGATAAAGTGTCCTGAGGTGCTATCCAGGCTGGAGGGAATTAGGATTTCCGCCACCAGGCTGACAGAATAGACGCCTGGGAAAGAAAGATGTGAGCCTGCGGGGCATGATGAGCAAACAGCCCGGCCAGAGCCGGTGATGCCTGCCTGGGAGCCACGCAGGACAGTGGCTTCCTGGGTGCCGCCTGGGGTCAGCACGGAGGCTGGGCCTTGAGCAGGGACTCTGTTGCTCAGGCTCCCAGGGATCTGTCAGAAGCCATGATGGGCTGTGCTGGGAGAACAGGGCTTTCGAAGCCCAGGGTGGCCTGTTCCAGCAGCCTACCTAGACCACCCTTGGAGGGCTAGAAACTCCTGGGCAGGAAGACATCTGGTGAGAGCTGGTTCATGGGGCAGAATATTAGGGGACCACCTAGGATGACCAACTGCTCTGCTTTGCCTAGGATGTGGGACTTCTGGTGCTACTCTGGCACAGTCTTGGGCAAACCGGGATGGTTGGCCTCCATTGGACCTGTGTTGTTTGGCTACCATTTCCGTGGAGGAGGAGCACTTGCCAATTGGGGTACTGGGGAGTTGCGGAGGGAAATGTACCTGCTCAGACTTTTGGTCCTGGCCCCGGCCTCCAGCCTGGTCTGCCTCTTGTTGGCCTGCTGATCTGACCCACTTAGTTGGGTCAGGGACGTTTCTGCAGTGGGGCAAAGGGGCTGACGTTTCCCAGGGGTTGATTCAAGAGGAAAGACCAGGGAACCCACTGTGGGAACCCCTGTAAGCCACAATCTCTGATCCAGCTTTGGTCCTAGACTGACATTTTTATCTTCATTATCTGCTTCCTGGGCTCTCTCTTATGTGTTCCAGACTTGGACGGGGAAAGGGGTGTTATTTATTGGCCTCTTTGGCCCCCCAAATAGACACTGCGTTGTAGGGTGTGGAACAACGCACTAAGGCTTTGAAAAGTGATGGTGAGTGACAGTGGACCTGGGCAGCATGATAGAGTCACACTTCAGAGGCACCCAGTGCAGCCTGGCCAGGCACGTAGGAAGTGTCTGATACACGGGAGCCGCCATTGTTGTCCTTGCCTTTGTGATTAGGCCACATGGCCCTTAAAGTGCTGCTGTGCCCGTTATCTCATGGCCCTCAGACAGCCCCATGGAGCAGATGGGATGGGGTTTCTTTGCCCACCTTTGGCAAGTGAAGAAACAGGCCCTGAGAGAGCAGAGGAGTGATTGGAGGACATGTGCCAGATTAGCGGTGGCCCCAGGTCCCAGCTCGGGCTCTTGTCTCCCAGCCAATGACACCTTGCAATCTGTCTGGGTTCCCACTGGCTGGGGAATGTCAGGGTGGTAGAGGTGGTGTGTGTGTGTGTGGGGGGGGCGGGGGAATAAGAGAAGGGGAGAGAAGAGGCAAAGGGGCTGCTTAATGAATCCATAGTTATTATATGGAACCAAGAATGAAGCCACGCCCTCCCTCATAAGGGGTGTGGCTAACCTGAGAGCTGGAGGGGCATCTGAGGAAGAAACTGTGTGTTGACCTGTGCAGTGAGCAGCCCCTCTCTCCCCTTCCCAATGGAGCCTGTGAGGAACAGAAGACAGGGTGTGGGCTTTGGTGTCAGAGAGGCCTGAGTTTGAATCCTAGACTCTTATTGAGTAGCTCTGTGACCTTGGACAAGTGACTTCATCCCTCTGGGCCTCAGTTTCCTTACCTATAAAGTAGGGATAGTCATAGCCCTACTCCTAGAGCCGTTGTGAATATTACAGTTTCTGGCACACAGTAAGTGCTCAAACAAAATGGTTCCCTTTGCACCTGTCTCAGGCGTCCCCTTGGGGGCTGGAACAGGTCCTCCTGGTTCTGGGAAGATTATAGGAGCTGGACCCTGCACTGTGGAGGGCAGACTGTTCACCACAAGTGCACACCCTTCCTTTGGGCCTTCAGACTCAGGAAAGTCCCCATAAATGTTCTGGTCTGTTACTTAGCTTAGCCAAGGAGAACTGAGAGAGGACATGTGGATGCTATTTGAGTTTAAACATTACAAAAAAGTTGTCATGGTCTCCCCCTGGGCTGGGCTGCGGTGTCCTCAGCAGACAGGAGTCAGTGCCCCTCGGTCTTTCCTGTAAGACTAGGTTTGTTTGATGAAGAGATGTCGATTCTCCTTTTCCACTGCCTGCCCTCCTGACTTGACACATGGCCCCTCTACCAAAAGGGGAGAAAGGTTGGATTCTGGAGAAATGATCCATCAGAAAAGACATTTTTCAACACTGCCGTTCCACTGCCTGCCCCAGACAACACACTCATTACAGTTCTATCTCATTCTGCTCACCTAGAGAATAAAATTAGAAATCAAGTCAACTCCCTAGAGTCTTGTTATATCAATCTGACTTACACAAAACAGGCCAGACAGAGTGTGAGGTTTCCATAAAATTAGGCTGTGTTCCCAGGGGCTGCCTTGAAGCTACCCAACATTGCAGAAAACTGCCAGGCGCCCTTTTGCATAATTTATCAATTACACACAATTCAATTCATCACAGGCAGGAGGCAGGAGGCGATGGCTTGGGACAGAAAGGGACCCTGGGAGCAGCATGTATACGGGAGAGGAAATCCAGATTTTAATCTCCCCGACACTGATTGGATGACTGAGCCCTTCATTCTCATGGGACCCCACTTTCCCTAACCCTTTAGACTAGGAGACCATATGTCCTTTATGCAATTCTGGAATTTGCTTGCTTTTGCTTATGCAATGCTGAAATTCCACATTTGTGGAATCTGAACACTGTGGTGGGTCAGGAGATGTTCAGAGCTTGGGCCCTGCCTGGCAGTATTGGAGCATTGAGTGGCCACGGTTGGCACAAAGGTTGTGGGTACCCAGATGTCCAAACAAAGGTCTGCTTCTCAAATTTGCCTAGTGACTCTGTCATTTTTAACGCCACCCGTTCCATCAGTCTAACTTCACCTATACTCTGTCTCGGTGCATGCTTGCAACTCCCTAGGGAAGGAGGTGGGGCTGCCATGAGCAATCCTGGTTTACCGATGTACAGGGAAGCAGATGCCGGGGAGTGGGAGCCACGTGTCCAAGGCCACTGAGATCAAGCGCCATTAGTCCAGTGCCCTCTCCCCACTCCCACCACCCATCCCTCCCTCCTCTGGGCCCCCACCGGCCCTGGAGCACTCTGTGTTATGGTATTAGTGAGACTTGTTCTGTGTGTCTACCTGTCTACCTGAAGCAAAGAACAGGGCCATTTCTGTCCGTTTCCCAGGCACTTGGTCAAGGGCCTGCCTCCATCATGGATACTTAGGTAGGGGTGTTGGATGAAGGAATAAATGAGTATCGAGGAACAGAAAGAGACAGCGCAGTGATGCTGGTGTCCAGTTTCACAAGTCATTTACTTGCTCCTGATGTCTACGCTGTCACTGAAGGCCCACCTGCGGGCTCAGCTGGACACCCTTCCTGAGTCATCGAAAAGGGGACAGGATGTCTTCTGCCACCACCTCAATGGCCTGCACTTGGCCGTGATGTACACAGCAATAGGACGGTGACCCACCAGGAGGCCCTGCTGTGAAGAAACTGATTGAAATCCCCTGCTAGAGCAGGTACTCTTACCTTCGGTTTAAGGAGAGAGACGTGAGGCTCAGGTAGGCCACTCGCCTGGTCTCAGGTCCCCAGAGGGGGTGGAATCTTCTGGCTCATCCCAGTTTACATGGATTCTGTTAAGCCAGGATTTTGCCACCTTGCCCTATAATTTTCAAAGTGCTTTCTCAACCCCAATCTCACTTTCATCTCTGTAGGAGTATAGGTGAAAAGGTAGACAGGGCAAGGATGGTCAGCCCACTTTAAGGATGAGATTTACGCTCAGAAAAGTGCAGTGCCTTACCAGGGTCACACAGCTGGTGGCAGATCTGGGACCCAGCCACGCTACAGATGAGAGAAAGAGGTTCAAGTAGAGTCGATTACTTGCCCACGGCTCAGAACTAGTGAATTGTGGGACCAGAACTCACACCCATACCTTCGCATTTCAAAGCAGGTTTTCTATACCCAATTGCTTTTTTTATTTTTAATTTTTGGTTTGTTTGTTTTTGTTTTTATAACAGGTCTGAAAAGAATATGTGGATTTCCCAACCCCCCACCCCACAATGTGGCATTCCCCACTACAAAGAGATCACCAGAGTGAGATTTCCCAGCAGAGCAGAGGGCCGCCAGAGCTGCTAAGGCTCAACTGAAGGCAGGTCTGCTCTGCTGAAATACTAAATTATCTGCCTGGCAAACACCAGCTCAAATGACAAAACCGAATACGTTCTCATTATCCTGGATGACTGCCCCAGGATTGGAGAGAGGATGAAGGGTCTATCAGTTGTCCCCAAACAAGAGTGTCAGAAAGGTCAAGGGTAGGCTATGGGAGAGAAGAAGCTGGGACAACCCCCAGCCTTTTTCCAAGACGCCTTCCTGAGAAGGTTCTGAAAGCACCCATAGGGCTGCTTTTTCCCCAGGTCTCCGAGCACATAGGCAGGTTTCACAGCCAGGGCCCTTAGGCCTCCATGTGCTGGAGCTGAAAGGCTGAACTCCAGGGGCTGTGCCAGCCCTGCTTCAAGATGTCTTCAGGGTAAATGTTTGCAGCTTTTGTTTGGAAGCAAAACCCTTAGCCACTGTTTTCTCCAGCCTCCATGGAAATTAAAGCCAGGAAGCTAAGCGGTGGGTGATTATGGGGTTCCACTTGCTTATTAACAACCCACAAAGGATTATCATGGGGTTTCGAGGCAAAACCCACAGAGGCTTGGAAGTGGGCTGCTTCCTGGCTCTGGGCACAATCTTCTCCAGGCAGAGAGGCTCCGCCAGGGTGCCCCCACCCTTCTAAGCCACAGGACGTTTGCAGGAGTCAATAAGGATAAGGGCCTTCGTGAACTATGCCTGCAAGGGGGTGGGAGAGAAAAATGCGCACCCCTATGGTAGAGAGTTCAGATATTTACAAAGGTCTCCTCGGAGAGAGAGCTCAGTTAGGTGAGTTATTAGACCAGTGTTGGCAGGGCTCAGCAAACTATGGCAAATCCTGTCTGTGGCCTGTTTTTTCAATAAAGTTTTATTGGACACAGCCACACCCATTCCTTTATGGATTGCCTAGGGCTGTTTTCAGCCACAACAGCAGAGCTGAGTAGTTGCAACAGAGACTGTCTGGCCGATAAAGCCTGAAATATTTCCTATTTGGTCCTTTGCAGACAAAGTTTGCTACCCCAGATGGGGGAAAGTGTATGAATTTCAGAGTTGAATTGATATGGGTTCCGATGCCCCTTTTCCTTTTGTCCTGTATTACCTTGGACATGTTGCTTCCCTCTGAACCTCTTTCAATTTGTAAAGCAGAGACAATCATCTGTTCAACACATGCTCATACTCGTGTTTACTCTGTATCAGCCACTGTTTGGAGTGCTTTGCAAACATTAACTCCTTCAATCTTCACAACTCTGTGAGGTTGGTGCTGTTATGATCATACCCACTCTGCAGAAGGGGAAGTGGAGGCGTAGAGAGGTCAAGTCACTTAGCCAGGGTCACACAGAGCTGGGATTTGGAATACAGGCTATGTGGCTGTGAAGTGGGTGTTCTTAGCCCACCATTGGGAAGATGAAAGCATGCTGGATGAGCGGAACTGAATTGCAGTAGGAACTCAATATATGTTAGCTCACTCTTCCCCTCATCCTCTTTGCCAATTTCTTTCTTTCATTTTTTTTTTTTTGCTTCTGGCATCTGTCCAGAATAAGGGTCCCGGCCCCTTTGAATTGCAGTGTCTTCGGTCATCACTTCCCCCCCTGCCTTTGCCAAAGCCAAGCCCAATATCACAAATGCCGCTTTGGTTTCCTCGGCACGCTCTCCCTCTCCCTTCCTGCCATCACCTCTCTCCCACTGTTTAGTTAATAATAACATATCATGTTCTGTCTCAGATGCATATCAGTTGTGTGTAATTATTTATGGAGAAATAGACAGATGATTCCCTTCCTGAACCGTTTTCACAGGCAGCCCTACCTATCACTTAGCATTCTTCTCTCCCCTCATCTAATAACACTGTCCACTTTAAATCCTGGGTCCTTGATTTATTAGGTAATTTGTTTCTTCTCTGTGGCTTGGGCCTGCCTGTCATCAATATAATAGAATGATGGAAGCACAAGCTACAGACACCAGACATTAAAAACTAGGCAAATATTACCCATTTCAACTCCTCGTCCAACCCCAGCCAATGCAAAGCAGTCCTCAGGGGAGAAGAGAAAGATTACTGTGGGACACCCAGGGCCTGACTTCTCACAAAATGGCTCTTTGAAAATTGGGCTGCTTGCTCTGCTGGTAGATGCTTTTTGAAAATGCCTAGGAGTAAACACATCCACACATACACATGTGCATACACACATGTGCACAGCACACATGTGCATGTAGACACACAGCAAAGGAGCCTGAGCTCCCTTCCAAAGAGACTGAATGTGCTGGGGAGGGAAAAGGACTGAACTGGGTACCAGGAGGCCTGGCTTCCCACCCCAGCTCTACCACACGAACCAGCGGGGGGTGTGGGGGCAAGACATCTCATCTCTCTGGGCCTGAATTTCCTCATTTGTCAGTCCAGAAGGTGGATTAGATGAGCTCCAAGGGGCCTTCTCGCCTTAATATGCTGTGATGTGGCCAAGGTTACACAGAATGTCAGAGTCAGAGCTGGAAGCTGAACCTTTGCTGTCTGATTCCAAGATGAGTGCTTTTAACACTCTACCATGCTGTTTCCACTGATAATAATTGTAACCAGAATGCCTGGTCTCTTCACCATCAGTTGCTTCACCACGCTCACTGAAATAATATCACTGATAGGTGATCTTTCATTGCACCATGAAGACAATCATCAGTGCCATTCTCTCCGAGAATCTCTCACCAGCACCACCGGCACCACCACCACCACCACCATCATGCTCATTTCACTGACTGCTTTCTACATGCTAGGCTTCACATGCAGGATGTTATTGAATCCTCACCGCAATTCTAGAAAATAGACACTGTTATAATTATCCTCATTTAGTAGGGGAGGCAACTGAGACTCAGGAATGGCACACAACAGGAAATGCCAGACTCCAGATTTGAACCAGGGTCTGCTTGGCTCTAACAAGCTTTCAACCACCATCAGTCAGTAGCAAGGTCATTAATGTCACCATCATCAGTACCGTCCTTATCCACGTCTTAATTGACACGTATCAGTACCGTCAGATTGCCTTTAGAGTCACTGTGCTGCTGACATCACTATTGTTACCGGCGACAGTATGGTCACTGTCACCAAACCAGTCCACACCATGTCATAATCAACATTCTAATAAGCAGAGTCATCAGGGCCCTCACTAGTCTCGCCTCCATATGGAATTACCAGGATTGTCAACAATGGAGCAGGAGCGTCAACAGAGTGTCATCCCCAATATTGTCCTCAGTTCATCACTATCATCCTAACGCAACCCAGAGAAATGGCACACGTCTCCAGTTACGTAGACATTCCAGACACCGATCGACTTACCGTTGCCGTAATCATAATCTACTGACTTTTTCCTCTGCGAATTGCCCTGTGCTGGGTCTTTTCTCCCCTGGTGCTATTCGTATGTCCTGTGAGAAATGCGGAATGCATAACCATGTGATTCATTGTCACACAGCCCACCCAGATGTTGTCAGGGTCATCGGGAATCGGAAACATATATTTCCACCGAGAGATGGTTCCTGCTTCAGAAAACTGAGGCCTTTGAGTGTCCTTAACTCCTACCCATCCTTAGAGTCACATTATGTACTAGTGCCCCAGGGGGACTGCAGCTTCTGTTGCTCTTTCTTTTACTCTGTTATAGCATGCAGAATCCATCTTTTGTCCAAGTGGTCTGTGTGTCTGTCTCCTTCCCTGGAATGTCAGTTCCTACATTTGCTCCATACCCCATTAGAGGCTTTCCACAGAACGCTGGGAATTGAAGGGAATGGGATGTCAGCTGCTCTGTAAGAATCGTGATGAGCGTAAAGAACATCAGACTGAGAACTGAGACATGTGGGTTTCAGTCTGCATTGTCCCTAACTAATGGTGCAACCTGGTATCATTCATTTCCCTTCTCTTCCTTCCTCCACCTCCAAACCTGAGTTATTCTTTTTCCATACCCAATCCATCACCAAGTGCTGCACCTCCACCTTCCAAATATACCCCAAACCAGCCATTTCTCACTCCTCTTCTGTCCCCCTAATGCAGGCCCTGCATCTTCTTGCTAGAACGACTGCAGTTAACTCTTAATTGGTCTAGTCTTTTCAGGGACTAGAGTGCTCTTTTAAAAGCACACATTAGTCCCCTACTTAAAACCCACCATCTGGCTTCTTTCCTCACTTAAAATAACATTCAGACTGCTCCTGTGGTCTGCGGCGTGCACAGTCGGGGCCCTGCCGCCCCCTCCTCCCTCACCTCTGCGTCATTACCCCCTCCTTCTCAGACACACATTCTTCTCGTAGCAGCCTGCAAATCCCTAGCTTGTTTCTGAGGTGAGGCCTTCATCCTCGCTGGGCCTCTGCCTAGAGAGTTCTTTCTCTGGATCTCCACGTGTCTGGCTCTGTTACGTCATTCAGTTTTGCAATCACGTGCTCCCTTCTCAAGAGGCTTTCCATGACCATCATCTGTGAAATAGAGGCCTCCCCCACCCCCCAGCAGGCATTCTCTCCTCACTAAATCCTCCCACTCTACAAATATTTATTGAGCATCTGCTGCAGGGGTTCTCAGCCTCAGCACTGTTGACATTTTGGACTGGATCCTTTGGACTGCGGTGGGGTAGAGGGGACTGTCCTGTGTGAGACGTTTAGCAGCGTCCCTGCCCTCTACTCTCTAGATGCCAGTACCATCCTCCTTCCCAATTGTGACAACTGAAGATGTCTTTAGACGTTGTCAAATGTCCCCGGAGGGCAAAAACTCACCCCTGGTTGGGGACCACATTTTTCTACAAGCTTGAGATACACCAGTGAAAAAGATGGATGCCGCCACTGGCACTGCGCCCCCCCCTCACCCAGCCTAACTTTTCACTGTTTTGTTTCTGTTTTTGTACAGGAATGGGGTACATTCTAGTGGGAGGAGACAGGCAATGCTTATAATAAATAAGGAAAGAATGTAAAAGTACAGCAGGCTAAGGGTCATCACAGGTGCTGGACGGGGATGCAATATTAAATAGAGTAGTGAGGGTAAGCCTCATCGGCACGGCACTTTATAGTCATTATTATTTTTATTGAATCATTGCATGTATCACGGCGTGAAACTTTATCGTGGTCTTGTTTACTTGCTTATTGTCTATATTCTCCTCCAGAAAGTGAGCTCTATGAGGGGGGAAAAAGTTTCTATCCTGTTCAACATCTTGTATATCCAATACCTAGAGCAGTGCCTGGCCTACAGTTGTATTCAATAAGCATGCAGGTTATTTTGGGAACATAGAGATAAATCAGAGCTGAGTAGAGAGGGTTCAGTTCTACCCCTGACGTTTAGCTACCCCTCACCTCTCATTCCACCCACAGTCAGCTGAGATGTCCCCTGGACTAACTTATTTCACGGGTAATTAAGAAGGTCCATAATTTATTTCATTTATACTCAGAGGTAATTTCAAACATCGAATTCTCTCAGTGGAGTGTTAGTCTTCTTTTGATCAGGGCCAATCTGACCACAAAACACCTTGTCAGGGAAAGTGCTCTCGATCCTGATAAATCATTTACCTCCCCAACATCTTCTCTGTTCGCTGCCGCCAGTTCTTCACTTGGGAGACATCAGCTCAGAGGGAGGAAAGATGCTTTGGAAGGGAAGGCAGGGGCTCCCCATCATTGGAGGGGCTCAGAGTGAGTCCAGGACCACTGTTCAGGCTGCTGCAAAGGGGACACTCCTCCTGCATGGTGGTGACCCAGGGTCGGTGATCTGAAGCTTTAGTGATTGCCCGAGTCACCCGGAGGGCTCGTTTAACAGAGGGCTGGGCCCCACCCCGATATTCTGACTTAGAAGTGTGGAGAGGGGTGCAGGGTCCAGGTGACGCCTGGGCTGCTGTTCCAGCAACAACAGTGTGAGAAGTTCTGCACTAAAGTACCTCTCAGGCCCGAGCTTCTGCAGCTCTGTGAAGTCTCCTTCTTTTGTGGCACGCAGTGTAGCTCTCTCTTTCCTGCCCATCTTTTATCTTCTGTCAACTTTGAACTTGTCTCCTCCTAGAAACTTCTGCGGTCTTGCCTGGTATCTTAACCATCTCATTCTCTCCCTGGTATCTCTTCCCACTCCCCATGCACTTAAAAAAAATTCCAGCGTTAGCCAATAAGTGATTCTTTTCAAAGCCAGAGGTTGATACCTGTGACGTGAATATTATGAGCCGGGAGACCCTGTTCCCAGGGAGGGTACAGTCTGCATGGGGAGAATAGCATCTGGACTTGGAACCCTAGAGAAGGACAGAGATACCCCATAAGGACTGACAAGCACCGAAAGGAAGCGTTGGGCTCCTGTCGGGGCAGGAGTGCCCTTTGTAGCCTGGGTAATCATAGAGCGTTCAAAGGGGGAGGTGTGATGTGAGCTGAGCTGGGCAGGATAAAAAAAAAGGGAGGGGGGAAGCCATTAGGCCAAACTGTGAAATTGTTGTTATTCAAGCACTGTTGGCCTACAAAACTTGAAAATTCATATGGCTCTCTAAGAGTATTATTTTCATTTCTCCGATGCATTGGTTATTCTCATCCTCATTTTGCAGATGAGAAATTGAAACCCAGAGACATTAAACAACTTGTCCAACGACACAGTCAGAGATAGAACCAAGTGTCCAGACCTGTAGGACTCATGCCCCACCTTTAGGGTGTGTCTTGCTTTGTAGGTCTTATGCTTTGGGGAAAGAACCCAAATCCTTGGATTCCCAGGTCCTGTCCCATAGAGACCCAATTCAGTAGTTGGAAAGGCAAAGCAGGCGGGGGTGGGGTAGTGAGAACCTGCACGTCTATCAAAGCCCCTGGACAGACTGATAATGCTGGTCTGTGGCCCACACTTGGCGTTTTATCAGTTTAGGTAGACAAGATGGAAGAGGGTGAGGCAAGGGGGCAGGATGAGCAGAGCCCCTGAAGTAGAAGTAGGCATGATGAGTGCCAGTGAGAGCAGGTATACTGGGCTGAAGGTGGCGGGGCACAAGGTGCAGGTTGGAGCAGTGGAGAAAATGGACAGGCTGGCGGAGGCTGCTGGGGACGGGCTGTCTCCATCCATCCTGTCCCAGTTCTCTCCCTCCCACCTTGCCCCATCCAAGGAGGCAGCACCCAGCAGCATCAACCATCTCCACAGGAGCTCGTGGAGGGTTTTTAGCCTAGATAATTTCTCCACTGCCACTGATCCATTTTGCCCAGCGTGATAAACCCGATTTCATAAAGAAGACATGAATGGCTGTAATCAGATACAATGTTTGCTACGCTGAACAAAATGAGCAAAGGAAAAAAAACCATGCAGCCAGCCTATAATTATGGGTGTAATATTTCAGCCCATTAGCAAAAAATATCTCAGAAACCCGATGCCCCCGTCCTCTCAGCTAAAAAATTGGATGCCAAGCTGGTGAAGGCAGAGAGAGCAGAGCACCAAAGCAGAGGCCTAATTAATTGCATATACATTCCCCCCCACCCCCCCGCCACCTTTTTTTGGCTGGCAGTGGGTTCTCACAATTCTGGATCTTCTGCTGCACCAGATAAAAGAGAGATTGTCATTCTCCGGCAGTGCTGTTCTGAGGCTTCTGTAGATGCTGATAACTTTTCTTCAGCCTGGTCCAGTATTAGTGAAGGGCCTGCTACTTATTAAGCACTTGGTAAGTTTAAGGGGCTTTGTACAATAATAGCTACTTTTTGTTACTTGCTATGTGCTAGGCGCAGTGATAAAGCCTTACTAATTCTATCTCATGTTTTCCTTCGGGAACAATGTGAGGTGACATGATGGATTTTGTTCATGTGCTTTAGGTAACTTTTCACTGTTTTGTTTCTGTTTTTGTTTGTTTTTGAGCCTCAGCACCTGCAACTATTTTTGGAGGACTACCCATGAGCTACTGGAGTCACTGCCTGGGTGCAGAAAGCCCCTAGGACCCGGGAGTTCCCAGGAGGCTTGACAGGTGAGGGAGAGAAGTGGGAGCAGGAAGCCACCCCCTAGCTTTGGGTCAGGGCAGCTGGGAGTAACTGACAGACCTGAGTGCCTAGTGCCTGGGGGTGGAGGAGTCAGGCTGATGCATCTTATGGAGGACTCACTCTCCTGTGGGCCCGCCTCCCTCCCCTGCCTACCCTCCTCCCACTGCCTGCAGTCTTCCCCGAGTTCTTTCTGGATAAATCACTTGTAAATTTGTTACTTCTCAGCTCCCAGTGTGCATTTGGGAGCTGACCTCAGGCAGAAGGATTAATTACCACCCGTTAGCCAGAGAGGGAACTGAAGTTCAGAAGGGATAGTAGCTCAACTCAGGGGCCCAGTAAAACCTTGGGGACTAGGATTAGGCTCCATGCTGTACTCTTCCTCTCTACACCCCTTTTATTAGCACCAGGAAGCCAGAACTGGCCTATTCCTCCCTTTTCCCACCGCTTGCAGGCCTCTGCTTCCCAGATAATTTTTCCAGGATGCCCCCAAACCCGTATGTCCTGACCCTCAAATTGGCCCATCCCCCATCTGTATGTCCCCTATTGTGCAGTGTGCAGATGTCTGTCACGTTTCCTGCAGCAATCAGCACCCCCACGTCCCCACCCTCCGCCTGTCAGACGGAGTTCTTGGAGGGCCATGATTCTGAATTACTCATCTGTGAATTCCTAGGGCCTGACACAGAGGTCCGTGCCCAGCAGGCTCTCAGGAAACACACTGGAAATAAATGAATCAATGAATTAATTCCAGCCATGTGGCCTTCCATGTGAAAATGTGGTACCCTCCCCCGCAAGCTCTTCTAGTCTCTAGGATCTGTGTGAAATGTGGCAGGTTGGTGGTTCAGCAGCCACCATCCTATGTTCTATTCAACAGCCTGTGTTCTGGAACTTGTCATTGTTGTAGCAATTCTAATAATTAGATCCATGCTTTTTTTTTTCCTGGGGCTCTAGGTACCTGTCTTTTACATCAGGTCCACCAAGCCTGTTTGGTCTGACCAGTTTCTGTGTTTACATTTATTCATTAAGTCATTCATTCACTCTTGCATTCATCTATCCATCTGGCCCCATCCATTCATCTAACCCCACCCATTCATCTACTACCATTCATCCACCCACCCACACATCCATCCATCCATCCATCTATCCATCCATCTATCCATCCATCCATACATACATTTACCATCCATCCATCCACTATCCATCTATCCATCCATCCATCCATCCATCCGTCCATCCATCTATCCAACCATCCATCCATCCATCCATCCATCCATCCATCCATCCATCCACCATCTATCCAACAAAGCTCCCTGAAGGCTGCCCTCAGTAACAGTCTAGTGAGGGATGTGGATGTATTAAGAACTCAATCATCAAACTGTGTGACCTGTGCATGAGTGGGTGATGTATAGGGTACCATGTGCTCCTAGGAAGGATGCCTGACCCGGCCTGAACTGGGATCTGCCAGGTGAATAGTGAAGACAAGTGAGGAGTGGGATAGATTGTCCCAGGCAGAGAGAGCAGTAGATACAACGTGATACAATGGCCGGAGAAAAGTGAGGAGATGAAAGGTTCAAAGGAATAAAGGACATTCAACCTGGCTTATCTCATGTGATGCGAGGAGATAAGGGATGGTTGATTTCAACCAATGTGTTTTTAATCCTATGAACTTTTTTTTTTAGGATGAAAAGTATATTGGTATTTATATAAGTATTAAGGTACAACAAAAATTATAACTGTCAACCAAGTTTAAAATTACATAAAGAAAATTTTTTGATAAAGACAAAAAGGAAAGGTGAAACATTTACCAAAATTGATTAAAAATGAATAATAATGTACAGCATGGTAACTATATTTTTAAAAAAGCAGTGGGTTTGGAACAGGTTAGGAATTTCATCTTCAGTCATATAACATCTGAACAAAAGTGAAAAATAAAAATTTACAGTATTATTTTGAGAGCCATAATAGAACTATTGCTATTTCTGAGAAAATATAAATTACCAAAATTTATTCAAAAAGAAGTAAAAAACATGAAAAAATTTTTGAGGATAAAAAATTTTTATCATTGTCGAGATTTGGGTCCAACATGGCAGATTAGGTAAACATTATGCTTGTCACATCCCAGGATCACACCAAAATTACAAATACATTATAGAACAATCAACCTCAATAATCATTTAAAGATTAGCTGAACTGAACCCCTATAACTAAGGATACAAAGAAGCCACATCGAGACTGGTCGGAGAAGTGGAGACACAAAATGGGCTGACCCCAAACCCACAGACAGTGGTTGAACATTGGGAGGAGCACCTTAGTAGTGGAGGTCCCCCAGAAGAGGGAGGGGTCCCGACCCCACACCAGGCTCCCCAGCCCAGGGATTCTGTGCCGGGAAGAGACGTTCGCACAACATCTGGCAGTGAAAATCAGCGAGGACTCTGTCTGCCTTCCAGTCCTGGCAAGACGGAAGGTGGCTGGAAATCCAGATGCCCTCTTAAAGAGCCCACACACAGATTCACTCACTTGCAAACACTCCTCTGGTCTCTGGTAGAGGGCAAGCAACTGAGAGGCCCCAGAGACATAGGAAAGACTGAGCTGTGTGGCTACGGGGCAAGGGCTGAAGGGACAGGAGTCATTATCCCTGTGTGGAGCCTGCCTCACACGTAGCCTCCCGGAAGGCACTGCATTTTCTATCTCTAAGAACTTTTTTATGCTCTGCTTGCCCTTCCCCCCTCCCCTTTTGGTCACAGCAGGATGCTTTTATTTTATGGTTGCAACATCCTCCCAATGAATTAGCATGAGTTGTCTTCTGTTTGCTGCATTGTCTCTGTGTCTCCTTTTCAGTTGTTTTGTTCACCTTGATCCTTCTCTCTTTTGTGGTTTGTTTTCCTCAAAACTTGGTAATCCTCAGATATCCCTTAGACTCCGTGCATAAACAACTAGGTTGGTTAGTCCTCGCTCAGATGGGATTTTCCCCTTGCCTGGTTGTACAGGTCTTCTAAAATAAGCCTCTCTCCTGAAGGAAACAGGGGTCCTGGAAGTGTCTGGGTGAGGCTTGCCGACAGGGAACAGAAATGAGAGCTCATGACTTGCCACCATTGTTGAAGTAAAAAAGCCTTCCCTCTGACTGTGGAGAGCCTCAGTTACAGGGATTTTCATATATGAGATCCCAAAAATCTTTCAATTCTTCAAAACTGCACATTAAAAAATAATAGGATTAACGGAAAAAATAGGGTTAGGGATAAGCTACTCAAAACTCATGTAACATTATAATCAGGCCATTAAGAAAAATAATAACAACTCTAATTTAACAAATACTGGTGTGTGTTTTTTTAAAAAAACATGTTAAATTTCTAATAAGTAAAGCGATTACAGGAAATACAGGGCTTTAAAAAAAAAAGTGAGATTACCTTGATAGACAGAGGTGTGATAGGGTGTAGACTTCTGAGTTACAAAAACAAGGGCAAAATGTACCGAGAGTGGGGAGTGCTGTGAAAAAGCTCTCCCAAGGCAATGCAAATCGTGGTGAGGAGCAGTGTGGGTGCATGGGGACCGTGTCTGGTATTGTATGCACCTGGGTTCAGCTTGCTTTGCTTCACCTGTTGTTACTTGGTGGCACAAAACATAATGTGCAGGAAAAAAATCATGTATAAAGCCATGTGACTGTCACACTGCACTGACATCATGTTTGTATGCAACAACCGTGTAGAAGCGAAGCCCTACAATAGGGGACACACACTGTAGGAGAACAGACCATGTTTGAGCTCTCTCGGGAGTTCCCGACCTTCACTTTTTTCTTCTGAGTCTGTTGAGGAGTTCCCAAAAGGCAAGTCTACAGAAATGCCTGCGAAACCTCCATTCCAAGAGTTGTTCTCAGCACTTTTTCCTGGTCTTGAATGCCCAGACCAGCTCTTCTGTATAAGCGAGAAGGGGCACAACTGACCTAACCATGCTTCCAGCAGTTTTAATTGCCCTGGGGCTCCTTTGCTTCTGTCGGTATTTTTCTGAGGATTTGGCCTCTGTGACTAGTCTCTCCTCATTCTCTGTTGAATAGTGGTTTCGTTGCTCTGTTTTCTCAATCGATTGTATCGCATATTCCTACTACCTTTCAGAAATTCTACATTTCTGGCCCACTGATAGCATCTTTTCTTATTTTCTAATATGGATTTACTCTTTAATATCTTTTCTGACTTTTTTTTTCCAACAGGATTTTGGTATGGGGCGAAGTTAAATTCTGTGTACTCCGTCTATATCTCACATTGGAAATTCTCTCTACCATGTTTGGTCCTTTTGACGTTGGCTGAGGCTTTTCCATAATTTTGAGCTTCAGTTTGTTACCTGGAAACTGGGAATGATAGCAATATCAGTTCATCTACCACACAGAGACTAGGAAAGGCTGGAGGGATGTGGGAGTCCTCTATGAACGAAAAGAGCAGCATAAATTTAAGTTGTTATTAGCTCATGGAAGAGAACCCCCTAATTTGGCAGATGAGAAAATGAAGCCAAGAGACGGAAAGCAATTTTTGCCCAAGGTTACCCAGAAACCTCCCGCCTCTTGGCTCCTGGGTCCCATTCTCTTTCCAGGCCTTGTTACTCCTCAGCCTGCAAACGGCCAGGGCTGTAGTGCTGGGGGCAGAGCAACTGAGAATTCGGAAGAGGCAGTGATGGCATAAATAATTCAGTGATTGCCGACCATGGGCCATTAAATTTTCCATGATCTCTTTTATTGTATCTGCTATGCAGCGTTAGTCACTTCCAGTTCAGATGCAAACCAGGCATTTCGCTCTGCCTACAGAAGCTGGCCACTGCACCCTCACAGGATCCAAGAACATGAAAGCATTGGCCTTGGGCCCAGCGGGGCATCCATCTCGGAAAGGTGGCCAAGCACAGGTTCACATCAGAGCTGTGAGTGTCAAGCCTCTCTCCTCCTGTTCCTGTTAGTCACTGAGCCACCAGGAGAAGGTGACGCTCACCTTTAAGCTCAGGATACATTCACAAACAACCTCAATGTTAGACTCTTGTCCCTGGTGATCAGTAAGAATACAGTGTTGGGTGGGAGTGAGGGATTTAAAGGGTTAATTTGTTCCGTGTAAGCATTAAAGGTTACCATCATTTTTGTAACTCTGTTTTGGCATTTTTACATTTCTTTATATATTGGGAGCCTCAAAATCTGGCAGTGGTCCTGGCCTCATATAACTTCTGGGAAACCTAATGGCTGTTTAACACCAGGATCATGCAATTCAGAATCCTACAGGTGGTAGGGATGGAGAAACAGAGGCTCTGAGAAAGAGATGGCTTTGGCCAAAGACACAGCTAGCTAGCGGCAAGGCCAGGTGTCGGGACTCTCAGACCAAAGCCCTTCCCAAAGAATGTCTACCACCCTGGATCATTAGATCAAGTCTCAGGTTTACAGGGTCACTATGGCTTCTCATTGGTTCATAGAACTGGATGCTTTCCCCAGTGTCTGAAGGACCACACAGTTTCTTGAGACCACATTTCCAAGCAAGCCTCTCACACACATCACGGCAGAGTGCAAAAGGAAAGAACCAGGTCTTACAGGCAAGATTCATCCCCAATGTCTGTGGCTTTGGAGTGGCCTCATCCTCCCTATTCTTCTCACGGACATAATATCAGGGAACAGGACAGTGCATGAAGCTAGACAAAGGCAACGAAGAAGAATCCTTGAGTCACTTAAGAATCTCCAATGGGCAGTGAAGTGTGGTAGAAAGGATGTAGGGTGTGTATCAGAAGGGTTGGTTCCAGATTCTGGATTTATGGTTTATCGGTTATGTATGTAAGGGAAATCACAGTTTCCTGGCACATGAAGTGGGGATTCCAAATCTGAATCCGTGGGACTTTTGTGATAGTTGGGAACTGCCAAAGTACTTCTGACACCTCTCTGTTCATCATTGCTACATAATAAACCACTCCAAAACTTGATGGCTTAAAACAAGCGTTTATTATTGCTCAAGACTCTAGAAGCTCATGCGTACTCATCTCATCCCTTCTGTGGTCAGCTGCAGTTAGGTAGGCAACTCTGCTGATTGAAACTGGCACCGTCACATGTGTGGGGCCGCCTGGTGACGAGCTGCTCTAGCATGGGAGGCCTCAGCTGTCTCACCCTCCAGCAGGCCAGCTAGGGTTCCAGGAGAAAGCACAGAAGCACACAAGGCCTGTTGAGGGCTGGACCTGGAATTAGCACACTGCTACTTCCACCATTTCCTGTTGGCCTAAGGAAGTCACAAGACCAGCCCAGATTCAAGGTGGGGGTGGAGGTTGGACCCACTTCTTCATGGGAAGAGCTGCAAAGTCACATTGCAAAGGACATGGACACAGGGAAGGGTGCAGGATTGTAGCCATTTGTACAATCAAATCTGCGTAATTCTCAGGTCCACAATCTTAAGTGAATTCAAGACAAACAGAGATAGGCATAGAGTGACAGTTCTGGGTGTGGCTTTCAAGTCAGGGGAAGTGGCTTATCCAAGGCCACACAGCTGTGAGTAGCAGAGTTGGTGTGAGAACCCAGGACTTCTAGATCAAGTCCATATGTCAAAACCAGCCTCAAATGACGTTTCTTCCACTGAATTAACTCCGTGGAAAATCCAGTAGGTGGCAATTTGGGCGTTTACATTTGTGTTCCTCTTTTTTTCATGTTGCAATTTCAGAAACTCTAGGAGAGCCTGAGATTAGACTTCCTGGCCCTCCTTTCTGGAAGGATACCCTCAGGAAGAAGGACACGCCCCAGGATGAGACCCAGATTCAGAGTCCATGGCATAAAGAACTTCAGTCCTGCAACTTTCTCTCTCTGTCTCTCTGTCTCTCTGTCTCTCTGTCTCTCTCTCTCTCTCTCACTGAGAAGCACATGGTGTGGGGAATTTTATCTTAGTCTTGTCCTGTAGCTTTTCAAGCTTCGATCCCACTTTAGTGAAGAAAGACCCTTATTCCTTTTGCCAAGACAATTGCTACAGTCTCCTAACTGACCTTCTTATCTTCAGACTCACCGCTCACACTGCTCCCCAAATCCAGCTTGTCAGTGGTGCCAGAGTAATCTTTCTGATACCCAGCTCTGATTGTGACATCCCACTGGGGAGATTATCCTCCAGGAACGTGTGTTCTGCGGCCTGAGTTTGGGAGCCGAGCAGATGCAGGTTTGAATCTAGGCTCTGACTCTTAGGGCTGGGTGAACTGGGACAAACTATTTAAATGCTCTGAGCCTGTTTCTCCATCTGTGACAGGGGCCTTATACAATCTCACTGGGTTTTGTAAGCATTACGTGTGATAAACGAATGTGAAGGCTTAGCAGTCACTGGTACATGACAAGTTTTCAAGACATGTTTGCTGAGCTGACTCCTGTCATTATTGTATGGCTCCCTGTAGCCATGAAATGCAGGCAGGTAGTCTGACACCTAAGCCTTTCCATGTGGTTCTAGCTGCCTCTCCAAACTCACCTTTCGCTGCTGTGTGAGTCCCACATGTACCTTCTGCTCAGGCTGATTTCCTCATTATATCCTGAAGATGGCTTCTATCTCCCCACTTTCATAGTTTTGTTCAACTACCATTCTCCTTTCCTCAAAGCCTTTCAGCCTCTGTTTTGAATCCTGTCATCCTTCAAGGCCCGGCACAAGCCCTTCTCCTCCAGGAAATCTCCCCTGACCACCTCAGCCCCCACGGGTGCTCCTTTTCTCATTTCCACCTAATTACTCCCTGTGGTGCTTCTCCTTTTCCTACGGAGTCTGTGCTGCTTTGCTATGAGCGCTGCATCATTTTATTACCTCATTTTAGGGTTTGGTGGGTCAGAAATTCAGGAAGGGCTCGTAGGGGTGGTTTTGGCTCTGGGATGTCTCCTGTGGTTTTTATCACATGGTGACTGGAACTGCAACAGCAGGGCTTGGGTAGCTGGAGGCTGGCCAGGCAGCTCTCGTTTCATGGGGTTTTGGGACCTTTCCAAATGGACTCCGTGTGGGCGAGTGTGGGCTTCCTCACAGATGGTAGCCTCAGTGAAATCAGACTCCTATGGAGGTTGGGATGTTGTGTGAGCGAGGAAGGCAGAGACCGTTTCCTGTCTTACGACCTATGTCAGAAGTCACAGAGGTTCACTTCTGCAGTATTCTATTGGTCGAACCAGTCACAGAGGCCTGCCCGGTTTTGAAGAGGAGGGAACATAGGCTCCATCTCTCAATGCAAGGAGTGTCCACGTCATCTTGTAAGAAGAACATGGAGGATAGGAGATTATGCTGTCTTTGGAAAGTACCGTCAGCCACACCAGCCCAGTATAATGTTTTGCGGCCATAATAGGTGGGAAAGGGGGCATTGTGAACGCGGGGTCTGGAGCCACACTGCCTGAGATATAATCCTGGGCCCCCACTGACTGGCTGTGTAACGGGGCAAGTTCACGTCCTGAGTTGTGCCTCAGTTTCCTTCTCTGTAAAAGGAGGACCGCAGCAGTCCCTACTGCTGGGTAACTGTGCGGATTAAGAAACACCTGCAACAGCACACGGTAGGTACCCTATCAGTGTCCGCTGTTACTGATGTTGTTAGTGGACTCAGTTACAATCAATGTTTAGTGATTGATTAGACAAAGCTTTCCCAGCGAAGAAGAGTAAAGCATCACTATAGAGTCGTGAATATTTGCTGCACTGTTCTGGGGCGCAGGGAGAGACTGACTTTCTACTCAGATCCGGTTCCTCCATTACAGCCCGAGCTGCAGTCTAGAAAGCCAAAGTCAAGACAATACATGAGGAGCTTGGGACACTGAGCATATTTAAAAACCAACAAGTTTCATCAGCAGCAGCAGTTATCAAGCCATCAGGGTTTTATGCCCCAGCAAGTGTTTTGATTGCTTACCTGAACCAGGTGGATTTCCAAAACCCTGGGCAGAACCATGCCACATACAACCCTGAACTGCACTTCAAAAAATAACCCTTGAGTTCTGAAAACACGGCTTTCCCTCACCACTCTCACATTGTGTAGAAACAGACTGATGCGTCCTTTTCCTAAAAGCAGAATGCTGCAGACCCACTGTGCAACAGCACAATGCCAGGGCTTCCCGGGGACCCTCGAGCCCTTCTTCTCACCTTTGGCATGCCTTTGCTTTTGTCACCCAGCAGCTCTTTTCCAGAGGTTTGCAGAGAGCCAGAAGTGCCTGGGGATTTAAGTTCCCCATCCATGGTTCCTGACTGACGATTCATGGATCCATGGAAGCCAAGCTCCCTTGTCTGTGTTGGAATAACGCTGGGGAGTGACTGACACTGCAGAGTTCCTGATCAGGCTGAGCTGCCCTCGGAGGAACTCTGCCCCAGGTCGTGCCCTACCTGGCTGGGATTCCTCCCCATCCTGTCCTACTTTCCCCAGTCCTTTACTGGTTTCTCCTGGAGGGTGCTTCCTTCATAAATCTCCTTCCCATGAGTCCTCCTTTCAGGGGCTGCTTCTGGAGAATGCACCTGAGACAGACAGGATTGCCTGAGGGAAGGAGACAATCATGGCTGTGCCTGGTCTGGGAGGCTGCTCAGCCCCCTCCCTAGTTTCTGTAGGGCTTTAGCGGTCTCTTTATTTCCCAGGACTGACTCCTGCTCAGGTATTGAGGGGGTCCCCTGCTTTCACACCGGGTCTAGCTGATGTGCTTCTCAGAGCTGCTCGGCCCCACCCCCGGTCCTCAGTGCTTGCTCAGTGGAAAGTCTCAGCATCTCGTTCTTCAGACCACCTGCCCTCTCAGAGTCCCCTGGGGTGAGGGTCCCGCGTTGGCGTGAATTCCATCATGCCCACTGTCGGGGGAGCTCCGGGGGCTCTGGTGTCCACTTCTGACAGAGTGGACCCACAGAGGTCTTCCCACTACTTGGAGCCCAGATGAATTGCTCTGCCATGGGGTGTTAGATTTGGCTTTCCCAGAGGCTGCCTGGAAGGCCCCGATGCAGCCCAAATTTGCAGGGGAGTGTTAACTCCCTGTGGAGCTAACCTTGACCTATGAGAGACAGGAGGCAGTAGAAGCCAGAAGATAAATTCCTCCCTTCTTCTCCCCAGTGGCCTGTTCCCAGGCTCAGTGAGTCCACATGGCCTGTCTGGAAGACATCCCCAGGGTCTGAGAAACCGACTGTGAGGTTGAGACCAGCTCAGTAACGCCTCACCTTGAATTTGCCTCTCCTCCTTCCCTGCCTCATTTCCACATTTTCTTCACTCTTGCTACCCTGGGATTGTACCTCTCAAGAAAGCCTTAGTACATAAGCTGTCTTCTGACTGTCTTCCAGGAAACCCAGGATAAGACAGTTATAAAGGGGCAGGGACAGCCCTTTATTGGTGGTTGAAGGCTGAGGCAGCAATGGCTGAGGACGGAGGGTTGTATATTATGCATAGTGACCAGGGAAGAGGTTAGTGCGTGTGTGTAGGGGGCGGGGGTGACCATGGGATCCCCAGATCTGGTGCCTGGGTTTAGGACTCCATCATCCACTGCAATAGCTTCTCACCTGAGCTCCCTGCTATGACTCTGCCCTCTCCAGGATACCGCTGCCCACTGGCGAAAGAGGCCTTTCTAAAGTACAAAACAGTCATGCCACTTCCCTTTCATGGCCCCACTGCCCTGAGGTGAAAGTCTAAATGTTTTAACCCAACCACTAAGGCCAGCTTTCCAGGTTTCGGAGCTGTTGCCATTTTCCTAGAGTCCTCGTACCCCTTCTTCCCCAGCTCCATATTTCTGCATATTGTGTTTCCTCCTTCTCCACTTGGTTGACTTCTTCCTCATCATCCCAAGTTCAACTGTAATGTCACCGTCACAGGAAGCTCCCTGACCACCCTTCACCACCCAGCAGAGTGAAGTTCCTTTCTCCCTCTCTCAAAATGTCCCACGTTTTTCACAGACCTTTGGTGAAGCGCCTGCACGGTCTCTTGTAATTGTTGGTTTACTTGTACATCTTCCGCCCTAAACTGGGACGTCCGTGAGGTGCTGAACACAGTAAACCCAGGAGACATGTTTGCATGCATGAATGTACACCTCCTTACACCTTTCTCACAGGGTCGGTCCTGCTCCCAGAGCCAGACAACTCACACCCCCAGTTTGGGTCCAGGCATGCAATCCTGATGTCACTAACCACACACCCCTGTCCCCTACACGACTTGGGTTCAGAAGTACAAACAGGGAGATGAGTCAGTGTGCAGAGGATTGCTATGATAGCACCCGTGGGGCAGACATGTCCAGCTGTTTGGCTGATGGCTGGTGGGGGCAACGGTGGCAGAGCTCCAGGCATCCATCCGGTGCTCTGGGGGCATGGTAGACGTGTTTTCCATGGAAGCCCCCAAGGTGTGGTCGGGCATTTCTGGTTCTGTCAATTCAGTCTGGCTTCTGGCCCTCCCAGAAATTCTGTGAGCCATCTCCTGTCCTCTTCTGTTTACACCAGCTGGAGTGAATTTTGTCTGCAACCAAGATCCTGATCCATTTAACAGGAGAGAGTGGGCAAGAATTTAGTGGGTTGGTCAAATCCTAAATCTGCCATTTAGCTAGTGTGTGACCTTGACCGAGTTATTTAGCATCTCCTTACCTAAATTCCCTCATTCATAAAACAGAAAATAGACAATTGTAGCATTTCTGAGAGGATAGGATGAGAATTGAGATGATCTATTGTTGCGTGCTACAACACTTGGCGACTTAAAACAAATATTCATTATCTTTCATGGTTCTGTGGATCGACTGCGCTCAGCCAGATAGTTCTGGCTTGGAGTCCTCTATGCAGTTTTGGTCAGATGGCAGCTGGGCTGCTGTCATCTGAAGGCTCATTAGGGCTGGACATCTAGGACGGCCCACTCCCATGGCTGTCATTTATGCTGGCTGTTTGCTGAGAGCCCAGCCGAGGCCGTCACCCTGAATGGTCACACGTGGCTTCCCGTGTGCTTGGGCTTCTCACAGCATGGGGTTCTAAGAGGAGGCACCCTGAAACCAAGCTTTCCAAAGTCTCTAGGCAGAAGCTGCCAGGCTTCTCATGGCTTAGCCTCAGAGACTACTCTGCTACATGTTATCGGTCTGTTAGCTGGTCAAGCACGTCACTAAGCCCAGCCCAGATTTAAGGATGACATGTCACCTTTCATTGGAAGGAGAAGCAAAATATCGCACCTTCTTTAATCTGACATGATGAGATCCTGAATAGGATCACAGTCTCAGGCACCTGATATGTATTCCATAAACATTAGTGTTTGGTTTTCCCCTTTCCTGAATTCATTCAACCAGTTTCCAGCTCAGGAGAGGCCAGTTCCATCTACACAGCAGCTTTCCCTCAGCCTTACTGGGGGGTAGGCAGTGTGTAGAAGTGACAGGCAGGCAGGGTGACAGGCTCTGAGCCATCCAAATTGGAATGTATCTTGATTCGGCAGGAAGACCCAGGAGACTGAGTTTCTAGCTCTAATTGCTCCACTACATTATTTAGTTGCCTCGATCAACTCCATTGCCCTCTCTGAACTCTGTCAACAGGGGGATTGGTCTGGACGAGCTCCACGGGTGTTTCTGGCCTTGCAATACAGTGATTCTACTGATGCACTGGAGTGTTCCTTAGCACCACCCCGGGGGCTCTGGGGACTCATAAACTCAGAGCCAGGATGTGGGATTTGATGTTTTTCTATCCTCACTGCAGGGACTGTCCCGATTTTCATCTTTGGTGTCACACCTGGGCCCTAAGGCTTGCCCAAGCTCTCAGAGGCCTCAGAGGTGCCTGACTTTTAAGCCAGTCCCAGCCTGACTTCCCCTTATGAGCTCAGCCTCTGAAAGTCCCTTTTGAACATGAGCTATTGGTAGCATTAAGGTGATGGAACCCCCCCTCCCTGCTCCTGCTGGGAACCTTCAGGGCCTGGCTGAGGTCAGATCACTCCACAGCCGCCCCCGCCCTTAGCTGGGGTCCAGCCCCACTGTGCCAGCTTGAAAAAATTTTCTGTTGCTTTCCTGGAAGCTTTTCTGTGAAGTGAGATGTGACTCTCAGCAGGGCGGACAGCATTTGGAGATTTCATAGACCTCACCCCCCACTGTAAGTGGGAAAGTTTCTGCCTCTGGAAATACTCATATGACCAAAGCATAGGCTTTTTTTTTTTTTATTATATTGCTCAGGTTCTGTCTACTAGGAACCACCACCAGGCCATGGGGAATTGAGTATAATTTCAATCTGGAGTAGAAAAAAGTTTCGACACGTGATGTCCCCTCCCAGCCAGCCTCCTAGTGACTGTCGCACGATTGCTTCTTGGAATTTAACCCGAGCTGGGCCTTGAATGGGTGAATTTAGCTAGAGGCAGGGAAGAGGGAAGAGATTTGTAGGATGGAAGACAGGGATCCTGAATCAGCAGGGCCCAGGACGTGGGACGGAGGAAGCTGTCTCAGGCTCCCTCAGCCTCAGTAAGGAGCCCGCCTGGGGGAGTGTGGGGCCCCCTCACATCGGTGAAGGGGGCACAAGTGTTCAGACAGGTCCTCTTTGCTTGTTGGCATTCATTTACTCATTCATTCATTCATTCATCATTGAGCCCCAGCTGTGTAAGGCACAGAGCTGGCTCCTGGGAATAGGATGGTGAACAAAAGCAGATGCCTTCCCCGCCTCATAGTCCAGAGGGAGAGACAGATGCTGATCAAATCGTCATGCCAACGAAGGTACAATTGCAGCTCAGGCTAGTGACATGAGCAACAGTACGACAGGCCTTACTAGAGGAGCCTGACCTGAGCAAAGAGGTCAAGGCAGGCTTCCCCAATGTCAGAGGCAGATCTGAAAGATAAACAGAAGATAACAACACGAAGGGAAGAGGAAAAAGCATTCCAGGTTGAGGGGACAGCATGTGCAAAGGTCCTGGGCAGGGCAGACGGGAGCATGTCAGGTACTAGGCTCCCAGAATGGGGCCTCTGGGGAGCGTGCGTGGGACTGTTTTTCCTGCTTATTAATGAGCTGGGCCTTTAACCGCCAAATAGTGGGGAACGACTCCTGGCTTTTAAGGCCATGGACTATTGATATGGATCTGATTTGCGTTGGCAATGTCACTCAGGCAGTATTGTGGAGGATGGATTGGAAGTGGCAGCAGTGGGTGGGGGAGAGCAGTTAAGAGGCTACCGTATTTGTCCAGGCCAGGGATGACTCAGGTGGCTGAGACGGAGATGGGGGGGCGGGATCTGAGAGGTTTTTAGAGGTTGGATTGGCAGGGTTTGGAGGTGGACTGGCTTACGGAAGTGATTCACCGTGGGAAATTTTAAGGCACACAGCTGAGAAGTTAAAGAGGTGGATGGCTTTCTGGGGCTGTTTCTCGGTGGCTGTGAATCCTAGAGCTACCTCTGAGTTGTGGGGTCTGCGAGGTCACTGAGCCCTTGTAGTGAAAACAGTTGATGTAAGGCGTGCCCCTCCCCCACCTAGGAGGAAGTATATGGGATTGACCTGGAGAAAGAGTGTTGGGGAGGAGGGACCCCAGCCCCGGGGGGAGGCACCATTCACCACCAGGGAGGCCTGGCCTGCAAAGGAGAAGAAAACACAAACCCCAAAGCTGAGCGGTTTACCAGGAGGAAGTGGTCACTGCTGCCTGGTTCTACGAGATCAAGGAAGTGGACACCAAAGATGTCCAGCTGTGCATCATGGCGGCCTCTCAGCCTGCACACTGTCATTCCCTCACAGGATGCCAGCGCCTTCTCCTGCCAATCACACCCAGATGTTCTTCTGCAGGTCCCAATCTGTACCCGATAGAAGTTCTAGCCATCAGGAACCGGCAGCACTCACGATGCCACCTGCAAGCAGAACAAAGGAAGAACCTTCAGATGACTTCTGTTTAGCTGCTGAGAATGAGCCTTCCGGCATTTTAAGTTGAGTTGGGAAGAGCGTGTGGGAGGCAATGGCTGGAAGGTAGTGTTTTCCAGAAGAAGCTATCACTGAACCCAACTCCCTTTGTCTTCCTCTTTCCCGCTTCTCCTTCTCCCATCCACTCCCCACCAAGTAGGAAATGGAAACAAGGGGTCAAAATTAGCCTTTCAGATCTGTGGACTACCATTTAGAAAAACCAAATTTCTGTGGGTTCTGATGAAGCCTGCAATCTGGCATCTAATTCAATTCACTTCAATTAGACCCAAGTCAATTCGATTCAATTTAATTCAAATTAATCCAAGAAACTTACGAGAGTTTATCATGCTGGAAAAGGTGGGAGAGAGGGTGACCTGTACGTTTCATGGGCTAAAGTGATCCAGTATCTTCGAGGAGCCTATTGGGCAGAGGGCACCAGGCCGGGTCCAGAAGGCAAAGGGGTTTTTCTGGGATCAGGAGGAAAGTGGGCCAGGGACAGCAGTTCACAGAACCTGCTTCCTGAAAAGATGACCAGATCACCTTTCTCTTTGCTGGGCTGGGGACACATGGAGATGCTAGAGATGACCCAGCCTAGCCTGCCGTCTGCCTCGTTCTCACCAAACTGATCTACTGCTCATATCCCCAAGGAAGGGGGATTGGCCAGATTGCATGAAAAAAAGCTATTTGGAGAAATGGGAACAATAGCCACGTGCTGCAGGATAGCGTGAGGAAAGCAGCCTGCCCATACCACCCCTTGTGACTATTTCTCCAAAAGGCTGTGCTGTCAACACCAAAATCCCCCTCCCACTCCCACCAGATCTGCTCCGTCAACTCCAGGCCCTGAGGCCAGAACACCCACCTGCCTCTACTGCTTCCTTGTTTCTGAAACAGCAGAGGCACTAGCCTGTCGTTCTATGGATTAAGGCAGCTGAGGTCCAGGGAAGCTAAGGGCTTTGAGAACCCTTCTGCTACACCATGAGCTCACTGAGAGCAGAAGTGTCATCTCTCGTGCCGACACCTAGTCCCCCCTGCTCTAAGCCAGCATTTCTTACATAGTTATTGAATTGTTGAGGAATGAATTCGCTCGTAGCCCTACAACTAAGAAGGGGAAAAGCAGGGTCTAACCCGTTACCTTCCTTCAGCTCCCCTTGGGGGCCTGTCTGTGCACCCAGGGGGTAGAGGTAAGGCGGCCAGAAACAAGTGCTTCCACTAACCACACTACTTAGCATGAGAGGGCAGAGCCACCAGCCAGGCCATTTTGCTGATGAAAAAACTGAGGCCCCAGAGACCAAATGACTCACCTAATCCCATGAAGCATTTAGTGGCAGACCCCGAATAGCCCCACAGACAGGGCACACTCTTTTGAGATGGCAAACTTGTGGTTTGCCTCACCTCTGCCTTGTATTAGGTTGGTGCAAAAGTCATTGCGGTTTCAAAGGTGAAAAATAGTTGCAAAAACCGCAATGACTTTTGCACCAACCTAATACCAGCTATGTGACTTGGGGCAAATGACTCATCTTCTGTGAGCTCCCGTTTTCGGATCTGGGGAATTGGAATAATAATGCCCCTCTCTTGGAGTTGGGCAAAAGATTCCGTGAGGCTCGCGCAGGCCCTGTCACGGATAGGCACCTGGTCCCAGGAATGATAGATGATATCAGAGAAAGCCAAGACTAAGACAAATACATATATCGTGCTGATCCAGTCTGACTCTGTGCAGGCGCCATTCTGACTGTTTCATATGTATTAATTCACCTGTGAAATGGAAAATACTGTGGTCATCCTCATTTGGTGTGAAGAAACAGAGCCTGTGAGGTTAAGTCACATGCCCAAGGCCACTCAGCCTGGAAGCGGCAGAGCTGGGACGCCCCCCGCCCTCCCTCCTCAGTGCTGCCTGTCTCTGGCTGCTGCCTAGCCCATTACATTGCCCCCCTTCTAGCCACGAGATGAAGGAAGCCCACCAGGAAGGCCTCCTGGCCACGGTGGACTCTGGAAAGCAAGGACCAGGAGTGGGAGCAGAGGCCACCACCCCTGCTCCCTATCCCCGCTAGGAGCTGGCCTCTGGACAGAGGAGGGGCTGAGCCGGCGCCGCTCACCTCTCACCTGGCAGCCTCCTGCAGTTGGGGGTCTGCAGGGGCCTAAACCAGGCGATGACCCCAGCCCTGCTGAGTAACCTGGTGGTCGTAAGCAGGGGCTGCTGGCTTTGCAGACTCAGGGCATTTGCTTGTTCAGCTCGTCACGGGGTCAAAAAGGCACTGAGTTCAAAAGCTGGTGCTAGGGGAGGGAGGTGGCCTGGGAGCTACTGGGCTTGTTAGGATGGTCTCTTCCCACACTTCTCTCCTTCCACCCGCCAGCCCGCACCCCTGAAACCCGGCCTCCCCTCTGCAGCACGAAGCATCAGTGCTCCTGCTCTGGGTGCCTGGAGCAGGCTGGCTTTTGCGCTAGGGAAGGGCATTCATAAACCTGGTTGTTTTCCTTTTAGCTGTTCAGATGTGGCCCTTGGCAAAGCAGTGAAATTCGCCTTCCTCCCTGAGCCCTCCTCCCTCCTCTAGACCCTCTGGCCTCCTCTCAGAGGAAGCAACCTGTACCACCCCCACCGCCTGTGGTCAGAGGGCATTTGGGTCACAGTCAAGCAATTTCAGCAGTGGTGTCACTTACGCTCATTCATTCATTCAACAAACATCTCTGAGTGACTGCTGGCTGATGGGAAACAGAGCTAAACAGGACCCACCTGGTCACTGCCCTCCTGGACCTCCCAGAGTAGTGGTCAATGCACAGCCCATGGGAGGCCTGTGATAAAGGAGGTTTGGGTGCTTTGTGAAGGCCCTTGGCGGGCTTCACTTTCAGAATATGGTGCTGCTCTGAGTAACAAAGGACCACGTGCATGATCTGCTCCAACTCCTTCCTTGGGCAGCCAAGGCCAGAGTGGGGAAGGGTTGTCCAAGGGACATTGGGAAGTCCCAAGCCAGGGTTCGACCCCCTTCTGCAGTTCTGTGTCCCCTTCTCCATGATTCCTGGGCCTGAAAACTTGACTCTGATTCATGAGACAGAGGTAACAGAGCAGCAGCCAGGGCTAGGCACTAGCCTGGGTGCAGAGCCATTCTCAGAGTTTATTCACGATCCATCAGAGACCAGCCTGGAAAGGAAGACTCAGGACCCGCAGGTACCCTAGGCCCCCAGGGAGGGACTCCTCCGCTCAGCCTTCCAGGGGGCCTGATGCCCAGCAGGGCTCCAGTGCGAGCCCTCAGGCCTCAGAGGGGTCTTCTCTGCTGAGCAATAGGGGCTGATTTCTCCCCGGCCTGCCTCCTTCTCCTGGGTGTCTCTGTAGACCTGCCTCTGTTTTGTCATCTGCTAGAGAGCAGTGCACTACAGGAGCTGCTGGGGAGAATGAAATGGTTGTGTGGGGTGGTGGTCAAATGCCTGTGCAGAGCCAGACACATGGGAAAGCTCTGTAAACGTGAGCTCTTATTATGTGCAATAGGCACACTGCCTCCCTTCTGGAGCCTTCCAGGGACTGACCCCGGTGCAGAGTGTGCTGAGAGCTAGGAACCCTGGCACACCTGTTGCTGCTCTCCCTTTCTTGTTGGTGGCTTCGGGCTAATTCCTTGGGCCTCTGAACCTTGGTGTCCGTCTCCTGGATGATGACTGAGCCTGAGACCCTGGCTTTCTAAAGCTGCCTGCCAGGAGGACCCTGGAGCTCGGAATTGGCAGAGCCCACTATAATCACAGCACGGAGAGTCAGCCCCCTTTGATTGGCTGGGTGCTTGGGGCCACCTCTGCACCCCTGCTCAGCGGGAGGAGGTGGCGGCTGTGGCCTTGAAGTCAGCAGTTTGTGTCTGGTTCTTCCACTTCCTCTTTCTGGCCTCTGTTTGTGTTCTAACAGTCTCTTCACCCTCCCAGCACTCAGACCCCGGTGGTCCTGAGTCTGATCTTTCAGAGCTTTAGACTCCAACCTCAGATGGGAGGGGCCCCGAGGGATTGCAGAGATCCGTGAAGCCCCCATCCTATTCACAGATGAGGGCACGAGCTTGGGAAGGCCTCTAGCCCCCCAGCCCAGAGTCACACTGGGGATTAGAAACTGAACTTATTTCCCCTCCCAAAGGCCTTTGAACTTTGAAAAGGGGCACAAAGGATAGGAAACGTGTGACCCCCAAACATAATTACAAATGATCAACCGAGAAATAAAACTGCAACTCATACTGCAAAGACAGCACTGATTGGTGTACAAAGAGCTCCTGCTTATCAATGAGAAAATGCCAATAACTCAATTTTTTAAAATGGGCGAAGCATGTGAAGACAGGTTTTGAAAGAATGCACACATGGGTCTTAAATATATGAAAAGTTAGTCTTTCTCATAAGGGAAATGCAAATGAAAACTTCAAGAAGAGGCCCCCTTTCAACTATCAGATTGGAAAAGATCAAAAGCATGGCAGCTCTGTGCTGCTGAGGGAGAGGGGCCGGTGCTGGCTGAGGGGGCTGGCAAGAATCTGAATCAGCACTCCCTGGGGGGGACAGCAAGTGGACAGATGGGACAGCTACACAGGCTCTGCCCTTTGACCCAGTGAACCCAACTCTAGGACGGTACCATTCAGATAAATGTGTCATCCTGGTGTCTTTTATAAAAGGAAAAGATGAAAATCAGTTGAACGTGAATCAATAGGGAACTGATTCAATGCACAGTAGTGTCCATACAGTGGCATTCTACACAGCGGTTAAACAGAACCACCACGTAGATGGCCTTAGCTACACCACACGGAACCACAGCAAATAAGGAGAATAACACTATTCTTTTAAACCACTACAGAAAAAAAGAAGAGTGGCCTCTGTGTGTTCCTATAAAGAAAGGGCTTCCAGATATATTGATCTGCTGATATTTGTGCAAAAAGCAAGAAAAAGAAACACACACACACACACACACACGTTTCTAATGCATATAGTGTCTGGAAGGTTTTATAGACACCAGTAAGTATGGCGACCTCCATGGAGGGGGCATGGGTGGAGAGGACCAGGGGAAGGAAACAGACTTGGTTTTCCTGGCGTATCTTTTTGTACCTTTTGACTTTTTTTTTTTTTTTTTTACAACAGATCTGTATTTTCTATTGTAAAAAAATATATACTTCCACTCATTAGTGGATCAAATGGCCTCTTGGCAGAGCCTTGAAGGGTAAGGTAGAGGAATTGT
This sequence comes from Rhinolophus hipposideros, assembly GCF_964194185.1. NCBI lineage: Eukaryota > Metazoa > Chordata > Mammalia > Chiroptera > Rhinolophidae > Rhinolophus > Rhinolophus hipposideros. The sequence continues at coordinate 6,258,299 of NC_138051.1, read as the reverse complement.
GGGATTCGAACTCCACGATGAAACCCTGCCTTCATGGTGTCGTCGGATCAAGGGGCCTGGACTGAGGTCTGGGGGGCAAGGCCTGGAAATGTTCCCACCCAGCCCCCAGGGCCTGCCCACACGGGTGGAGTTTCAGTTCCTGTGGGGTTTGCTCTGTTCCGTCTGGCCTCCTCCCTGGGGAACACAACTTCTCTGGCTGCCAAACTCTCTGCGCCCCTCTAGGCTGGTGCCTTTAGATCCTGCCTCTGGCCTGACCCGAGGACTCAGATCCTTAGATTGCCATAGCAGGTAGTCCCCAGTCCCCTGCCGTTTGTCCTCAGTGTCTGGCCCAGCAGAGCCCTGCAGCCCCTGCCACAGACACTGACCTGAAGAGATCATAGCTGTCACGACTGCTCTGAGCAGCCCCTGCCGGCTTGGAGTTGATGCTGCAGGGAAAGTTTGAGCGGGAAGCCTGGGCAAACCTGTCCTGACTTTCTGGGAAGGGGCCGTTGGCTGTATGGCCAACTTTGGACTAGAATCCTTGCCCTTCTCCACCTCCTTTGCCAGGTGCAGGATAGACGCCCAGAGCCCATTCTACAGATGAGGAATTGAGCCCAGAGATGTGCAGCTTCTTAGACGTGCTGGAAGGTGCTCTAGGAGACTTGCTTACTTACGCCAGCTCCTCGGCTGAGTGACATTGGGCAAGTCACAGCATCATTCTGAGCCACAGTCTTCTCATCTGTGAAGTGGGAACAATATTTGGTTTCTGAATCACTGGCTCACGTGTGCTTGCTGGGGAGTGTGAGCTTCCAAAGGGTCGTGCTCCTTACCAAGGAAACACCAGTGTGAACACAAGTCAATCAGACTTACTGGAGAAGCAGATGAGCAGGTTAGTTCACAGGCACAGGGAGCAGAAAAATCCATTTCCTTCCTCTTCAGATTATATTGATTCGGGCCCAATTCTTGCCCATCACCGACTTAGGCCAGATTTACTGCAGGGATAGATTCCTGTGAGAAGGAAGGGCGCTAGGGCTGACCTTTTCCCAGAGGCCTGTATGAATACAAATCACCAACTTACCACATCGTCAGGTCCCATTGGGTACCATCTGGCATTCCACACAAATTAACCGATTCCTCAGAGCTACCCTATGAGGAGGAACGTTCCTTAACCCTATTTCATAGTTGAGGAACAGAGAGGATTATAGCTCGAGGTCACGCAGTGGGAAGGTGGAGCTGGAATTTGAAAGCAGGCAGCCTGGTTCAGAGTGAAGAGGAGAGAGAGATGATAACAGCCAGAAGGTGGAGACCTCAGAAAACTGGCCGGGAGGTGAGGAAACCCAGAATGGATGGCTGTCACCAGTGCCCCAGCTGAGGTCCCCGCCAGCCACACTCCTTCCCTCCTCGCTCGCCCAGCCAGATAGGGGAATTGAGGAGCGGGGGGAATATCCTGCCTGCTCAGGGCGTTAATCTTTTCCAAAGCCACCAGATTGTCTCTGAACCTCAACAGGATGGAGGCAGGGGTTTCTGCCAGAAGACTCGGGTTGGTACTCGCCCGCGTGCTTTGGCCCGCCTGGGGTTTCAGAAGTCAGGGGAACCGGTCTAGGTGAGGCGTGGTCTCCACATCAGGTGGCTTCATGCCCACTGCCCTGTGTGTGTGCTTCAGCACCTGCCAGGGCCTGGGGCATTCAAGCTCATGACCCCACAGTGTGAATGTCTGGTCCCCTGGGTCACAGAGGAAAAAGTCAATCAAATGCATGTGGAGGATCGAGGGAGGCAGGCCTTTTACTTCTCTGTACAGGTTTCGACTAAACCTGGGTTCAGAATGAAGTAACTTGCCCAGGCCACCTGATGCATGGAAGGAAGACCCAGAACTGAGATCTGGGCTCTGAAGACAGAACCTTTGCTTCTCCTAGTGCAGGAGGTGAGGGGGCTGAACTCAATCATGTTCAAAATAACCTCCAGCCGCTGCTCACCGCCCACCGCCCACCTCCCCACCAGGGGCCTGGGAAAGGAAACCTTTCTACCCAGGTGCCCTTGTCACTATTTCCGTGCTCATTTGCATGTGCCTCTTTCTGTGCTGAGGCCACTTTCGCTGAGGGTCATTGTAGCGGTGACCTCGGGTGGGGTTACATGTGGCTGGCTCTGTCTTCTGCTGAAAGGCAGACCACGAAAGCCACACCTGGTGGGGGTGTACAGGGTCACATGGCCACCTCTATGGTCTGCAGCTTCTGGGCTTGTGGCGGAGGATAGGCTTTGAGGAACTTCTGCCTCCCCTCCAGCACCCCGTTACTCCAGAATAAAGAGCAGTCACAGAAGCGGGGTGGACCCCCTTCATCCGCCCCTCACATACCCAAGAGCCTGCAGGTGGCTCCTTACTTCCTCCTTGGACAGCGTACGTTTGGCCTTGATTTTTAGATCCCATCACCTGCCGTCGCCCTCTGACCATTCAGGCCACGCTTGTTTCTTCATCCCCCCTGTCTCATTCCCATATTCCTACCTTCGTTACAGCCATTGCTCCTGCCTGTAATTCCTGTCCCTATCGCCTCTCCCATCTACTCAAGTCAACACTTCCGAGATTCCTTTAAGCCGATCCATGGCATCCATTTCCCAAAGGTTGGCTTTAATGACAGCCTGACCTTCTGCAACCAACAAGTGCTTCTTCTTTGGTCTCCTTCCATACCCCGTGTGTCTGCCTGTGCCACCCTCTCCAGCCTGGTGACAGGCTTTGCAAAGGCGTCAGGAAAGGCGTGAGTGTGAGGCCCCCCAGGATGAAGCAGATCTGGGCTGGAAACACCACCCACACACTTGCAGAGAGAGTGGAAGCAGGTCACACTCACAGTGAGGGAGGGAGGTGGGCTCCTGACCACGCAGGTGCTGAGGTCTGGAAGTGGTCTCCAGCGGTCCCAGTGCCCTGGCCAGTCAAGGGGCAGCCCGGGGCACAGAAGTCATTTCAACAACTTTGAAACTGCTTCAGTGACCGGTTTATGATGATAATCATTGTGATTACCATGTTTAGCGTTAGATGCAGTTTTAAGACATAAGTTAATCCTCACAACAGCCCATGAGGCAGAGCCGATGCTACTGTGTTTCCCCGAAAATAAGACCAGGTCTTATATTAATTTTTGCTCCAAAAGACGCATTCGGGCATGTTGTTAGGGGATGTCTTGTTTTTCCATGTACAACAGTCTACATTTATTCAAATACAGTCACGTCATCTTTTTCTGGAACATTGTCATAAGGTACTAAATACGTCCGTCTGGCTGATGATCTTAACTGGGCCTTATTTTCCAGGTAGGTCTTCTTTTCGGGGAAACACGGTATGACCATTCTTCCTTCCCTACGATGGGGGATGGGTGTCGTCTGGTTGGGTGGCTCCCTAAGGCTGGTGTCCAGCCTGGGTCCTCATCTGCCGAGTCCCACACTCTGCTTATTATACCTGCCTCCCACTCAGACCCTTCACATCACATAGGGCGGTGGCCCCAGAAGCAGACAGGCCTTGGTTGAAGTTCCTGCCCTTGACTATCAGCAAGTCCTCTAACCTTTCTGCCACACTGATGGCTCATCTGAAAAGGGAAGTAAGGAAGCCATCCTAAAGGATTAGGAAGAGTCCATAGAATTAAATGACGCCCCTGGCACCCTCTGCAGCTGCAGTGCTCTGTCAATTCTTGCAGTCAGAACAGCTCCCTGTTACAGCATCCATTCTTTCCGGAATAAATCCTGGTCCCTTCTTCATGGCCAGACTCATGCTGCCTTGGGTATATGAGCAAACACAGCCCCTTCTGTTGTGAGGCTGGTCATTGTCTGATTGTTTTCGTGTGCTGGATCTTCCCTCGTCCCCTGGGGAAGTTGGCACAGTGGGATTATTTTCTGCATTTCACAGATAAGGGGGACAGGGAAGCTTGCCAATGGCATCAAGTCCCTCAACAAGCGAGGGCCGACCAGGACCGACCCAGAGCTTCAGGCCCCAACTCCGGGGGAGGGGTTGGGGGGGGTATGGGGGGGTGTGGGGTTGCAGTTTCTGCAACCCCTTCCTGGTTCCTTGTTTGTGCTTCACTTTTTTCCAAAAACTGGAATCGAGCTCCTAAGACCTCTCAAAACCCACACTGAATGAACAATTGCCCCCCTGCCTGAGCCAGGGCTGATGGCCCCGGGCACCAGCACTGTGTGTGATAATTTAAGGCACCCACGCCTCCCCGTGCTTCTTTCCCACTCCGTGTTTGAGGTCTGTGTGGTTCTCAATCATTGACCCAGTTCAACCTCTAACTATAATGCACGACCTTTCCTCTCGCTGGCCTCACGTTCCCCCAGTTCTAGAAGGTCTTCAGGGTCTCAGCGGCATTGCGCTTCCACAGAACCCAGCGTGGAAGGAGGGCATGCTGTCCCCAGGGAGCAGTTTCATCATTTCCACAGCCTGCAGGCCTCCCTGAGGGGCACTGAACTGAAGCCGGCTTGCTTAGAGCCCCTGGGGAAGCCACTTGGGCACAGATGGCTGGAACCAGCCTCTAACCAGAGAACACCACTGAGGACTTCTACCCCCTCCTGCTGGCCCTTCTCAAAGATCAGTGAGAGGGAGAGGGCTGGGGAGCTGGGCAGGGCAGGGGCAGAGAAGTGCCCCTCCAAGTTCCAGGGCTGCCCTCTAAGCCACAGTTTATCAGAGGCAAGAGTACCATGCTCAGCTGGAGTCAGACCCACAATCGTATTTTCCAGAGGCCTTTAGAAGTTGGACCATGGACACCTGCTCCTCCCCGACTTACCCCAGGAGAGGCAGATGGAAACGGCCACCCTCAGGGGGCTCCCACAGCCTCCTGCTCTGCTAGGAAAATAAATTACTTGAATCAAGTCCTGGGAGTCACAGCCAGTCTGGGGAGCTCTGGCAGAGGCTCCTGGGCCTGCCTCCTGGGACAGAGGTAGAGCTGTCCCCTGGCTCCTGGCCTTTGACTACATGGATTCCCTCTCTCAGTGCCTCTGAGGCAGCTCAGATCTCTGACTGTGGGTCGGGAAGGCCTTGGTTCCAGAAGACCCTGCTCTGCAACTTGCTGTGTGACCTTGGGCAAGTTACTCAGCTGCCCTGAGCTTGTGTTTCCTTGCCTGAAACATAAGGTGGTCAGGATAGAAAGAGAGAAGGAAGCCCAAGGCTTTGCACATGGTGAGCCCCCATAACTAGCAGCTGCCGAGTCGTCTCCATGTCACAGGTGGGGCACTTGGGGCTAGGATCTGTGCCCTAATGTGCATCGTCCCCCAGCTGTTTACAGAGCACTTCCATGGCCCTGTGGGGCAGCCCATGACCACCCCAAGGAGGGTGGGGCCAGCCTTGTGGCCAGGATGCTGACAACGAGAGCCTGCCCTGCTCTTGGGGACAGCACAGTCTCACATGAGAGGCTCAGGCAAGACCAGGAAACCAAGAACCAACCAAACAGAAGCTTTGGGGCTCTGCAGGGCTCTGATGAAATGCATGCAGATATCAGAGAGAGGAGGTCCCAGTGGTGCCTGCCCGAGGGCTTATGGATGCTTCCTGGACGCTGCCAGCCTGGCTTTGGGGACAGCAGGGGGAAGGGCGGCTCAGGAGGGTGGGAACAGCACAAAGACTAGTTTTAAATACATGGTACAGAGGAAAAGGGGACCTAAGTGATAGCCAGGACCTCGTAGTTCTTGTCCCAGATTGTCATGCTCTCTGGGCCTCCGAGGGAATAGGCTTCAAACGCCACAGATTAAATGTACTGACTTGTTCTGTGTGGGCCCAGTTCTGAGCACTTTACAAAGATGACCTTATTCAGGCCTCGTCACCCGTGGAGGGAGCCACGCTTCACAGAGGGGAGCTAAGGATGAGCGAGGTGGGCAGCTTGGCCAAGCGCACATAGTTTTCGAGGGGACAAAGGACACTCAGGGAGGCAGGAGCGGGTCCAGTCAATGCTCTGCTCCTTCCTCCTGGGCCTCCGGGGTGGTGGTGGGCAGGGGTGGGGGCAGCAACCTGCTCTGCTGGCCGGAGTGAACTGCTTGCAGTGGCTGCTTGCCATGGAGCTCCAGGCCCTGCAATCAGTGCTGAGGCCCCACAGACCTGCCATTAGCTGTTAAATGACAGTATCTCTGTGGCAACCCACTGGGCTAACAAACAGCTCTCGGGCTGCAAGGCCACCTCCTTCTCCACACAGGCACATCGGAGACAGTGGGATTTGGGAAGGCCAGGTCTTCCATCCAGTGTCCCAGCGAACTGGTGCCACTCAGACTCTCGGGCTTCAAATGTCCCCAACTGCAAAGGGACACGGCATGTCTCTCCACCAATGATGTAGGCGAGGACACGTTGGGGTTGACAGAGGGGCCGGGCGTTACCTGGTGAGAGGAGTGGAGATGTACCAGGCAGCCACTGAGTCACGGTCGGTGCAAGTGGTGACTGATGAGGAATGGAGTCTCTGGCGGGCATTGGCACCCCCAAGGCGACGCATGTAGGAGGTGGCGTAGTTGGGTGAATCCCAGTGTTCTCTGCTGCCTTCCCAGGAGGAGGAATTGGCCTCAGCTTCAGCCTTCAGGAAGCCACGTGGGCCTCAAGCGTGGTCCTGCTTTCCAGGACCCCAGTACATTTGGGGTCAGGGGGCCCCCCCTGCTGGCTTCCTGGAGGGGGCCTGTGAGGGGGTTGAGAGAGGCCAGCACTTCCCAAGGGAGGGCCTGCTCAGAATAGAGCCCTGCAAGGGTAGGGTCCTGGGCTAGGCTCTTCTATCCCCTAATTAGTTCATGCCATTCTCATACAAAGTGGAAAACAACCTTAGCAGCTGGCCCTGGAATTGCTCTCAGGGAGAGAACAGTCTCTGCTGAGGAAAGCCCATGGCTCAGCCTTTGGGGGAGGAGGGACCCCGTCAGGGGAGAGGGATGGGATTTGGAGTTGTGGGAGCAAACATGGAGGTTGGGGAGAGAGGCAGCTGGTGAGAGGGTGTGAGAAACAGACAACACCCAGAAGCCCGTGTCTGCAGCCACGCCTGTTGTGCAGCCATGGGAAGCCAGAGGTGAAGGGCCTGGACCAGGGAGCCCCCGTGAGCCCCCAGGAGTCAGCCTGGGTTAGGAGGCGGGCCGTGAGCTCCTCAGGTCCTGGTTTTGGGTGCAAGACCTGGACATCACAGGGCAGGGAGGCAGGTTACACTTTACACCACTCTGCAGGTGGGCCTGCCCAAGACCACTTCCCAGCTGGTAGGTAGTGGAGTCCGGAGTCAAATCAGACTTCCCTGATTCTAAACGCACTGGAAGTTGTGGTTTGGCCAGTGGCCAGTGGCCAGTGATAGCACTGTCCCCATTTGTCTTCAAATCCACCTGCTCTCTCCTTTCCTTCCTCTGGGTCCTTAATGACTCCTTTCCCTTGGTCCCCCTGACTCCCAGTCAAACAAGACAGGGTGCTGTGGATTCATTCTGATGAGGCCTCAGTGTCCTCCCCTGGCCCCCAGCAGGGCGCTACTTTAAAACTGGCCTCTGAAGAGGGCACTACTGAGCTGTCAGCACCGGGAGGGGGAGAATGGACGACTGGAGCAGCCATTCTGACACTGAGAGGCGAGGCGCGGGCGTGCCGGGACGTCATCAAACGCAGTCTAGCACTGCAAAGTGGCAAAAAGGAAGAATAAAACGCCCATCCATTTAAAAGGGTAACGACAGGGAAAAATACATTTTCATCAGCTCGTCTTCTCTAGGCTGAGTCCCCGCAGCAAGCTCCAAATTCCAACGTGAGGAAATAAATCACAATAACGTTGCTGTTTGGCCTCATTTTGCAGCATGGCTCAGCTCTGAGTTAAAAGCAACAGGTACCATGGTGTCGCTCCCAGAAACACAGGAATGGTTTTAAAATGCAATTATGGGGGCTGGTGGACGGGAAGGGGAAAATGTTTTTCTTCGATTGATGTATGATTGCCCCCATGCTGTTTGGAATCGTATTTTTTCGCTGAGTTCTACTAAGAAGTACTATTTGCAGGGAGCCTGACAGAAGGAAGCGATTGGGTTTGGCAGGTCTAAATGTATTATTTTAGCAAGTCTCCGGGGAAAGGTTTCGGGAGGGGCGCTGGCCTTTTAACGTGCAGAGGACAAGGGGCTGTTCAGCCTCCATGCTGCTTGTCAAGACCAATCAACCAGCCTGGAAACAGCACTGAGCTTTCTGGAGAGGCTGGCCCCCCCACTTCCTCCCTCCACAGCCTCTTCTCCTCCTCCCCTGCAGCCCTCAGCTCCCACATGACAAGACCCATCACTCATTCGTTCACCCAGCAAGGATTTCTTCAGTAAATCCAAGAAGCCTAACTCTCCCTAGGCACTGTGGGGCTTGTAAGGGGCTTGGGTCAGATGGGAGACATGGGGGCTGGGCCTGCAGGAGCCCAGGTGAGAGAGGGGGTTGACACAGCCTAGAATCATTTGTATGTTCAGGAAGACATCAGTGACAGGAATGAGGTGACAGGCATCGTGGAAGGTAATCGTGATTCCCAGATAGAAATGTCCATGAAGAAATGGGACAAGCAGAGGGCACCGAAGGCAGGATTATGATATGGGTAGGACAATCCCATCTAACGATCAGCTAACTGCGTCCGCCTGTGTCTCAGGCACTATTTCACATATATCAGCTCATTTCGTCTGATGGTCACGTGGTCGGTTTGATTATTATCGCCATTTTACAGAGGGAACGGAGACACAGCCGTGTGGAGCACCCTGCCGAAGGTCACGCAGCCTGTGAGCAGCAGAGGCTGGACACGAGCCCGGCCCCTGAACGACTGTACTGCGGGGAATCTGACAGGGGCCGGCCCTGGGATCGGGCCCAGGCAAGGCTGGACCAGTGCCCAGCAGCTCCCTTTCCTGGGCCCTTCTAGTGCACTGTGTTCAGCTACGAATAAGGAAATGAATGAATCCCAGTCCCTGCTTTCAAGAAGCTGATGGTCATATCAGTAGAAACTTGGGTGAGAGGTGAGGCCTGGGGTGGAGGGAGATCCTAACAGGATTCGTGAGCCCCGCTGAAGGGCAGTGGGGTCAACTGTGGGGGAGGTTGTCAAGAGAAGAGAGAGGTGGCTTCCAGCTCGGAAGGTTAGGATTGCTGGGGTAGGGAGCCCAACAGATCATTCTGGTGGGGGCAAAAAAGTAGCATATTCTCTAGACCTGGATTTTTCAACCTCAGCACTATGCACAGTTTGGGCCTGATAGTTTTTGTTGGGGCGGGGGCGGGGGCTTTCCTGGGCCTTGTAGGAGGGATAACAGCATCCCTGGCCCCTGCGTACTAGGCACAAGTATCGCCCACCCTCTCCCCCTCCTCATCCCCTCCTCCCACGTTTTGACAACCAAAATTTTCCACACATTGCCAAATGTCTCCTGGGTGGCAAAATTGCCCCTGATGGAGAACCACTGCTCTAGAACCTCATCACTTAGGAGAAAAGGAAGAATGCACAGGAAATAAAATAACCACATAATGGTAGAAGGCTGTGGGGGGATTTGTTTGGATAGTGCCTTACATGACAGATCCCTCCTTTCAGGGAACTTGACGGGGGGCTAGGGGGGGAGTGGGGGTCAAAGGGGTAGGGAGACTGAGGAGGAAGGGGAAGACTGAGGGGGAGAATGGGTTTGGGCCCTCATGGACAGACATTTAGATCCAGACGGGTAAACACATACTATGCAGGCCCTTAGCCCAAGCCCAGAGCAGACATCACTAACCAATCACAGTGTATCTTCCCACCAAGTCAGGGTAATGTTCCAGAATCCTCACCCAGGGCTCCAGGCAGCCGCCCCGGCTCAGCAGGGAACCCCACAGAAGATCTGTTGCCCTCTTGGAGTACGATTCTTCTCTGAGAAGAATTCTTTTCTCTGACTGGAGGGGACTTCCCTATTTAAAGTGCTCCCCTCCCGCTTTGAACATCCTTGATTCCCACTGGAGAGAGGAGTTTTCGTGGTGAGACTAAGCATTGTCTTCTTCCATCTTCCTCTCTTTAGAGGAAGAGCCGGTTCTGAGTACTGGAGGGCCCAGAGTGGGGAGGGCACGTGGCTGCTTCTTCAGAACAGGAGGGACCTGGATGACAAGGGGCAACGGGCATATGGGGGCCGTGTCACACTGAGGTGGTTTCAGTGGGGCCCAGAGAGGGGTGATGGGCATAATGCCTGGGTGTGAGGAAGAGCAGGTAGGGCTCCATCACCTCCCATCCCACTGTGGGTGTCTAAGATTCTCTGAGGCATTGGTGGGGGTGGGGGGTGCAGAGCTTGTTTTTCCCAGGGGCTACTGAGGGCTCAAGCTCAAGTGCCCTTGGTCCTACATTTCCTGAGCCTTTACCATGCACCAGGCACCAATCACCCACCATGTATTGCTCCCGCAGACTCTCTGCATAGACCTCATTGCCCCATATTTCATGGGAGGAAACTAAGGCTCAGAGACGTTAAGTAAGTGCCCAAGGTCACACAGCCAACAGAAGCAGAGCCTGTGTCAAAACCTATTGTCACCAACTGTGAACTGGTTCCCCCACCACGCCACGTTCCTTGATCCCCCAATGCCTATCTTTCTGAGAGAGAAGTAGAGGTGCAGAAGGGATAAGGAATCTGAGAGACCACATGACAAAATGGTGAAGGGCTCTGGGTTCAAATCCTAGTTCTACCACTCAGTAGCTGTGTGGCGCCGGGTGAGTTACTTAACCTCTCTTTGCCTCAGTTTCCTCATCGGTCATGTGCTGATAACAGCTCTCTAACTCATAAAGTTGTTGCGTGTGTTTTAAGAGCTGAGAGCTTGGCATAGTGCCTGGCATTCAGCAAGAGCTCATTAAGTGTTAGCTGCAGCCATGGCTGTGCTTAGTAGATGGCAAGGGCCCCCATTCTTTGTCCGGGACCCTCTGCTGCTCAGGGAGCCTCTTTTTAGAGCCTTCCTTAAAGAAGTTTTTTCAATAGTGTGTGTTTCTCTCTCTGAGTCTGAGTGTCATCGAGGGCAGGCCTCAGCCCCAGCCTGAGCCAAATGTCACCGGAAAGGCACAGCCTGTGGTTTGTTGACGCCCCCGCCCCGCAAGCCCTAGAAACCTGCTGTGCACCTGGGGCCCCAAGGCAGAGGGCCTCCTGGAGCCATATCACAGAGAGGGGCAGGGGCTCTGGAAACCAGGGGGGGGACAAGGGGTGCAACAGGATGGGGTCCTCAGTGAGGGGCTGGAGGAGCGCTGCCCGGCAGAGCACAGTGTTGAGAGTGGCCTGTGTGGAGGGCTTGGGCAGGGCAGAGTGTTGGGCCAGATTTGTGCGCCTTTCTGGTTAGTGGATGCCTTTCCTGTGTCTGGGCATTCCGGCTCGAGTGCCTGCCTCCTCTGGGAGACATACTCGTTTTCCTGTCCCTCTGCAGCTAGGGTGCAGTCATGGACCTGGCTCAGACCAGCCTGTGTTCCCACACAAGACATGAATCTGAAGTGAGGGGTGAGGTGTGTGTAGCAGTGGGAGTGGCCAGGCTCCATTCGACAGGGTGCCAGCTGCCAGGTCCCCTTTCCACGCAGGGCTCCGGGGTGGTACCCCACGCCCAGTGCCTATGGCACCACGTGTGCCAGCTGGGAGGACTGCCGCGACCCCAGGGCCCGTCCTGAAATGTGGCTTTCAGATTTGGTCCTGGCAATGTAGCCTCCATATCTGGGTCTCTGGTTCCCCCAGAGATTGATGTGGGGGTCATCCTAAAGGCCTTTAATAAATTCCTTTTCTCCTTAAACAGACTGGGTTTCTATTGTTGCCTGCGCCCTATGTGCCCCAGCCCAACCTCGGACACCGAATGGCTTTTCCTTAGGGGAATCTGAGCAGCGTTCCGAGGACAGCTCGGCCTGCACTTTTGGTGCCTGACATTCATACGTGACACCAAGTTGAATCCACACAAAGAGCTGCCTTGGCCAGTGTGTGTGTGGGCACAGAATGAGGATGTGCAGCCTGAGAATGGGGTTTGGGGAGGTGGGGGCAGCCCCACTGCCTGGCCGTGGGGGCAGGTGGGTTTAGGGCTGAATATGTGAAGCCATCTCCTTCCTGTCCAGCTGCTACCTACCACCGCTGTGCCCTGGTGCAGGGTCTCGGCCTTTTCCCTCCCCACCCCCTGGACTCGAGCATCACCAAGCATGAGAGTGCAGATAGACAGACCTGCTGCTCAGAGGCCCAGGTGGGGGGAGGGGAGGAAGGTGAGGACGTGGCAAGGGTAAGGTGCTCAGGCCCCGATGCAGTGCTGGGGTATGCCCTCCCCAAACGCAGCCTGGCATGCACAGGCCTCAGCCTGCCCACCCTGAGGTGGGAAAGGGAAAGGGGCCCAGTGACTGTGGGGTTCAGAATGCTCCCCTGCAGTGGGTCTGGGCTCTGCACCTTCTCTTTGGTCTACAGACAGCATCCTTGACTCTCACTGGTGCTGCTGACGGTCTTTACCCTGAGGGCCTCCACGGGGCAGACACCTTCAAGCCCGCTGACCCCCCACCCCCACCAGGAAGAGACTCCCAAATGATCTGTGCGTGTGCGTGTGTGTACACACGTGCACGTGTGTATGCTTGTGAGCGTGTCCAAGTGTGATTGCATGATCACGCGTGTACTTGTATGTTTGTGTGAATGCATGTGAGCGTGAATGTGCAACCCTGTTATACTGCGTTAGCTCTCTGAAAGCTTGTTTCCTTGTACAGGTGGATGGGGGTTCTGGTTTGGGTCTGGGCCTGGGGAACGTGAGGTGGGAGGGTCAGGGGACGCACAGCCCCTCTTCCTCCCAGACCACGGAGCATTCACAAAATGGGACACCAGGAGACACCTGTGCAGAGCGAAGGGTGGGAGTGGGAGTGGGTATGGAACAGAGGTAGCGCTTCAATCCCCAATTTCCAGTGGTCGACTAAACATCTCTTCCTGGTGACCTGATTGCACGCAACATGAACAAGTCTACATGCATACGCGGGACGTGCCCATCCCTTTCAACTCCTCCTCTGTCCTCCCCATTCTAGTACCTGGTCCCACCTTCCCAATCTCACGGGCTGAGCAGAGGGCAGTTTCTATGGGGGCCTTCCCCTGGCACTAACCTCACCGCTACTCCTCCAGCAGCCTGGGCTGTCCATGTAACTATTTATATTTTCACTTAAAGTTAAATAAAATAAAAAACCCAATTCCTCAGTTGCACTGGCCACATTTCAAGTCCTTAATAGCCACTTGTGGCTGGTAGCCACCACATCGGAAAGGGTCGCTGTAGAATATTTCCATCATGGCAGAACACTCTGTTAGTGCCGCAGCTAGCTTCCCTCCGTCCACAGACTTAGCTCTCATAGCTCAGGACCTTTGCTGGGGCCCTACCAGGACACCCCTCTCCCTTTGTCTGCTTCTGGAAACCCCACCCCATCGTCCAGGTTCGGCTTCCCCAGGAAGCCCTGCATTGCTCCTGCATCCCTTTTCCCGCCATGCTCTGGGCTTATTCTCACCTCAAGGCCATCAGCCCCTCCAAGACAGGGGCCGTGGTTTATGGATTTATTTTTCTTTGTACAATCCCTGTCTTCTGTCTAGCCATCCTCATCCGCCAACTCTTGTTCTCCCTTCCCCAACCCCCCCGCCCCGTTTTCTTTCCCACAACCTCTGTCTGTCTTCAGACATTTCCTCTCTCTGATTTCCCTCTGTCTCCTCTCCCTCTCTTTCTCTGCTTTGCTAGAGGGATGCTAATTGCACCTGCAATTACCTAATTGCCATGGCAATTAGCCAGTTGCACTCTATTTTGAAGGTGCAAATGGCAAATTGCAGGCATAAGGAGGTAATTTTAGGCACAAAACTGTGCCCAGAGAATTTGGCCTCAGCCTTGGGGGCCAAGGGGAGGGAAGAGAGCTGGAGAGTATGGGGTCTGGAAGGCTTCTCCCAGCTGAGGGAGGGTCCCAAGGCGTTGGGGGTGGGGCCAGAAGGGGAGAATTTCTCCTACATAATTCACTTAGCTGCAGCACAGAGCAAGGCCAACCTGCCAGCTTTAATTGTAGTGATTTTCATATTATCACTAGTGCTGATGAGGACTCATCATCCATACTCAGCAAGGTCGTTCAAGGTGCTGAGAGGGTAGACATCTGACCTCCTCTCCAGGCTGGCGAAGAAGACTGGACCACAGTCTTCCCGGAAGACTGCCCTGCGATGTCACTTCCGGGATGCAGGATAAAGGCCGACTGGTGCTTGCTGGCCGTGAGCAGTGGTACAACACAGCCCGGAGTAAATGCTGCTGTTTTCATGGGTGGGGCCCAAGCCTAGCCCCCTTCCAATCCCCTTCGTCTAGGAATCAACATTGCTGGGGGAAGAAAGAAGCAAGATGTCCACCTTCCACGGGAGACATGTGTCCCAAGAGCAGCCCCTCCTGTGTGACCAGTGTCCAGTGCAGCCACCTGCTTTGAGATCAGGTGCTTGGTTGTAAATCTAGACAGAGGGTGTCTGGGACCTTGGGCTTGGCGAGGTGACAGGAGCTTCTAGGTACCCTTGTCCAAAAGCCTGCACTACAGTCGGGCCCTGGGTGTGGTCGTGGTGGGGTGGGGGCTGTGGGGTACACGAGCGTACATGTGGGGGGACAGCTGTGGGAGCATTGATGCTGCACTGGCACGGCCGGGGGCTGTTTCTACATAATGTGTGCGTTTGGGGTGGCTGTGGGGGTGCAGGTGGGGACATGGGGGAGACGGTTGTGGCACTGCTTGTGGTCCTGCCTCCTCGAGTAACCTTGGACAAGGAAGTCCCTAAAACAGTAACTGAGCCCTGCAATGTGCCAGGCACGGGGTGTAGCCCGGTGGACACTGCTGTCGCTGCTGCACATCGACGCCCAGTTACACAGGGAGACAGACAGAGGTCGGGGCAGAACAGTCAGCATTCATTCACCAGCCGGGGAGTTAATAAATGTGCGTTGAATGAAGGAAGGAATAGATGGCTGAATAAATGAACAAGGAGCCCCCTCTCTCTGGGCCTCACTCTTCCCATATGTGAAGCAGGAGGCTAGCCTTGAGAAGCCCATCCTGCTGACACCCCTGCGCAGTTCTCCCCATCTTTGCTTTCAGGGTGGTCCCTCTAGGGTGTCCTCCCCTCTCTGCTCCACCTGCCAAAACTCCTGTCCTCCAAGGCACCCCTGCTGGCTCTGGGCTCAGAGAATTCTGAAGCCTCATTTTGGGGGGCCCTTGCTCGCCTGCTGAGGTGAGGGAATGTATTTTGGACTTATTTCTCTTTGCATGACGTCAGACTCTGCAAATGGGGGCAGACTGGCTGGCTTTTAGAATCCCAAACCTCTCAAGCCTCTAAGGAGTGACGCTGGGGTACACGAGACCCCCCATCCCATTCTGCTGGGAATGGGGTGGTTTGGGGGAGAGCTCCGAGCTGGAGTGGGGGAGGTGGGCCTGCCCCAGCAGCCAGCAGCCCCACCTTCCTGTGTATTCTAGTCTCTCTACAGCTTCCTCGACTTGGCCTCTAAGGGACACCAGCTAAACCCAACAGCCAGTGTCCGAGGCCCTGAGTACAAGTTAATTAATTCACCAGAGGGAAGGAAAGCTATAAATAACCAATGGGAGTGGAGGAGGTGAGTGGGGGCGGCCGGGGCAGGCTTATTCACCAGCCGCTTTCGCAGAGTCCCTGCTCTGGCAATACAGGTTAATCAGCGCAGGCCTCCTTGCCAACATAATAGCAACTAAAAATAAAAAAAGAGGCACGAGTCACCCTCCCCGGTGAATCAGACACCTCCCATTGTAATCTCCATGCTGCTACTGTAATTTCCCTGTTCCTCTTGATCCCCGAGGACTGATGGAAACAGAACCCCCTCCTCCAACAGGAGAGACAGGTCCTATCCTGGTTCATCCCCCTCGGTAAAGGGAGGCAGTGGGCAGCCACAGGGAAGGAGGCTGGAACCCCAGCCCAGGTCAGCAGATCCAGGTTGCCAGAAGGTTCTTGCCACACTCCTGTGTTTGTGGAGGTCACCCTCGCCCATCTGGCTGAGGATAGGTGCAGGAAGCATCTCTGGGGAACTCAGCTAGCCTATAAGGTGCCTTTGTGTGAATTGGAAAAAGGCGCCCCTCTCTGTAGACACAGCCCATGGCAGGGTATCAGGCTGGGCCAGTGGCCCCAGGGCTGGTCTCAGGTCCAGCCCTGCCAGGGGGCCTCTGAGCAGCGCACACCCTTTTCTAATGGCCCCACCCACCTGTCTCTCTGGAAGCCAGCCAAGCCCCCAAAAGCTCTCCATGAGAGTAGAACTTTCACGGAAACTAAATGAGGCTTGCCTTCCTCCCCCCTCCCCAACCTCAGCGCCTTCTTCCTAGCATATGTTGGGAAAGGAAAGAGACTGAAATAAACTGGAGTGCCTTGTACAAATCAAAGCAGCTCTTTCTACGGAAAGCAATGGGACTTGGAGACTCGCCTCCCGCTCCACCCCTCCCCCCGTGGCTAAGAAACCCCTCTTGGGACATGAACATAGAGACTGCCAGGCACCCTGCCCTCCTCCAGCCAGCTGACCCAAGTTGGCCCTGCCCCCTGTACACAGGTATTTGATTTGTCCCACTGGGACTGTGTCTTGGTCACACCTGTGGGAGGAGAGAGGCCTCATTTTGGACCACGGGGAAGGGAGGTGAGCAGGAGGAGGGGTGACCCACCTGCCTGCTGGGGTGATGAGGGGACGCCTGGGTGCTCCACCACAGGTCACCCCAGGACTACGCCCATCTGGGTGCCGTTCCATCACACTGTTGTTTCGTGACATTTTGCATGGCAGATGTCAAGCGCAGATTAAAAACCAGTCCGTCTTGCTATTATTATTCCTAATTATCCACTCACTAGCTGAAGGCTCCCTGCAGAGGAAATGCTCTGTCTCAGACCCTGGCTTCATGACCCGTGGAGAAATTCCTTTTTCTGGGCTTTTTTTTTCAAACCTCTGCAGTAAAACTGCTCCTGCCAGCCCAGCCCAACAGGCACATACGCGTGCACACACACTCCAGGCCCCCCTGCTGCCCCCTGCAAGCCCTGCTCTGCTCTTACAGCCTGTGCCGCCGTTCCCACCACTTCATCTGGGGCAACAGGCTTCTCTCGGGCTTCTCTGCTGCCTCTCCATGTGTCTGCTGGTCTCACCAGCATCGTAGGGACAAGGGCCATGAGGTGACTGCCTAGCACATTCCTTTTCCTCTCTGGATTGAGGGGCAGCCGGCATGCAGGAAGACATTGAGGGGTGCACTGAAAAAGGGGACAGAGGAAGCGGGCAGCACCATGGTGGCCCAGACCCAGTTGCACAGCGGTACCACATACCAAAGCTACAGACCGATGGGCATTCACGCCCATCCCTTCTTCCCATCTCCCTGTCTCCACCACAAAGTTTCCCCTGCCAGCTCTGGACCTGCACCTCCTCAGACACGCATTCAACCCATTAGCCCCTTATCTGCCATGTCCTCAGCCTTTCTCCCTCTCCTGGCTCCTGGCTAGCAGCCTCTTCTGTCTTTAAATCATCCTTTCTTGACCTGCTGACCCCTTCCAGTTATGGCCTCATCCTGGGCCTTTCTGTCACAGCCAAACCTCTTAAGCAGGGGTGTCTGCAAACCCATTTCCCACTTCCTTACCTCCCACCTCCCTCAGTCTGGCTTTAGTTCCATCACATCTGCGAGGCTGGCCTCTCACAGCCACCTCTGACCTGTTTGTTGCTAAAACTAGTGGATACTTTGAAATCCACATCCCGCGTGGTCTGCGGATGGGGCCTGATGCTGCCAACCACTTCCGCTTCCTGACCCACTTTCTCGCCTTGGCTGCTGGACACCGCAGCCTCCCCGCTTCCCCCACGGCCACTCTGTGGAGATCACAGGCACAGAGTCCTCTTCCTCCTGCTCGGGGGTGGGGGGGGTTGCTCACCACCTGCCCTCATGCGCACCCGCAGCTGCGTGGCCATCTCTGAGCTGATGACTCCCACAACTTATCAATGTGGGCCTCTCTCCTGGCCCTCAGATCAGCACTCCACTGCCCCCCAGACATCTCGCCAGGCACCTCAAACTCAGCCGGCCCAAAACGGAGCCCATATCCTTCCTCCCAAACCACCTCCTCTTCCTCTCCAGTCTGGGCCAAGAATGGGTTCCACTTCCTCCTAATCGAAAACGCCAGAGGGCACTGGACCCTCTGGACACTGTTCCCCCTTTATACCCAAATCAACAATCCCTTCTTAGCCTTCCCCTGCCTGGCCCACTTCCATCACCCAGGCGCCAGCCTCCTAAGCCCCTTGGTCGCGCCAGCCTCCTAACCAGTCTCTCTCCCTACGTGTTCTGCTCCCCATAGCACAGCCAGGACAAGCTCCTAAAAACACCTACTTGATTTCTAACACTCTCCTGCCTGCACAGAGAACACTGGCTGCTCATGGAGCCCCTTGCTTTCTCATGGCCCTATTCCACCTATCCTTTCCCCTGGGACACGTGGGACACTTCCTCGCCTCTTTGCCCGGCTGGTGGGTGCTCCACCCGTCTTCCACTCCCACCTCAGCTGTCACTCCCCGAGGGAACCCTTCCGGAGCAGCTGCCCTCCCCAGGGCTCCTGGGCCAGGGGCCTCTCGTAGTCCCATACTGGCTGCCTCCTAACCCTTTCCAGCCGAGGTGGTTAAATGCCCTCTTCCGTCAGCCGTCTCGTCCGGTGACTGGCCCAGAGCCCAGAGGCTGCATAAACCTGCTGCAGGTCCACACCACTGGGCGCCAGGGGTCTGCAGCCCCACAGCGCTGCGTTCCTCACGGCCCGTGCTCGGCCGCGGCGCGAGACCTGAGACTGAGCCCTCACCTCCTCCCACCCCCACTTTCCCCGCTTCCTTCAGGGGGACCACTGGAGAATATATTCCGAAAGACCTTCTTGAGCACGTGAGCGTTTGGCCGCAGTGTGATCCTGAGGGCAGTGCCCTGCCACCGGGGGGAGCTGCTCACACAGCCCAGCTCCGAGTCCAAGCCAGGTAGGGGCTGCTATGTCCTTGCTACGGAGCCCTCTCTGTGCCTGCCAGGGGCCTCACCCTCCTCCTGAATCTGCAGCTCAGGTTGAGTGTCCAAACCTTGTCTTCTCTCACGGCTCTGGGTCGGCACAACCCTCAGCCGGGGGGAAGGCCCCTGATGGCAGAGGCCAACTTCTCTTTCCTTCTAGTCCCTCAAAGGGTCCAGAGCAGTGCACGGCAAGCATCGGGCCCTGCTCTGCTGGAAGACAGGTTTCATCCAAAGGAAAAACAGCTGCACTGTCAGAGACCGACCAGAGACACATATTCCAGCAGGGTGAGGAGCCCCTGGAACAGGCCGGGCCCCCACCCACCTCACTCCGGTCTGCTCCTTGTCAGGTGGGTTTGCCGTATTGCGTCACCATCGCGATGCGTGTTCTCATCCACAAACTGGAAGGAAGAGCGATGGTGTAAGCGGTTGTAAGGGCTCCATGAGAGAGTGCCTGGCACCCAGTAAGCCCTCTCAGAGCTGTTATCAATCATTACAGATATTCCCATTAAGAGGACCCACAAGCTGAGGCTCAGAGAGCGTCTGCACAGCCCACCTGTGGTAAAAACACATTTCCCCCTACCCGCACCCCCTCCCCCAACCTCAGGGCCCTGCTCTTGCCTTCCAAGCACAGGCACCGCGTGTAGCTCAGGTAATCAAAACCCACATAAATGCCCTGAGTGCCAGGAACACCACACGTGCTCTTCACTCCCTCAGGGACAAAGCCCTGAGACACCCGTCTTCCTTCCCTGGCATTTTTCACTCAATCCCAGGCCTGTATGAACCAGAGAAGGCTGAGCAATGCCTTGTAAATATGTACAAGGAGGTGGCCAGGGGCTCTGAGACCTGCCACCCCCTCAATCAATGCCCCTCTCCATCCTCGAGAGATCAATACAGCTAATGTAGCAATCTGGAGCCCAGGCAGTGTCGCTTGTGGACCTGCTGTTTTATTTTCCTCCCAAGTTCTCTCGGTGCCTTTGGCCCTCACCACTAACCTACACCCCCCACCCCAAGTGGCAGCTGGCATGACAGTGGCCTCCCTGCAGCTGTGACCAGGAGGGCGAGCGTGAGGAGGGCGGGCTGGGCGCTCTCCCCTTCAGCTAGCTGATGTGGAGTTCTTAATGAATATGAATCGCCTCCTCCTCCGTGGAGCTGGCCCCATCAGATTCCTTCACACCTCGCCGAGCCCAGAAAGGTTACTCAGAATTAAATGTAAATCACATATTTACTGGTATGAATCAGATCACAGTGTCACTTTCTCACAACAGAGGGTTTAATCATGCCCTAGCCCAGAGGGGTTCTGCTCTCCCGTGGCTGCACCTGGACTCACAGGAGATCAGCTCATAGCCCTCCGATGTGGGGGTGAGGGTGGGGGTGCTCTGGAGCCTGGGAAAGGGCAGCGGGCACAGCAGGAGCTCTGACACTGGTGTGCCGGCCCTTTGCTGCCCACTCACAGCTGCCTTCTAATATCATGTCAGTCGGAAGCGGTCACCGCGGACTAGGCAACACCATACATGCTGTGGCTATTTAATAAATGTTGAATAATCACAGGAACATCACTGCTGAAAGGCTGGCAAGTGAGCTGCCTTCCCAGGCTCTCGTGTGTTAAGGGAGCCAGGGAGAGAAAAGAAGAGGACTCATGAAAGGGTTTCGTGGAAGCTGCTCCATGTTGAGAGCAGTAAGTGGGAGGACCACCGGCTTTGGAGCCATGAGACCTGGTGCAGAGGCTGACTCTGCCACTTGCTCTGTAGCAGGATGGTGGGCAATCCACCTTAACTGCAGGTTCTTTGTCTATAACATGGAGACAGGATGCAGGTCCTATGGTTCCACTTACTGCCTTGTTACATGTGGACGCATTTGCCCACAGAAAAGTATTCTGCTCAGGTAAGGAGCAATGACCCTGAGCTCAGTGCAAAGGCCACCAGACAGAAATAAAGGGACGCAGGTCTCAGCCCTGCTTCTCCCACCTCATGGCCCAGGGGTCCTTAGACTAGCCTTCAGCTCCTCTGAGCTTCAGGTTCATATGAGCCACATGGATATAAAGAGGCTATCACCTCTTTCCTCATGGAGACAAGCTCCAGTGAATGCCAGAAAGAAAGACCCCTGTGCAGACGATAAAGTGCTGAGCACAGCTAGGGAGTTTTGTGTGGGTCCTTCCCTCAGCCATGGCAGGAGGCCCGGGACACCAGCTTTCCTCAGGATGTCACAGTCCCTTCCCTTCCCAAGCCTGCTCACTTGGGGGCCGGTCTCCAGGCTGACAGCAGTGCACTTGGAGAGCTCTTTGCAGTTTGCAAAGCAGTGTACAGGGTAAGAGCTTGTTTACTCAAGAAGACACATCGGCATGGAGGGTTCCCCAGTGGGGGAACCCAGCACCTCACTTCCAGCTCCTCACCAGGAGGTGTGCTGGAAGAGTTGGCTCCTCCGCCACACTTTGGGCCAGCGTGCCCTCCCCACTACTAAATGGCCGGACTTGGCTTGCTCGACTGGAGAATTTCCTAACTGGATAACTATTTCCCGGAAAATTGAGCCCACATTGTCTGCACAGGAAGCCCGTTCACATCATGTGTATGTGCATGTGTGTTAGTGTGTGCGTGTGTGTGTGTGTGTGTGTGTTTAACCCGAGAAACAGATGTCATTTCTTCGTGTATCAGGAAGCCTCTTTTCACCAGCTTTAAGGAACAAAGCTCTCTTGGGCTTAAAGTCAATGAACGTTCTTTTTATAGCTAGTGCCAGTCTTGGAAAAGCTCTGCCTTTGTTTATGAGCTCAAGTTAAGGAAATATCCATTGGATGTAGAATTCATCTGTTAACCCTTAGCTGGACATGAATAGGAAGTGAAGTCGTGATTTTAGGGGAAAGTCTATTCTAGTTATCTATTTCAGTTACTTGTTGTGTAACAAATTACCCCACAACCTAGCGGGGTAAAACAAAGCCCGGTTTATTAAGTTCATTACTTCTGGAGTCAGGACTTTGCATGGGGCACAGTGGAGACGCTCATCTCTGCCCCACCCTGTCTGGGGTCTCAGACGGGAAGAATCACATCCTTGGATGTGACTTAAACTGCTGGGAGCTGGCGGCAGCTGAAGGCTTCCTCATTCACCTGTCCGGTACCTGGGCTGCAATATCTCAAAATCTGGGCTCAGATCATCACAGCACCCTCCATGTGGCCTCTCTATGTGGATGGGGCGTCTCACAGCGTGGGGGCTGGGGTGGAGGGGTGCCCATCTGGAGAGCCAGTGTTCCAAGAGACCAAGCAAAAGCTTCAAGGTTTCTTATGACCTAACCTCAGAAGTCATGTGGTATCATTCTGCCACATTCTATTGGTTATAAGGAGTCAATAAGGCCAGCTCGAGTTTAAGGGAGATGAATGAGACTCCATCTCTTGCTTGGGGAGTGGCAAGGTCCCATTTCTGAAGAGCAGGTGAAATTGGAACTACTGTTGCCATCATCATTGGAAAATACATTCCGCTACAAGATCTGTTGTTGCTTTAAATTAAACCACTGAGAAATCAATCAACCAATCGTGCAATTGCCAGATATTTACTGATACCTGCCAAGTGCAAGGCACTGAGCGAGCTGATGTGGCAGGCAGAGAACTTGGAATCCACTGCTCACAGCCACAGGTTCCACAGTTGTAAAGTGGGATCCAATCAGGAATCAACTGATGGCAAGAAACAGAGACCCAATCCAGGCAGCTCAAGGAAAAAAAAAAAAGTTTATTGTCGGGTCACTCAGAGTTCTCATGGAAATCTAAGATAGAATCCTAAATTCATTTCCAGGAATCATGAAACTCAACTTGGAAACCATCAGTAATGGAAACAGCCCTCACTGTGGCTCCTAGGACCACATGAGGGAATCCACTTCTCCTGGCAACTGTGGCTCTCTGTCTCTGCTGTCCGGATTCCTTGGCTCCTTCAGAGATTCCTTAGTTCCCCCCGACTCCACTGTCCCCTCCCCCAGCTCACGGCTTCTTCATGACCTATGATAACCACCATGACTCAGATTCCACCTCTTGACCTTTCAGCTCTAAATCTACTGCACCCAGACTCCCAATCCCCAATTCTCAGTGGCCAGAACATTTTTCCAGCCATTTCTTATAGACCATAGGTTGCTGGCCAGTCTGTCAATAAGATACCTTTGCATTGGGTGCCTACCTCTTGGTCCAATTAGACAAGGGACACAGGGAGTCCCATTGGACGAAACATGGAAACGTGCCTGTGGCCTTTCCGCAGGGTCTAGGGTGAGACACCATCTCTTCACAGGGATTTTGTGAAGTAGGCTGTTATCAACTCCTTTAGTGCCTTCTCACTGGAGCTGGGGAGGATGGAATTGACAAAATGGGAAACAAGTCCTCTTCAAAATGCAAACTGCTGGATGGATGGCACCAGCATCACACTCTCACAGCAGGGGCCCCACTGTATGGCAAAAGAGGTATGACCATGGGCCATGGCCGTGGGATCCCCTGGGGTCATCATGTGCCCGTTGCCAGAAGCAGGGGCCCAGCACAAAGGTGAAGTATCCTGCTAAAGACTAAGCTAAGATGCCAGCCTGGGGACAGCTCCTGTGGGGTTGGAGTACTGTCCTTCAGGATGTGATCTAAGCTCCTAACAATAAGTGAGCAGTGATGCTGCTCCCACATGAGTCTGCGAGTCGGGGCCTGGAAGTTTATCTGTGTTGCCATCCCTCTGAGTGACTCTCTGGCAGAATTTTGCTCCCTGTCCCAACAAAACTTAGGCTCTGCAAGGTTGGGGGTCCTGGTCCCCCCCAGCATCTGACACTTCTATTGTGGGGCTAGTACTCCTTGCAGGGGACACTGTCAGGGTCCCACTGGCCTCAAAAGCTGCGACTACCAACAGTCACTTTAAGTCCTCATGCTAGTGGACCAGCAAGCAAGGAAAGGAGTTACCATCCTGGCAGAAGTCATTTACCTCATTACTGTGAGGGGCAAGCGTTGTTGCTGCCGATGGGGGCAGGAATTCTCTGGGGGTGCCTTGGCGCCCCTTTGCTTGATGAAAGGATTTGTCAATGAGCAATTGCAGCAGTAACAGTCCATGAGGACTGGGCGAAATACGAGCTCAGCCCTGGAGGGACAATGGGCCACCCTGCCTGCTAAGTACCACAGATCAGTCAAATCGCTGGTGGAGGACGAGGGGACGCGAAGAGTGAGTCACGGAGGTGAGATGTGACGAATACACATTAGGGCCTCAGGAGCAGCTAGAACAGCAGGGGCAGTGGCTTGTTTCACTAACCCCTGTGCTCCAACCTTTTCCAGAGACTAGAAGGAGACTCCGTGACTAATTGAGCTCGTACTGTCCTCTTGGAGCAAAAGTGAGAACAGCCTGTGGGATTGGGACAGAGTGGGAGGGCAGAAGCAGATCTGGGGGTACAAGCGGTGGACAGCAGACACGGGTGCATGAAGTCAGAGCCTCCTGATCTTCCCATCTCCAGGGTCTTAGACACTTGTCTCTGCCACATGCCCCTGCAGTGACCAACTCTGTGGGACTGATAAATTAATGTGGGCACACCCCAAAGCATTTCATCTCCTATCGGTGCCACACACATGCCACTCTTGCTCTGGTCTCCCCTGGTCAGGCTGAGGTCTGGGACCAACAGAACCCACACAGCACCCATACCTATCCCACCAGGAAGCATGGAGGAATAAAAATCCCAGCAGACAATGGGACACAGGAGCCTAGTGGTACGTTTTCCCCCATCCTCTTCTGGATGGACTGCCCGAAGATGCAGTCAACATCTAAACTTTTGAAAGACATTTTCATGAGACCAACCAGTCATTCACATTGGACACCATTCAGGGGCCAACATTCTCCAGTGCTCTTGCGTCCTCTTGCTGTTTCCTTTCTTCAGCTTTGCTGATTTCCCTTACTTCTGCGTCCCTAGAGACGCGGTGACACACTTTGCCTCAGGCTTTGCTTTCAAGGGAACTTAGGCTAAGGCGAAACGTCAGCCCCTTTTCATCTTTACGCCAAAGCTAGGCAGTCATACCGTGGCCATTTCTCATTTCTGTGTGGGAAAGTTCAGCCACTCATCCATACAAGAAACAAGAAGGTCTCAAAGACAGAACTTGAATCTGGCTCTGACTCCAAGCCTGGGCTCATTCCCAGCACGGAGACTGCTGCCGCTGAGCGAGGTTTTGTGTGGGGGCAGGACTGGGAACGGGGTATGTTGGGACAGATAAAGAGATGGGCTCATCTTCAGGAGCCTGTGGGTTGAGGGGGAGCAGAGGTTGGTGGGGCAGTGAGGCAGGGCATGGTGAGTGCTGGCGTAGACAGCAGAGGTATCTCGGCCAAGCAGACACACAGGCTGGCAAACAAACACACAAAGAAAAACAACTTGATTATCTTGAATCCAGCAGTGCCTAAACGTAACCTTTCAAAAAATTTTTTTCTGAATAACAAATATTTACATCTTGTGGCATGCTCTGTTTTACGGAGTGGTTTAGAGAATAGTGTTTGGAAAAACACAGTGATAATTCAATCACTGCATTTGACTGTGGAGGGGAACCACAGGCCAGAAAAGGTGACTCAGCTTGTTCAGAGACACACAGTAGGAGCTAGTGACATCCTGATATCCTGGCCGAGGCTCTTTTTTCAACCTGGGAAAAATTTCCACTGCGTGATTGTTGCCAAGCTATTAATGAAAATGAGACCTAAATTAGCTTCAGAAAATGAGGTTTTAGCATTGGAAAGTTTTTGACTATTGAAATTGGGAATGCAAATGAGTATATGTGCTAGAAATCAATGAGCAAGTAAGGAAGAAGCCCCACAAATTCCAGTCATTGCCACCCATGGCACTTCTTGGGACCTCAGTTTCCCCTCTTGTGAGGGGAGCGGGAGGGGCCAGGCTAAACGATTCCTGAGATTCTTCTCAAATGAGATGATTCTGTGATTTTAGAGACAAGTGTTAAATAGCAGAGAGGTCTGGGGACTGGGGTGGGGGGCCGTGTCAGGGGAGGGGACACCAGCTGGCCCAGCATCCGGCCTCTGGCAGGCTTCTCAAGCTACCCACCGAGGAAGGTCCCTGTCCCCCGATGCAGAGTGTGTGTCTCCACTAGCTTACCAGGCAGCACTGATTAGTAATTAAACGGCTTAAAAAAATAATAAAGCCATTAGTGCTAATGCCATCAAAATCAGAACCTCAGACGTTGGCTCATAATTATGTGTGTACCTCGAGACCGACAGGAGAGGACATTTACATTTTAACAGGCACATTGCACAGGCATTAATATCTCCCCATCCCACTCCCCTCCTCTCCTGCCATTATAGGCTCTGCTGCTGAATTCATTCATTTTCCAGTTTGACTCTGATCCTGGGAAAAGCAGGTCACCCTGCAAGAGGGCAATAGAGGGGAGGGAAAGAGGGTCTGCCTTACGTTGGTGTTCACCCTGCCATGCCTAGACTTATCACTTTGGGCAAGTTCCTTTGTCACCTTAGCAAACCCTTTTTGCTCATCTTCAAAAGGAGAACAATGCCCACTTTGCAGTGCTAAGGATGAAATGAGTCAATGCATTTCTGAATGTAACACAGACTCCATGCCTGATGCCTGGTAGCGGTTATTAGACCTGGCACCCAGCACTTAGTAGGCACTTACTCAGTGAGATCTGAATAGGACGCCTACAGTATGGCTGGCCCTATACCGGACGCTGCTTGGAGACCAGAAGAAGGTGGGGCTCTGGAGAAGATTCATTCTCCCTGGTGGATGAGATGAACGAACACAGACTCACTGGGCTCTTTCAAAACGGGGATTCTCAGGGTGGGATGATCAGAGTGCACTGCTGTGATCTGGGCAAGAAAAGCTTTCAGGCCTGGGGGGACAAGAGGGAGTCACAGCATCCACTTCCCACCTGGCCTCATCCTGGGTGCTTTACACACCTTATCTCATTTAATCCTCAAAGCCGTCCTCATTCCCATTTGACAGATGAATATGTCAAGGCTAAGAGAAACCAACCAGCTTGTTCAGCATCCCAGGGCTGGGAAGTGCAGGGGTCAGCAGTCACTTGGGATCTGTGAGACCTCACAGCCTGTTGTCTTCATGATACCAGGCTGTACACCAGGCGGGAGTGATTCGTAGCTACACTAACCCTTGGGTGTTGGGGCTACAGGAGCAGAAAGGACAGGCGTCAGGCTCCCGAGTGCCAGGCTGAGGTGCAGACTTGGCCCAGAAGGTCTAAGTGAGAAAAGTCAGCATCTAATGCTCACTGGACCCCACAGTCTTGCCTCTGAACCAAGGCAACTCCCTAGAGCTTGGGCTGCCTCTAGAGACAAATTTCCTTGTCAATTATCCTGGCAAGACTTTGTGTACTCCAAAATTAGGAATCCTCAGGCTCTCCCTTCAGCCTCTTGGAAGAGAAAGCCGGCCAACAGCCTAGTGAATCTGACAGGCCTGCATCCTAGACTTCTAGAATGCAATTCATTGCTGTGTGACTTTGGGCCACTCGTTTTGCCTCTCTGGGCCTCCACTGCCTATTCTGTAAAATGAGGGGATGAGACACACCAAGGTCACTTCACTTTCTGATTCTATGTGACTCTGCAGTCTCTGGAATTTTTTGAAAATAAAGTACCTGCCCTTGGTACATGGGCTCACTGTGACTTTCAACTCTCATTATTTCCTCCAGAGACTTAACTGTCAAGGGACTAAGAAACAAAAGTTTGGGAGCCTTTAAAAAAAAAAACACACCATAAAATATCAGGACCAGACAGGCCATTTTCAGATAGTCCCTGGGGCCGAGTCAGCTATTAAAAATGGAAATTATATATTCATAACACAGGAGATTGCTGCTTGCTTATTTATAACTTGCTCCATTTCAAGAATATTTATTCTAGACGAGGAGGCTTGATAATTTCCATCCAATCTACTCCTCATAGCTTAGGGCAAAAGAAGGAAACAGCTCAATCGAAGGAGCGGCGTTCTATTATCAGCGGGTAAGAAAGGAGCAGTGCTCCCCTCTCTGCAGGCTGGGAACACAGCCAGGTTGGTGCCGACAGCCCGCAGCTTGCTCTGCACCAGCCTCCTGGGAGACCCAGCCAGGACCTCACCACCCCTGGGCAGATTCCGCTCAAACAAGGCAAAACTTAACATGGGAGGGTGAAGCAGCCTGGGCTCAGCCCGCTCCTTTACCTGGGATGAGTCTGAGGCCCAGGAAAAGGTTATGTGCTTGCTTGTTCAAGGTCATAGGGACAGGGTCACACACACACACACACACACACACACACACACACACACACACACACACCGCTGGGCTGTGATCCCAGCCACCCTGAGTCTCAGGTCAACACTGTTTCTAGGCGGCAAGGGGAACTGTGAGTGGCCCAAAGTCACACGGCAATGAATTGCATCCTAGAAGTCTAGGATGCAGGCTTGTCACGTCCCCTTCCCTCCTACTATGTGCCAGTCTGGGCCAGGTGCTCAGTTAAGCCAAGATTTTATTAAATGCCGACGGTATGTCATGCTCTGTCCTGGGCAGGGCTGGGGGAGTCGAGAGGAGGAGACAGATGTTTGAAGAACGATTCCCTTGGAGAAGGTGAGAGCAAAGCACAGTGCACCACCTGCCAGTGCCGCCCATCAGCACACAAGCTGGCTGGCTTCTCATGTTGTTTCCACTGGGCGAGGAGGACAGATAGGAAGTGCTCCAAGGTCACAAGGCTGACAGGGCCACAGCAGGGCCTGGAGTTGAAACCACCCTGGTCAAACTCCGGAGCCATGCTCTTCTTACTCTCCCCAAAGCCTACTCTGGTCAATCCCCGACAGCTGAGGCTCGCTCTGTTCCTCCCGCGGTACTCAGGCTCTCAGCCCCGTACGCCCTGTGACTCCTGGGGGAGGGCCTTGTTCCAGGGAGAAAACCTGACTCCCAGAAGCCATCGTGTGGTTGCTGGGAAAAGCCCACGGGCCAAGATGTCTCTGCATTTAGCCTAAAGGAAACCTCTAACTACATACACCGATGTCTGTATGTACCCACGTGCAGGCACACATGAGGCCCACGTACACATGTGCATGCTATGGCTGCCGTTCTGCACTTTCAGACCATCCTCGGTTACACACTTCCTGCCTGCTCCCTCAGGGAGGCTGGAAAACCTCTGGGGTAAGCATCACAGAGACTGCAGAATCGTGTGCTTGTGTTGTGTGATTTATTCGTTCTGCAAATATTTATTGAGCACCCACTCCCTGGCAGGCCTTGGGCAGACCTGTGATTGCCATGCAGAGTAGTGAGCACAACTGACCCAGGTGCTGTCCCTTTGAAGGGCGTGGTTTGGTGGAGGACGCAGGACTCATGCCTGGGGCCCTGAGAGCTGTGGGAGAGGGTAACTGGTGACCTCGACCCACACGAGGTCAGGGAATCTCTGAGAGGAGCAGGAGTTTTAGCCCAGCCAGGTGGGGGACACGGGTGAGAGTGAGCTGAGCAGAGAGAACTGCATATGCCTGGGCCCAAGATGAGGCCCCAGGCGGGACCAGACCCCCGAAGTCTTTATATGCTGCATTAGAGATCAGGGTCTCATCCTCAGAGCCACCGAACGCAGGCAGGAACAGAATCAAATTGCCTTTTAAAGAATATCTGGGCGTTGAGGAGGAAGGGCAGGGGAAGCTAGGGTTTCCTACCTCTGATGACGTCTGTTCGAAAGCAGCCTGTGGCACTCATGCTATACATTGCGTAGCTCTGCCTCTGATGCCTCCTGTTGCTGGGTTCAAGAAGGACCGAGGACACCATGTGTCAGCACCAGGGGCCTGGCGACTGATTTAATTGTGTATTTCCAAATCCAGGACAGACCACTCGAATCAGAAGTGCTGGGGAGGTCCTGGCATCCTCCAGTGAGCCCAACAGGCAACTTGGAAGCAGAGTGAAGGCTGAAGACCTTTAATTCTCTCTCTATGAGATTAGCCTGCTGAGAGTGCCTGGACAGTCTCTGGGCCGCTAGGGCAGCGGCTTTCAACCCTCACTGAGCATTCGCATGACCTGGGAACTTTGAAATGCTGATGGCTGGGCCTCTCAGAGATTCTGATTCATTCAGTGTGTGTGTGGGGGGCTGACCATCATTACTTGTAAATGCTCCCAGGTGGCTGTAAGGTCAGCTAAGGTGAGAGAGAGAGAGAGAGAGAGCACGCGCTCTGAGGCCTAAATCTGGGGCATAAGGGGCTCGGGCTGGGGAGGATCCGGGGGCACTGGTTTGGCTGATGCAACCTTGCCTCTTTTTGCACGCGCTTCCATGCCCCGCTCCATGCCAAGCTCTGTGCTGGTACTCAGACACTGACAGGCTTGTCCCTGCCCTGGAGGAAGGTCCATTCTGGAATGGAGTGTGGTGTGTGTGATGGTTGCTGGACCTGTCCCAGCTCCCACCTGCTCAACTGGGGGTAGAAAGTTTGCCTGTTGAGAATGTCAAAGCCAGAGACCTCCTACCACCTCGTTTTCCTGCCTGTGGTCCAGGAAGGACGAGGGCCTACCCAAGGTCATCCAGTGTAAGGGTGAGAAATGGCTGAGCTCAAAACAGAGGCAGAGGGCTATGCCCTCCACAGTGCGTGGGCAGGTCTGCACAAACATTTGGGCGCAGGGAGGTTGAAAGGCCAGTGGGAGAACTTCCGGAGGAGGAAGAGCCCCAGCAGGAAAGCCGAGCACACCAGTGCGTACCAGAAAGCAGAGCTCATATAGTCCTCTCACCTCATGTAATGATGGGAACTGCAGCCGAGGTGCAGGGAGACACGTCCAAGGTCACACACAGAGTCACGGAGATACACACACGTGTACACAGCCTCACTCACATACACAGACACACACACTACACATATTCACACACATACACACATATACAACGTACACACTCACATACACAAGACACAGACAGCACACACACGTAAAGACACACATACACACATCTACATACACACATAGACACACAGACTCACATGACACACACACACACACACACACACACAGCTCCTCCATCATCTACAACCACTGGAGCTCTTTGTACATATTGCTTTGTGTCTCAACCTGAGTGTAGTTTATTGATTCTTTGGTATTGAAACATTTATTTCTGCATTTTTAATGCCCATAATTCTTACTCAGGATATCCTAAACCTTAATATCACATAAATCACAGTGACATGAGGTTTTGGGGGGTGACTTTCTTTTCAATTCCTTTTTAATCAATAAATCATTTGTAAATGCCTTTAATAGAGATAAATGAAAACCAGCCTTTACCTTATTAAACAATTGGTATTTTCAACCTTTAAATAAGGGTTTGTCAGCGCAGGAGTCCATAGATTCTACAAAAACAGGAAGCTCCCCTTCCAGGAATGTAAGATTGCTTCAACCTGCTCAGGGAGGGACATAAGCAGATTCCGCTATACCTGCCCGGGTCCACAAGGGGTCTCGTCCTCTGCACCCTGACGTGGAAACGTGGGCCACAGGTAGCCCCTTCCCACAGGACACACTCATGGGTACTGGGAACGCTCGTCTCACAAATGAGTGAGAAAGTGTGTTCACACTGACTTACAGGTGTGTGAGAATCCACATTTGCGTCGCCCATTTAGAGACATGTGTACACACATGCACCCACACCGGTAAATGTGCGCACATGTGTACAGAGACATGTGTTCATACGATTCCACCACAGCTCCAAGGCTGATTGTTACCCACAGCTGTGGAAGGGTGTGTGTTTGTGTGCGAGAGAAGGACAGACAGAGACAGAGAGACAGAGACAGAGGTTTTATTTTATAAGAAGGGGGGCTCTGTATTTTTAACTCTAAGACCTATTCTCACTTTCTCTCTCTTCCCACCCCGACCGCCATGTTTCACTTCCTGGGAAACCAGCAGGGGAGATACTGAAGATGTGGGGTGACATCAGCAGGTGACACAGCGAACGGGCACCGTCCATCATTACCTTTCAGAAAGCAGCAGCCAAGGGTTTTCAACCCCAAGAAACTGCCTGAGCCTGCAGACAGGTCGAGAGGAGGGTTAAAAGCCAGCGGAGGGCTGAAAAGCCCTGCTGCTCTCTGCAAAGCCCACTGTGAGAATCTCTGCTGAGGCCAAGAGCAATTCTGAAGCAGGAAGGTGCAGCGGCCTCCCAGGACAGCCTCCTGGAACATGAGCCCTCACGGGCATCTCACAGGAGGAGCAGTTATCAGAAACGCCGTCTCGCAGGAGGTGAAGGGTCTCTACTTTGCTCCCCGGCCTGGGGACAAGGGGCTTGCCCCTTTCCGTGAGTCTCGCTGCATAAGCCCAGCGTTGCTCCTCACCAGAGCCACCAGGGGGTCACTGTTGCTCTCTTTACATCTAGAAGGAAGCATGAAGCAGCCTCATCTCTGACATCCCTCTGGTGAGCAGAAGCCCATAGCATATCTGACCCCACAGCAAGCGGTCGCGCTCCAGGACGGTCGGCAGTATTGGGCCATCTGAGCCATTGTGCAAGCTCGGTCTGCACAGCGGCCTGGGCCTCAGCCCCTTCCCTCAGGGGGTGACTTAACAGTCACAAAGGCATAGAAGCGACTCCAGGGGCTTCCAGAATGGCACATGCCAGGACAAGCCTAAAACACATGACGGAAAATCTTGTAAAAGTTATCCTTATCTGAGATTTGTTGATCACATCAAAAGCAGAAGACCTCTTCCTCAAACAGAGCAGATGGATTCACTGCTTGATAGTCACCAGAACATTGGACTTTACAAAGCTCCTTAACACAAGAATTTCCCTTTAGGCTCCCAACACCCTTGCGAAGAGCCCACAAGACATTTTTATCCCAACTCTGTAGATGAGAAAACTGAGGAGAGATAGATAGATGATAGATAGATAGATAGATAGATAGATAGATGGATAGATAGATAGATAGATAGATAGATAGATAGATGGATAGATAGATAGATGGTAGACAGACTCACTGTCACTCCAGCAGTAAGTGAATGAGGCCAGGACTCAAACCTGGTGCAGAGTCTGTGATCTCATGGCTCAGACACTCCAAAAGGGTGTCAGCACTGAGAAGGTGTCTGCACAAATCCTGCCAGGGTGGTGTGAGAAGACTGACCCTTAGCCTGAATGTGGTCATCAGCCCTCAGCCAAGGGTGCCACTGCCCACTCAGGGTGCCGAGAAGGCAGGACCCATGGCTGTCATCACTGTATTCTTGGCACCTGGCACAGCACCTGGCAAGGGACAGGCGATCAGATAATATTTGTGGATGAATAGGTGGCTGGCTGGCTGGATAGACAAATGCATACGCTGAGAAAGAGTGATTAAGGGCTTTGGAGTTGTACAATCTTTGTAAAGCCTCCATCTTCCTCAGTGTGTGTCTGGACAAGCCACGTAAGGCCTCTTGGCCTCAGTTCCCTCGTCTGAAAGTGGGTTAATGGCATCAGCCTCATAGGTGTGGTGAAAATGATGTTGGGAATCCATGCAGAGCCCGTAGCACAGTACTTACGACGGAGACATGCTTCCAGCATGGTGGTGATTTCTGCACGTTCTCGCAGGGGCTGGGATTGCCCACCAAGCTGCCCACCTACTTCTACCCCTGCCCACTCTTGGTCTCCCCCAGCCTGTGGGCTCTCTGGCCAGTAATTACTCAGGCCCTGTTGGACCTAAGTAGCTCACAGGGGCCAGACCCTGGTTCCCTTTCTCTGCTCTCCCCAGAATAGTCACCTCTGTTGTCAGACCCCCAGGGCCAAAAGAAGTGCACGTATTGGATTCAAACTTCTAGGATCCAGGCAACTGGGAACATGTGTGCTTTAGGGCAGACCTTACCCTGTGGTTGCCATCAGGCTTTGGAAGAGAAAGGGGAGGAAGATTCTTCCCCGTGTCCTCCCTTCCACACCTCCACTCCTCCAGTAGGTGATGAGAAGGACCCATTTTTAATTTTTTCAGTCAAGATGCTTCCTGCTGCTTGAAACAGAGAACGCCAACTGGTTTAAACCATAAGGAAGCTGTGACATAGCAAAAGGCCAGCGGTAGGGCCAAGTCAGTGAGTTCCCCCCCTGGTGACAAGATGGCTGCTGACGCGCCAAGCATCATACACAGAGGTGACAAAATCAAGCCGAGGGGGAGCCCATTTCGTCTGTGAGAGAGAACTTCCTCAGGAAAAACATCCTCTTGCACTCACAAATTCAAGGTCACACTATCCCAGGCTGGCTGGCTTGAAGTCTCCTTGCTCTGTGGTGTCCATAGCCCCACACTGACCTGGGTGGTGGGCCTTGGGGAAGGACCCCAGAGCCCTGTTCTCCTCTATAAAGGTGATGCGGCCACTTTATTGTCTGCTCAATATGTCCTTTGATGGGACGGACTTGCTGGGCTCACCTGGAATATTAGCTGGGTTAATTGTCCCTTCAAATGAACAACCAGTTTAATCAAGAACTTAATGCCCTTAGCCACTCAATTATGCTGGCGACTGGATGTGCGCTGCCATTCGTGCTGCAGCACCTTGCATGCAGAAAAAATGAGATTGGCTGGTGTGTGTGTGTGTGTGTGTGTGTGTGTGTGTGTGTGTGTGTGTGTGTGATCGCCTGCAGGCATTTGTTAAGAGCAAACTGTGGGCTCAGAGCCCAAGCTGGCAGACAACTCCTGACCTTGGCTGTTGGCCTCATGGCCTCATCAGGTAGCTCTGCCCAGCTCTGCTCAAGAGGGTTTTGCTTCACAGCTCACCTGCAAATGGTGTGTGTGTGTGTGTGTGTGTGTGTGTGTGTCTGTGAAAGAGAGAAAGAGAGAGAGAGGGAGAGAGAGAGATTGAGGATTGATAATATCTCTCTGGTTTAATACTCTTTAAATTATTTAAGTCAAATTCAACCCATGAAGACCCACATCACACACACACACACACACACACACACACACTCACCCATCCAAATACCCAAATTCAGCCACTGTTCACTTTACAAAAACATAACAAAACAAACAAAAGACTTTACTTCAGAGTTTTTCGTAGGACTATATTAGAATGTTCTTTTTCCTACACAGTTAAAACAAGATGTGGTTAGAAACAACGCACATGTACATCACGGAGAATTGCTAATGCTTTATGGTACATCTATAAAGTGCTAGGCAGCCATTCCACAACTGATGGGTATCTCTATTTGTTGACATGCACATGACATATTATGAAATTAAGAACAGAAGATTGCAAAACTGCGTGCTTACAGCATGACCCATTGATGGAAAATGATACTTGCTTGGATCTGTGTGAATGTTTATGGACAGATACTTGTCTGAAAGAATAGCCCCCAAGTTTTCCCGCTGGTTCTATCTGAATGGTGAGATTTCAGGTTATTGTGCTTTATTTTCATTTTTCTGTATTTCCTGGCTATTCTTTAAGCACATATATAATTAAATTAAAGCAATGCAACAATTTTTATTTTGGGACATTTTCTCCTCCCTTCCAGAGCCACATCCTATAGGCCCCACTTACCTCACCTCCTGAGACGTCTCGAGCACCGTATGGGACTTAGGAGACAGTTGTGGCCCCAAATCTGTCACTCCCTCCCTTGGGACGCTCTTGGACTCAATTTGCTCCTCCAGAAAATAGCAATGCAATTTACATCAACAACTTGAAAGGGCTTTTATTTGCTTGAGATTATAAGCATAATACATCCTCACTGATCAAAACTCAACAAAATGCAGAAAACTATATGGAAGAAAACATTACCCATAATTGCACCGGCCCAAGATAACCATGGCTAACATTTTGGTGTTTTCCCATCTGGTCTTTTTTCTAACCCTAATTGGGGTCAAGATGGGGGCGGGCATTAGTGGGTGCTGAGTCTGTAGCGAGATGCCCTGCATTCTGGGCCCAGCACTGCCACTGGCCAACTGGGTGGCCTTGAGGGTACTCCAGCCTCTCAGTCCATTTCCTTCTTCGGACGCTGGGAATGACAGTCCTACAGCCCGTCTCATGTAGTATGAACTGAGGTGACGACTGTACAGCTCTAACACTGCCCTCGGCAGGGGGAGAGCATCACTGTTATACTAGAAATACTATTGTATAACCCCTCCTGCCCCCACCCCCACCGCCCTCAGCCCCTTATCCGTTTCTTCCATTTCAGAGGATGATAAGTGACAGTGTCAGAAGAGCTTCCTGGCCCGGGCCTCACACTAGAATTCTTTGGGGAGCTTATAAAATACCGATGCCGAGGCTCCACACAGAATAATTAAATAAGAATCATGGGGGTGGGGTCCTGGCACTGGTATTTCTGGAAAGTTCCCCAGAGGATCCTAATGTGAGCTGGGGTTGACAGCCACTGGTGCGCGTCCAAGCATGTTAGGAAGGCCAGAGCCACGTGAGCAGGGTTATTAGCATTAATTCAAGAGCTTCCTCGGGGGTTGGGAGTGGGTCCCTGACTCCTGCCAACTCTCCCCTGGTCCTTCCAGTGAGGCACACTGGCAAAATCATAATCTCTTGCTTGGAGCCGGGCTTCAGGGCTCACAGAGCGTTTTCCTATGACTTCCGGAGCTGGGGTTGCCTGGCTGTACTGTCAACTGCGTGCCAGACACTGCAGAGCTGAACACTTACATGCAGGAAGGAACAAGCTCTCCCTCACCCTGCACCGGCCTCTGCGGAGGGCAGTCTGGCAACATCCATCAAAACTAAAAATATACACACCAATTCCACTCCAAGGCATACAATGTCGGACAATTAAGTTCACGAACTCGCCCTAGGAAAAGTGCTGCATACCTCATTGCTGAATATCACTACAGTCACCTTCGAAGTCCTCCCCTTGGGAAGCTATGCACTGATGCCAGCACCTAGTCCACTCTTCAGAGCAATGTTGGAACTCTTTTTCGGGAATGGCCATCAGAGCTGTTGTCGTATTACCCTTGATGTCCTGAATGTCATCAAAATGTCTTCCTTTCAATATTTCCTTTATCTTCAGGTAAACAAAGAAGTCACTGGGGGCCAGATCAGGTGAGTAGGGAGGGTGTTCCAATACAGTTATTAGTTTACTGGCTAAAAACTCCCTCACAGACAGTGCTGTGTGAGCTGGTGCATTGTCGTGATGCAAGAGCCATGAATCGTTGTCAAAGAGTTCAGGTCGTCTAACATTTTCACAGACTTTTCAGCACTTCCAAATAGTAAACTTGGTGAACTGTTTGTCCAGTTGGTGCAAATTCATAATGAATAATCCCTCTGATATCAAAAAAGGTTAGCAACAGCATTGCAACACGTTCGTGAACTTAATTGTCAGACCTCGTATAACTAATGGACATGACTTTTATAATGTCTCCCCAAAGAATGTACACAGCAGCATTGTTAGTAACAGCCCAGTCCTGCCCACGTGCCCAGGGGTAGTGGGACGGATCAATATACTGTGGTGTGTTCATACAGTGGCACACAACCAGCAATGAAAGAGAAATACCGCAGCTACACACAGCAGCATGGATGAGTCTCAGATACACTGCTGAACAGAAGAAACCAGGCACAAGGGTATATGCTTTATGATTCCATTTATGCAAAACTCAGAAGCAGGAAAATCAACCCATGGTGTCGGAGGTCAGTTTAGTAAATTACCTTGGAGGACGGGCATTGGACAGATAAGGCAACATACATAGTAACCACACCTGTCCCGGTGGTGATTATTTACACACATGTATAAGCGTGCAAAACATACTGAGCTGTACATCTTACTTTTTGTAACTTAAACTTCAATTAAAAAAAACACCATGCAAATGAAAGTTATATATCCTTTGCCTCAGTGATTCCACTTCTGGCACTTTTTTTTCTATAGCTGTATTTACACATGGAAGATATTATGAATGTACAAGATTATTTATTGCAATATTTATTATAAGAGCTAAGGATCAGAACAAAACAAAATGCCCATCAGTATGGGCTGGTTAAATAAAGTACAACTCACCTTAACCGTGAAACATGACATACCCATACAAAAACAGAAAAGATTGCCAAGATATATATTGTGTGTGTGTGTGTGTGTGTGTGTGTGTGTGAGAGAGAGAGAGAGAGAGAGAGAGAGAGAGAGAGAGAGAGAGATTAGTTTTTATAAGCATAGAATAAAATGCTTCTGGAAGGGCATGTAAAAAACGAATGAGAGTGGTTGGTCATGAGTAGACCTGAGTGGCTGGAGGAGGTTGAAGGAAACTTCACTATATACTTTCATGCTTTTTGAATTTTGAACTTATTAAAAATTATTAATGAAATAATTTAAAACAGCCAGTCCCTCAATCACCTTCTTCAGGGCATGTTGCCATAGGATAGAATATGAATGTTCACCTTGGCCTATAATATAATCCCCCACCTAACCCCTTGCCCTTCCTCTGTGATACCTGCCACACTCCACTTCCTGGTACCTCTCAAATGTGACATGACTCTCACACCCACCCTGGGTCCTTGCACCTGCCATTCTCACTTTGGGAAATGCCCCTTCGATGCCTGGTGTCACCTTCTCCAGGAAGCCATCTCAGACTTCCCCATCGTTCTGGGCTCTGACTGGGGACCACAGCCATCTGGCCCTCCATGCCCAGCCCCCACTGCAGGCCCCTCTGTGTCCTCCCTCATGGTGGAGAGGGACAAATGGGATGTGCTCACACAGGTGGGAGGAAACTGGTATGTGGGAGAAGGGGCAGGAGGCACATTTTGAACAAAAATCCTGAGTTAGCACAGAGCACAATTTTAATGGCTGACTCAGATACTTGTATTTCAAACTCCAAACCTGACGATGCGTGGAAAATTGGGGACAGAGACCTCTCTTTGTGTATCTTCAAGCCACCTTTCATAAATCACTGCTTGAAATGAGTCCAGGAGAATGTTTTAACCTTGTTAAGGTTCAGTTTCCTCTTCTGCCAAGTGGGGATAATTACAGTAAGGAGAAAGGAGATGATGATTCAAGGAAACCACATGGAAAAGAGCTTTGGATGCTGTAATGCTGTTAGCAGGGGTTGGCAGTCAGCCTGAGGGCCAGAACCTAGTTTCCTTTGAATTACATCAGGGACATCAGGACTCTCCAGTTGCCCCAGACCCCACCACTCCCTATTGCTCACTCCAGTGTGCTCAACAATCTCACTGCGTTAGATTTGCTCCTGAAACCATGTGACTTTGCCACCCCTGCTGCACAGTCTTAGTTACCAGGGTAACTGCTCTTCTGCCAACCGCCAGCGTGGACAGCCTGCCAGCATGGGAGCCAAGGTGAGGCTCTTCGAAAGCCTAGATCCTCTGCTCGGCTCAAGTCATTGGGCTCCACTGAGGTCCAGGCTAGAGCCCCATCCATCAGTCCCAGAAGTTTTCCATGAGCCTAGAAGAAGCCAGACCTGTGTGCTGCCAAAAAGACATGCCTTCCTTTTAGCCTTTAGGTACAAAGAATAAATCTGCAGCCTCCTAAACATCCCAGATTCCTGGCCTGCTGGAGCCCTGAAGGCCAGATGCTGCTTGCAAGTCTCAGTCTGGATGCCTGAAATTCCACCGTTATCAACACATTCCTTCATGTTAAGCATTGCCCAGTAAAGCTGAAAGATCCAGAGCGGAGGGTAGGAGAGTGAGTTCAAACTAAGCTGGGCCAGATCTCTAAGGATAAGCTTGGTGGGAAGGCAGATTCTGTGTAGCCTGTGGTGGGGGCAGATATTCTGGGAGGTGGAAGACAAAGCAGGTGCAGGGTTGGGGTGGGAAGGAGAGGGAGAAAGGTGCTTTAAGATGCGGTCCCAACCTTTTAGAGGGCAGGGCTGAGTGAGGAAGGAACAAAGAGGGGGGAAGAGCCAGGAAGCAGGGAGGCCACAGGAATCGGTGGCCCTGGAAAGAAGACATGGCAGCCAGCTCCAAGGTGGGAGGCAGCAGCTCTGGACAAACCTGCAGAAACAGACGTGCCCCAAACGGCCCCCAAACTACTCGCCCCAACCTCTTTCTCCTTCTGCTCTCTTCCACTCCAACCCCCATATGCACAAAGGAATGTCAGTGTTTCCCTGCTGGGAGGATTCTGCTCCCACTGGGACAAGAATGAGAATGAATCACATCTCTATATTTTCTGATCCCAAGAATGGATCAGCAAATACTGTCTGGCACGTCCCATCTAAGGCAGGAGACAAGCGCACGGGGCCCAGGAGACCACCCCAGAACTTCTGGTCTTATTACCAAGCGCCATACTTACAAGGAGCACCTCCTTCAGTGAGTTCTGGGGAGTGCTTCCAGCCCCCAACTTCACCGTGTGACCCCAGGCCAGACCCTACACCTCCATTCTCAGTTTCCTCATCTGTAAAATGAGGACAGGTATAGTACTGTCTTCCTAGGGCTGCTGTGAGTATGAAATGAAGGGGCTCTAGGGCGGGTTTGGGGCTGAACCATATAGGCTGGATCAGACTTTGACAGGCCTTCCAGGGAGGGAGCAAAGGTCGGGGGTGGGGGCTGGAGAATACAGGGCATGTCTGGGTACTAATAAAGAAGCTGGAGCCTAGCGTGTGGTGCAGGCAGATAATTCTGGAAAGGCAGGCTATGGTTTGATCGTAGAAGGCCTTCAGGGCCCAGCTAAGGGCCTTGGGCTTTATCCTGCAAGCCGCAGCGTGCTACTGAAGGATCCTTGCAATTAGGAGAGGGCTTCAAGGAAGAAGGAAGTGATTTGTCCCAGGCCCCTGGGTTGCAATTTCATCTGGGCAAATCACTCAGAAAGAGCTACCTGCTTCAGGTCAGCTCCTTAACAGCTAGTCCGGCCTCTTCCCTCCTGCCCTTAGATCCATTCTGTTTCTAACCTGTGTGCCTGTGTGAGGACTTGACCTTGAAGTGAGCGAGACGTGGCCTCAGACACTGGCTCCATCTCTCCCAGCTAGATAATTAGACAAGACCCTTAACTACACAAACCTCAGGGTCCTCGTCTGAAATATGGGTGAATAACGTTAACCTCCCAGGATTATGAGAGTGC
Organism: Rhinolophus hipposideros; assembly: GCF_964194185.1. NCBI lineage: Eukaryota > Metazoa > Chordata > Mammalia > Chiroptera > Rhinolophidae > Rhinolophus > Rhinolophus hipposideros. Next base: position 6,217,611 of record NC_138051.1, on the reverse strand, counting down.
ATGTGGGGTCCCAGGCCCAGCTGGCCCCTGGCAGGTACTGGCTGGGACCAGACGTGTCCTCCTTTGCCATGCAGACAGTACCCTCTTCAGGTGGAGTGTTCACTCAGTGGCAACTGGCAGCTTCCATCTCTAACTGCACACAGTCGTTCTTCTCTGTGGTCTGAGAGCAGCCAGGGAGAGAGTGACCTGTGGCTGGGCACCTCAAAGCCAGGCTTAGGTGGGATCCAGGGTCCGGGCTTGGCCAGTTTTTGATACTTTATTCATGCAAAGACAGTGGGTCCTATTACACTATAAACTCACATACACGAAAAATCTCTAACGTTTCTTATGCTAACTAAACTGAGGTATAGAAAATAATTAACTGATTCATGTACACATTATATCACTGGGGAATTTTGAAGTGAATCATCACAATAGTTTAACATTTCAGAGGCACACGTAGACCAGCTGCATGGGTGTCACCTGGTAGGACGTTATAAATGCAGACTCTCAGGCGCCTCCCCACACCTGGAATCTGAATCTGCACTTCAGCAAGATCTGCAGGTGATTTGTATGCACATGTAAACATTTTAAAAGAAGGCGTAATCATGACTCTCGTACAAATATAAAATGAATCTGGGTCAAAGATTTTATTTAACTCATTAATTAATGAGGAAACCACTAAGATGATATAATTATTTCAAAGGAAAAGGCAAAGAGTAGATGTATATGTAGGTCATGAGGAATTTGAATTGAATTTACAAATAGATGAAACTTGACCAAAAAAAAACAAAAACAAAACCACAGGGCCATAATCAATTGCATTGCATTGGATATCATTTGCATTTCTATGGACAAGAATCATTTGCCTCGCTATCAGTTTTCTACAACTTCCAAAGTTGTAAAATAGCTCAGATAATGAAAGACTGAGAACAAAACAAAACCCAGAAAGGCACACTGGACAGGAAGCCCAGTAATTTCTTTCTCTCTTTTTCCCTCTTTGTTCTCTCCCCTGCCCCACCCCATTTTAATCTTTCACAGTTTTTTCTGACACACAGCAAAGTTGGATAAGCATGTCCTAGACCACTTCTGCCCGCTGGCAGGCCTGGGCCCAGAGGGCCTCTTCAGACCTTGACTAGTGTTGACTCTGGGGCAAATCCCAGTGTCTTCAGTACTCTGCTTGGGATTTAGCCAGCAGGCCAGAGCAGGCCTCAGGGTAGTGCTGGCCCAACTGGCAGAGCAGAAATTTAGAGGTCTACAGGATCTGAGTTGCCTTCTGCTGCTGGTGGGGTTATTTATGCTTTCTGAAAGACTTCATTTGGCGCAGGGAGATAAAAATGTGTGCATTTGTTAGTTTTAACCTCTACCTTAGGCACGATCAGTTTTACCAACTGGAAATTCATCTTCCGAGGCAGTGACTACAAGCTACAACCTCCTTTACCTTTATCTCTGATCAATAATAGAGTTTTGTTAATTAGTAGAATGGATGTTAAAAAGGGTTTTCACTGGTACATCGGTCTTGGAGACATGTGACGGACATATGGCGGAGACATTTCCAGATGGAAGGAGGTGGAGAATGCAGTTAGCCCAGGAAATTCTCCCTGACTTGGTTCCTGAATGATCCCATGGGCAGCTCCTGTTCTGCCAGATTCTTGTTTGGCTGCTTCTGATTGGACGCATGGCAGACCGTTGCTAATGCCACCTTTGACTTAGGTGGAACTTTCATTGCTAATGCTAACAGAAGAGCATTTCATTGGTAATGCTATCAGAACCCCTAAAAGGACAGAGACTCAGGCCTTCATTGAGCTCATGGGGTGTGTGGGTGAGGACGGTTGTCCTGCTGTCTGGGCTGCTTGCAGTTAGCTTCCAGTATGTGGGACTCGGTTCTGTCTGTGCCTCGTTATCACTATGCCTGACGTGGAGGCTGTGGGAGAAGATCCAAACTCTCTCCTGCACCTTCATTATTGACTATCAGTATTTATCAAAACGAACTACAAGAGGTGTGTAAGCAGCGTGGCTTAAGGGTCTGGAGAATGGAGCAAATGGTTTGGATTCCCATGTCTGTCGGGTCATTGCCCTTCTGGGGTAGTTTATCAGACGCTGAGAAGCAGATCAGCGTCAGGCAGGTCTGCCGTTGAGTCCTGGCTCTGCTCCTTCCTGGCCCTGTCACTGAGCTGCTTGTTTAACCCCTGCTGGGTTCCAGGCTGGGGCTAAGGGCTGTGAACAACCCAGTGGACACCCCTGCTTCATAGTAGCAGGGAAGGGTAATTAAATAAAACACCGCACACGGTGTGTTGCAAGTTCCCATTGTGAGAACACCATGGAGGGAAAGTCTATAGTGCAAAGGAGTGTATGGGGGGAAGACCTTTCCTTGTCTAGAGAATCAAAAAGACTACCCAGAGGCAGCTTAGATGTTGGAGTGATTTGGAAGTAGGGGCTGTTAATGAGGCAGAAGAAAAATCAGGGGCAAAGGTCCTGAAATGCAAAGAAGGCTCATACGAGCAGTAACGCTCAACTGTTTGTGGACTGAAGAACTACCTAGGCACAGATTAAAACACACCTGCCCTAATCTCACCTCCCGGAATTCCGATTCCGCAGGGGTGGAGACCTTAGGGATCTGCTCTTTTAAAAAGCATCCCAGGAAATTTAGAGAATAGTATTGCTTAGGGCCACACTTAGGGAAATATTGTGTTAGAGCCTAGTTCAGACATCACTTTAAACAGTTTTAGTTGTACTTTCTCTGGTGGTTTCTCCATGTCATATGCTTATACTGATACTTTTTTGATTTATCAACTTTAGATAAGGGGGCATATCATTAATCCTCCAATGAGGAGATTGTTGAAAGTGAGAAGGAACAGAACTAATCGTCACACAGGACAACAGATGTTAAAGGGAACTGTCCTGGGAAATTCAGAGCATCTGGTCAAGCTAACAGTCTCTACTTATGCCTTGATGGAGGAGGATCCATTCATATACCTCATCTCGAAACCTCTTCTTCTTCCCAAGTGTTGCTATTTCTGTCCCTATTTTAGTATCTCTGTTGCCTTACTTTATAAATTGAGTTAATATCTGTAACCCCCTATTGCTGGGGCTATTAGTATCCCTATTTCCCTGTCTATTTGTGTCCTTTTCTACCTCCAATCTTTTATCTCTTTTATCTTTGTGTTTACCTTGTGAAGGTTGATAGCATTTGTTTGGATTTGTAGTCATAATTAAACCTTTCCTATTTTGTCTATAAAAATTCCAAAACTCAGTGTTTACATTATGTTGATAATGCAATTTTGTTCCCTGTGAGCCAAGCATGTATTAAGAGAAAATCATAGCTCCTTCTCTATGGTTACAGTATTACTGTTCCTGTGTCTCACACAAGAAAACATTTCTAACACCAATATTCGATGAATTTTCCTCTCTTGCTCTCTACTACTCATAAGTCTTCCACATCATAGCAAAATTTAGTTTGCTTCCTATTTGAGTCATGAATCTTTTGTTGAAGTTTTTTTCTTTCTTTCTTTCTCCCTGCCTGTCTCTTGGTGTTTCCTATTGTTTTGTTTGTTTCAGTAAGAGAAACACATGCCTGTTTATCATATTCCTGAAATGTTCCAGCCTCCTTTAATCTATTCCTAGGAATCTATTCCTTTCTTCTTTCTGATTTCATTCTACCTGGGTCCCTGATTCTCTGCTCTTATTTGTTCTGAGGGTATCCTGGACTGGCTGACACCAGTCATCCTGGAATTCCTTTACATTAGATCACTGGATTAATTATACCAGTTTTTATTCCATAATTTTATCCATCACAGTTTCCAAGTTGCTTTGCTGGAATACGTATTCAAGTAAATTCTCAGAAAGGCAGCATGGGAGGTAATTTCTAAGTTCTTGAATGTCTGAACATGAGGTGTTTGTTTTTTTTCTCTCACTCTTGACTGATAGATTGGCTGGGTATAAAATTCCAAGTTCAAAGCCATTTATGCTTTGCACTTAGGGAGGAAATATAGTGAAGAGGTTAAAGCCCAGTCTCTGGCATGAGATTGCCAAGTCAAATTTTAAACTTTGCAATTTATTGGATGCAACAAGTCACATAATCTCTCTGTGCCTCGTTTTTGTCATCTATAAACAGAGATAAAAATAGTACCTGACTCATGGATTTGTGCTGAATATTAAATTAGTTGATATATGTAGTGTTTAAGACCGTGCTCTGCATATGGCAAGCATCATGTAAGTGTTGGCTATTATTTTTCTGTTCTCATTGTTGCTGACAAGGATTATGACATCAGTCTGATCCCTCTTCTCTGTCAGTTGAAGAAGTAGATGTTCAGGTTCTTTGTGAGTTGATGTTCTGATTTCTCTAGAAATGCTCAGAATCTTGTCTAATTTTTGGTGTTTTTAAATTGCCCAATTCCATCTGCTTGAGATTCTCTCAGCCCTTTCAATGTTAAGACTCAATGTCCCTTTTTGTCCCTAGGGATTTAAAAAATATATTATTTGTGATAATTCTCTTTCCTCCATTTTCTTTCTTTTCTTGTTCTGAAACTCCTACTGAAAGTTGAATGTTGAATTATCTCAATAGATCCTTTTTGAATATTTTTCTATCATATTTTATGTGATTTGTTTAATGTTCTGAAAGATATCCTTGATTTTGCATCCAACATTTTTATTGATTTTTACAACTTTTGGCAATATTAATTTTAATTTCCAGAAATTCTTTTCATTCACTGATTACTCCTTTTCCACGACACCTTGTTTTGACTTTTGGAATTCCAGCCACTCAGCTTTCCCATCAGCCTCACAGTAACCTCAGCGATATCTCTGTGGAATTCTTGGGCATTTGGAAACATACTTTGAAAAAATCTCTCTCATATGCTTTTGATCAATAAACTTTCTTTGAGCATTTGACCAGTACAAGGCACTGAGCTGGGTGCTGTGGACATTACAAAGATGAATGAGCTATGGTCCCAGTCCTCAAGAGCCCAGCTGATGCAGAGACAAATATGGATATAAATAATGACAACATGACAGGTGCACACGAGGTCCTCCTGGAGGAGGGAGCAACAAATAGCCTGCTGAAGATCAAGGAAGACCTCATGAGGGAGGTGGCACTTGAATGCTTCTTAAGGGATGAGTAGAGGGTTTCCAGACAGGGAAGTAGAAGAGCATTCCTGGCAGAGGACACAGCTGGGCAAGGTCAAGGAGGATGAGAGAACATGGGAGGGAGAACACACATATCTAGGGCTGAGGTCACAACGTTTGCAGGAACCAGACCATGAAGGACCTAGTGTGCCTACAAGGGGGTCTGGATTGTTTCTTTGGACAGAAGAAAGCCATCAGAGGGTCATTAGCAGAGGAGTGACATGGATGGGACAGTGTGTTAAAAGGTGCCTCTGGAAGTCCTGGGACAGGTGGGTTGGATGGCCATCTTCCTTTCAACCAAAGCTCTTGTAGACATCTGCCTCCCAACCCTGCCCAACAATAACTTCCTAACCACTGAGAGACACTCCTTTTCTATCCTGAATGAAAGTCTTCTGGGGGGCCTTTGGCAGGGTCTTAACCTCCACATGCAGAATGTGCTTTATTGTTGTTGCTGCTGATAACAATTACAGTCTCTTATGGCCGTAGGTCATTTTTAGATGCTAGTGTTCTCACGTCCATTACCTCACTTGACTTTTTCAGTGGTTCTGTGAGGAAGGCAAGAGAGATTATTTCCCCTACTATACAGGGGAGAAACACCCTGAGGTTGGTACTGTTATTATCCCCGTTTTACAAGAAATGGAGGCACAGAGAGATAAAGAAACTTACCCAAGACCACAACACTAATTAGGAGAGGTGAGGTGTGAGCCCAGGAAGTCAGGCTAGAGTCTATGAGCTGACCCACTGTACACACCACCTCTTACTTAGGTCTTCTACTTCCTCCTTCACACCTAGAAAAGATCTGGGCACATAGTAGATCCTTAGGGAAAACTCACTGAACAGGGGGCTAGAGCTGTAGAAAAATGTGAACCATGATTAAATGGGCACCTACTCATGCTAATCACTTAATAGGCATTAACTCAGCCAGTCCTGTTGCCAGTCAGGTTGGTCTTTTTTTAAATCCATTTTATAAGAAAGATCCTATAGCAAAGAAGTGGCTAGAAGCTGGACTCAGACATGAGGTTGTCTGATATCTTGACTCCCAAGCCCTGACCCTCTCTGACCTCTCCAAATTCCCCCAGCAGTGTATGTCTACATGGGACACCCAGTCCGCGCCATAGCCTAACGGTATCCTGGGCCATTTCCTTCCACTGCCTTGGTCTTGGCTGCCCGTGTGGGCTTCAGGCTCCTCAGAGATCACTCTCTCCTCCCGCTTCTTCCAGACCAGCCTCTCACAGGGTGGAATAGACTGAGAGTGGTGAGTGTCCACGGCGAGCCCACAGAAGGGCTTTGCTGACTTACTTGAGCAAACCTTCTCACTTGGTCCACCCAGTGGGTTTCCAAGGCAGACCTGGGGCCCAGCAGCCTGGCCTGGAGGCAAAGGGCTGGCCTGGGAGGATTCCTGAACTCCTTGTGGCCCTTCATGGAGCCAAGGCAGGCAGGCTTCTCCAGCCCTGGGGTGCGGGGCAGAAACTTGTTTTATGTGTAGTATGTATTGCTGTGCATATGACCTAAGGTACACTTGGGTGACAGAGACCGAAGAATCTTTGGAGAAGTCAGTACATGTTGAGTCACTCTCCTGATGCTCAGATGGCTAGGCCAAGAGTTTGTCTCTTAGAGGGGACCCCTCTTAACTCTGGGTAGAAATAGGTGTGGGGAAACTGGCAGAAGGAAGGAAAGTTGAACCTCAAAGTTCAGTCCATTTCTCCTTCCTTCTCATGTTCTTTCTTTTAAGTAAAAATCCAGGAGATTCCCTTTATCTCCAATACCCTTCTAAGAGTATAGATTCTGACCCCTCTGTGTTCAAATCATGGCTCCACCGCAATCCAACTTTGTGACCTTGGACAAACCTCTTTGTGGCTCAGTTTCATCATCTGTAAAATGAGGACAATTATAGCACCCATTTCCACATTTGTAAGGATGGTGTGCGTAATATACAGAAAGGGCTTATAACACTGCTGGTGCTAGTTCTTATGGGACTTACCTGTAGCTATTAAAATCTCACTCATTTTTTAAGTTAAGTGAAAATCATTCTAAAATGCCCCCTTTTATACTACCCCAGCCCACAATTTATTCCATTGGCAGACACTCTGAGGGAAGATGGGTTACAGTATAGATGGGTTATAGTACAGACTCAGGTGTGCTGGAGACAGCTCATATAGGTTCATGAGCTGGTTGTTAAATTTTCAGGAATTTTATGAGCTGATTGTCAAATAATTATGTTTTAAAAATTAACAGATAAATTTAGAATTGAATGAATTATATAATTTACAATGCTATCTATTATAGCCTTCATAACAAAGCTAATAAATTCTAAAAACTCATCATTTCCTGTTGTCGTATTACAATTGATGACAATCCCTGCTTTTGAGATTGCTTATGTCTGTTGTATCTGTGTGTAGAAATGCTATGTATTGGTGTGCTAGTTCATCTCCTCCTTCAGTACCTCCTATCGGTGGCTCGAAATCAGCCGTGGTGGAAATAGTTACACCAGGAAAATTGGCACACCCTATGAGGGATTGCCTAGTGTTTTGGCGATTGTTTAGACTTAAGAAAATGATGGTGAACATATTAATAATGTAGGTTAAATTTTAAAATGTCTTGTGTGTTTACAGCCATTACATTGTGAATAGCAAACACACGCACAATCGTAGACATATTCTTCCAGTATTCAAAAATTATTACTCAGTTCAGGAAAAGTTATTCATGTCATTGCTGAACAAATGAAATTCAACACATATCTTCATTGCTTCACTTTCATCTAACTTATTCATGTAAATGAGAATGTAAACTAATATTTATGCAGCAATTACACTCATTTGTCAATTGTAACAATTTGGCTATTCATACAAGGGTTTTAGGAAATATCAATGAAAGCATTCTGTGAAAATCAATCGACTAGATGGAATTTATAACAAGGAGTATTGTGTATTTTATTATTATTTATAAATCATGTGCTATGACTCTTTATAACAGTCAAATTCATGATAAATGTATTCATAATAAAATTTATGTATGTAGATGCATGTATGTATGTATGTGTTTCCAGAAAGCCAGTTGGTAATCACCTACCAGCACATCGCTGAACATAGAAAGTGGTGAGGCCCTGGAATCTGGCAGACGTGGACTGGAATTCTAGCACATCTATTTATAAGCTGTGTGACCTTAGACGACTTACTTAACCTTTCTGAGTCTTATCAATGAAATGGAACTAAGAATGCCGTGTGCTAACATTGGTAGAATAGTATAATCTAGAGGTCAAGAGGCCCTGTTCAGAAATTGGGCTGACCACATTTGAATCCAAGCTTCCCCTACTTCCTAGCGGTGTGACATTGGCCAAGGTGTTGGTGAATAGTGTGTTAGTCAGGGTTCTACCAGACAAACAGAACCAGAAGGAGATTCCATGGAAAGGACCTGGTTTACGTGGTTGTGGAGGCTGGCAAGTCTGAAATCTGTAGGGCAGGTTGGGAACGCTTGGGCGGGAGTGGATACTGCAGCCCAGAGGCGGAATTCTCTCTTCAGGGAAACCTCATTTCTGATCTTAAGGCCTTTCAACTGAGTGAACTGGACCCACTTGGATTATGGAGGAGAATCTCCCTTACCTCAAGTCAACTTTGACTGTAGATGTTAAGCACATCAATAAAGTGCCTTCACAGCAATACCTAGCTGAGTGTTGGATTGGGTAACTGGATGCTGCTGGCTGGCCAGGTTGACCCCTCGCACTAACCATCACTGATGGAAATGATGCTTGTGGGTTGGAGAGAACAGTACATGGGAGGCTGAGACGCTGCCTGGCCAGAGAAAGTGCCCACTAAGTGTTAGTAACCACTTACCACTCTTCCTGCTGTGCCTGAAGTTTGCTTCCCAGGAATGGGGAACGCTAAGGCACAGGAAGGGAGAGGGGCCCATTGCATGAGATCTGGTCAGAGTCCCAGCAGGTCCGGCACTGGCTGGCTGTGTAGATGACCACCTGAGGCCTGGCCTGGAGGGCTGGGAAACAGAAGGAAGGAAGTCCAGGGCTGTGGGCTGCACCAGGAAGCCCCACAGGGCATATTCAGATGGAAACCAGGTATAATTGGGTAGTACGTCTTGGGGCCCCTTGCAAGGTGGCTGGCTCAGTGGTGAGAGGTCCGTGGCCGGAAGGTGAAGTGGTTACGAGGTGACAGACAGAAGGCTCTGCAGGTGGGTGGACAGGAGGGTAGGGAGGGGGTGTTTTATTAGCTACTGACGGAGGATTTTCCTAACTTTCATTTGCTACCTTAGCCGGTAGCTACTTTTAAAATGAATTCCAGGAGATCAAGCTCAAATCTCCAAACCCTTATCCCTAGGCCCAGGCAGACCTCTGGTGAAACTGTGTAATCAGCAAAGTTTATCTCTGGCAGTCTCACCTTAAATGCTCTCTTTTCCTCCCTCAGAACCCTCACCTCTGAGAATTCAGGCACTTCCTTATATCCCCAGGAGCCCCTGTCCCAGCAAAGTCCAATTCCCTGTGGGTCTGCTGTGCTCCTCACACCAAATCTTCCCAGTGCTGGGGGAGCTGTGGAAGGGCTACATACAGAACAGAACTGGGTGGTCACGGCTCATGGCTTAAGGTGCTACCATTCCCAAGATCTGGGGGTCCGGGAGGGGAGCACAACAAGAAAGGTGTCAAGTCACTTAATGATGCATATTCAGTACTTGGGCCATCTCTGCAGGAAAACACTCAGAGCACAGAAACGTGCCTGCCCATGAGGGTAAGACCCCGAGATGGAGAATTTCAGAGCTGGGCGAAGCCTACAGGCTGTTTGTCTCACTCCTTTCATTTTCAGAGATGGGGGAACCACGGCTCGGGGAAGTGAAATGACTTGCCTCCCTTACACAGCTAAGAAACCAGTGAGGAACTGAGCCAACACCCAGTTTTCTGGGGTGTGGGCCCTGTCCAGCCACAGCCAGCAAACTGAGCAGGGGCGGCTTGCCCAAAGCAGGGAACCACCAAGAATTCCAAGCAGGCCACCCGGAATCCTGGGCACTGCCCTCCCTGGCCAGCCCTACACCAACCCTGACCTGGTAGTGTAAGCAGCTTCCTTGCCAAACCCACTTTCCCACTTGGAGCTGAGTAGTCTGGGCCACCAATCCCTCCAGACACCAAAGGCTGAGCAGTTTTAGTCAGGCTTGCCATGGAGGGTTTGGAGCCAAGCTCTGCTCCTCCGGGGAGAGAGGACTGACCTGGGATGGCATTGCTGAGGATGGTTAGACACGACCAGCCTTTGGCAGTCCCCCAGGCCCTGCCTGCTCTACATGTGCCTGCCTCAGCAGCTGCACAGCCCCTTCACAGTCTCCTCTCCAAGTGGACCTACCCCACCCCCAGGCCACACTGTTGCTTTAAATAAGCAGCCACTACTTCTTGGTCTATAACATATTCTTTTGCTGTCCTCTCCAGCTTTCCTTTTTGGGTCACTATGTTTAGTGGTGCTGCCCCATCATTTCAAACCCCACATTCAAGTTCCAAAAGCACCTTGTATTGGGTTGGTGCAAAAGTGACTGTGGTTTTTGCAATTATTTTTAACCTTTTGAACTGCAATTACTTTTGCAGCAGCCTAACATATTCGTCGTAGGCGCTCTTAGTGCATTATTTTAGTCTACACGCTCTGTTCTTCTTTTAGACTGTAAGCTGTAACGGTGATTTGGTTTCAAAAATCATTTCATCCCCAGAATCTAGCCCAGTATCTGGCACTCACTAGTGCTCTGCATGCTGTTCAGTGAATGAAAAAAGAGAATGGATAGAGGGATGGATAATGAATGTTGGCTGGCTGGCTGGCTGGATAAAAAAGATGACAGAATGAAAAGATAAATGGGTGGATGCTGACTAGATAGAAAAAGTGATAGATGTTGGAGGAAAGGAAGGAAGGAAGGAAGGAAGGAAGGAAGGAAGGAAGGAAGGAAGGAAGGAGGGAAGGAAGGAAGGAAGGAGAGAAAGAAAGGAAGAAGGAAGGAAGGAAGGAAGGAAGGAAGGAAGGAAGGAAGGAAGGAGAGAAAGAAAGGAAGAAGGAAGGAAGGAAGGAAGGAAGGAAGGAAGGAAGGAAGGAAGGAGAGAAAGAAAGGAAGAAGGAAGGAAGGAAGGAAGGAAGGAAGGAAGGAAGGAAGGAGGGAAGGAAGGAAGGAAGGAGAGAAAGAAAGGAAGAAGGAAGGAAGGAAGGAAGGAAGGAAGGAAGGAAGGAAGGAGGGAAGGAAGGAAGGAAGGAAGGAAGGAGGGAAGGAAGGAAGGAAGGAGGGAAGGAAGGAAGGAAGGAAGGAAGGAAGGAGGGAAGGAAGGAAGGAAGGAGAGAAAGAAAGGAAGAAGGAAGGAAGGAAGGAAGGAAGGAAGGAAGGAAGGAGGGAAGGAAGGAAGGAAGGAAGGAAGGAAGGAAGGAAGGAAGGAAGGAGAGAAAGAAAGGAAGAAGGAAGGAAGGAAGGAAGGAAGGAAGGAAGGAAGGAAGGAAGGAGGGAAGGAAGGAGAGAAAGAAAGGAAGAAGGAAGGAAGGAAGGAAGGAAGGAAGGAAGGAAGGAAGGAAGGAAGGAGAGAAAGAAAGGAAGAAGGAAGGAAGGAAGGAAGGAAGGAAGGAGAGAAAGAAAGGAAGAAGGAAGGAAGGAAGGAAGGAAGGAAGGAAGGAAGGAAGGAGAGAAAGAAAGGAAGAAGGAAGGAAGGAAGGAAGGAAGGAAGGAAGGAGAGAAAGAAAGGAAGAAGGAAGGAAGGAAGGAAGGAAGGAAGGAAGGAAGGAAGGAAGGAAGGAGAGAAAGAAAGGAAGAAGGGAGGAAGGAAGGAAGGAAGGAAGGAAGGAAGGAAGGAGAGAAAGAAAGGAAGAAGGAAGGAAGGAAGGAAGGAAGGAAGGAAGGAAGGAGAGAAAGAAAGGAAGAAGGAAGGAAGGAAGGAAGGAAGGAAGGAAGGAAGGAAGGAAGGAGAGAAAGAAAGGAAGAAGGAAGGAAGGAAGGAAGGAAGGAAGGAAGGAAGGAAGGAAGGAGAGAAAGAAAGGAAGAAGGAAGGAAGGAAGGAAGGAAGGAAGGAAGGAAGGAAGGAGAGAAAGAAAGGAAGAAGGAAGGAAGGAAGGAAGGAAGGAAGGAAGGAAGGAAGGAAGGAGAGAAAGAAAGGAAGAAGGAAGGAAGGAAGGAAGGAAGGAAGGAAGGAAGGAGAGAAAGAAAGGAAGAAGGGAGGAAGGAAGGAAGGAAGGAAGGAAGGAAGGAAGGAGAGAAAGAAAGGAAGAAGGAAGGAAGGAAGGAAGGAAGGAAGGAAGGAAGGAAGGAGAGAAAGAAAGGAAGAAGGAAGGAAGGAAGGAAGGAAGGAAGGAAGGAAGGAAGGAGAGAAAGAAAGGAAGAAGGAAGGAAGGAAGGAAGGAAGGAAGGAAGGAAGGAAGGAAGGAGAGAAAGAAAGGAAGAAGGAAGGAAGGAAGGAAGGAAGGAAGGAAGGAAGGAAGGAGAGAAAGAAAGGAAGAAGGAAGGAAGGAAGGAAGGAAGGAAGGAAGGAAGGAAGGAAGGAAGGAGAGAAAGAAAGGAAGAAGGAAGGAAGGAAGGAAGGAAGGAAGGAAGGAAGGAAGGAAGGAGAGAAAGAAAGGAAGAAGGAAGGAAGGAAGGAAGGAAGGAAGGAAGGAAGGAAGGAAGCAGAGAAAGAAAGGAAGAATGGAAGGATGGATAGATGAGTGGATGAATGCATGTGTCATCCATTTGAGAGGACAGCCAAAGTGACCTCTTATGCCTGTGGAACTTGTATTTTCCCAGCGCAGAGTCCTGCCCAGTGCAGGCCCAAAGTACAACTTTACCTTATTATGTTTCCAGAGAAACCCTCTCTTCTCCAAGTCGTGCTAAGCCAGCTTTGAGAGAAGCAAAGCAAGAGTGATGGGTCCCAGCTGATGGATGAGGAAAATGAGATTTAGAACTATTAACGATTCGTTCATGGACACCCAGCTAGTTTAAAGCAGAGTGGAAATGAGACTTTCAGCTTCTCAGCTCTTGGTTCTGAGCTGTGTCATATATAAAGAGCACAGGCTGGGGAGGCAGGTGAGCCCTGATCCATCTCAGGCCTCTAAGGAGCGGAACTAAAGTTGGTCCCACAGACCTATCGCAACTCTGGCCCAGGCACCACTTGGCACCCCAGAGAGCTGGGGAGCCCTGCTTTTTTCTACACGGGCTGTGTGTAATCGGGCCCTTCAGTTCCTCCAGGAAGAGACAACTTAGGAGAGATTAGGCTGCACAGAAAGATCTCCTCTGCCCACCCCTGCTGAACCGGGGCTGGCCTGGTAAGCCCAAGGCTGCAGGGAGGAGGCAGGTGGGATAGACCACTGCGCTTCTTCCTCTAGTCCAGGCTGCACCCCGAGGCTGGCGGAGGGCAGCCTGATGCGAGCTTCTTGAGGATATAAACACGCAATCATTTTGAATGACCAGGTAGATGAGTACCGGCAATTTCTCATATGTGAAAAGTCCTACTATTTTTTAAACTTTATAAAAATATTTTCAGATTTTAAAAAACATTGCAAAAATCATACAAAGAAATTTCTAGTGTTAAGATTTCAGCACATTTCCTGATTTGCTTTATAATTTCCTTTATAATTCTCTTTACCTATATGTATATGAATGTATAGGTATCTCTATGCACATGTACACGAGGGTGCCAAAAACATGTATACACATGACCTATATTCATCTTTTGCTATCAGTGTGTATTGAGTATTACAATTTTAAGACAGTTTTTTCCTTTCTTGAAATGTGCATACATTTCTTTGGCACCCTCTCTAATGCATTTACACATATACGTGTGTAATACGTATGTATACGTGTCTACATAATTTTTCTGAAGCATTTGAGAGTAAATTTAGAGACGCTTGCCTCTAAACTAACATTCCTGCAATAGTATCTGACCCAGAGACTATTCGGATTTCACCAATCGTCCCACAAATGTCCTCTTTCGAATCCAGGATCCCACGTGCATTGAGTTGCCACGTCTCTTTAGTCTCCCTTACTTGGGAACAGTTTCTCGGCATGTCTTTGTTTCCCATGACCTTCACATTTTTAAAGGGAAGCAGCCAATTATTTTACAGATGCCCCTCAATACGTTCTTGTCTGATGATGGTTCCTCCTGATTAGATTCAGGTCACGCAGTGCTGGCCCACTGCCACGGCGATGATGCTGTCCTTCTCCGTGCATGATATCAGGAAGGACATGACAATGATGTGTCCCCTCCCCAGTGATGTTGACCTTGATCACTTGTTTCGGGTGGCCTCTGCCAGGTTTCTCCACGGCAGAGTCACTGTCGTTTCCTTTGTGAAATGCTAAGTCTCGTGTGTGAGGACACCCTGAGACTACGTCAGTGTTTTGTTTCTCAGGATCCCTGTGCCCCCGAGTTTAGCATCCATTGATGGGTCTTGCCTGAAACAGTTATTGCTGTGGTGGTTTCCAAAGGGTGATTTTCTAATTTCAACATTTCTTCTACATTTATTAGTTGGAATCCTTCTGTAAACGAGAGCTTTCCTTTCTCCTCATTTATTTATTCATTTATTCATCTGTTTATATCAGTATAGACTCGGGGATTCTTATTTTATTGTGGGCTATAATCTATTGCTATAATGAATTAACTAATAAATGATAACATTTTATTTTAAAATTATTATAGATTTTCAGGAGGTTGAAAAAACAGTACTGAGAGGTCCCGTGTCCTTCAGCCAATTTCTCTCAATAGTGTACTAACATAACTATAGTGCGATGTTAAAAGCAGGAAAATGGCATTGGTGCAATGCATGTGTGTAGTTCTGTGATTTTATCTGTGTGTAAATTCCTTGAACCACTGCAATCAAGATTCAGAACTATTTCACCACTGCAAAGGTCTCTCTTGTGCTACTTTTTTTTATAGTCTCATCTCTCCTCCCCCAACCATCCCTTCTCCCTGGTAACCACTAATTTGTTCTACAGCTCTGTAATTTTGTCATTTCCAGAATGTTATATAAAGGGAATAATACACTATGTGACCTTCAGAGACTGGATTTTTTTTTTTTTTTTGCTCAGTGTTATGTCCTTGAGATTCATTCAAGTTGTTCCTTGTCTCAATATTTTGTTTATTTTTATTGCTAAGTAATATTCCACAGTAAGGATGTCCCAAGTGTGTTTAATCATCCACTTATTCAAGACATTTTGGTTGTTTCCAGTTTGGGGCTACTACAAACAAAGCTGCTAAGAACAGTCACATACAGGTTTTTGTGCGAACACGTCTTTATTTCTCTGGGCTAAGGGCCCAGAAGTGTGATCGTTGGGTCATATGGTAAGTGTATATTTAGACTTTCAAGAAACCACCAAACTTGTCCGGAGTGGCTGTACCATTTTATGTTCCCATCAGCAATGTATGAGTGATCCAGGTACAAGCTCATCAGCATCTATTACTGTTTTGTAGTTTAGGCATTCTGATAAGTACGTAGAGATAGCTCACTGTAGCTTTAACTTGCATTTCTTTCAAGGCTATTGATGTTGAGTATCTCTTCCTGTCCTCATCTGTTATCCATACATCCTCTCTGGTGAAATGTCCCATCAGGCCTTTTGCCCACTTTCTAATTGGATTGTTTCCTTTCTCACTGTTGAGTTTCAGGAGTTCATTATATATTCTAGATGTGAGTCCTGTGTCAGAAATGTACTTTGCAAATATTTCTCCCTCATTATTTATTGTAATGCTCAAATGGTTCTTGTTGACTTTAAAAAGAAAGTTTTCATTTACTCATCTGACAGATTGTTTTCTAGACCCTACTATGTGCTGGGCACTTGTGTAGGCGCTGGGAATAGGTAAGACAGATAAGGCCGGGTTCTTGCCCAAGAGGTTCTCTCAGTCCAGTGTCAGGGGTAGAGAAAAAGAAAAGATCATTTCAACACAATACAGTCAATGGCATAAAGAGGCGTGAGTGGGGTGGGGGCCCAGGGGGTGAGGAAGATTG
The DNA here is from genome assembly GCF_964194185.1 of Rhinolophus hipposideros. NCBI lineage: Eukaryota > Metazoa > Chordata > Mammalia > Chiroptera > Rhinolophidae > Rhinolophus > Rhinolophus hipposideros. Next base: position 6,201,592 of record NC_138051.1, on the reverse strand, counting down.
GCCAGGGGCGATGGGGAAGTCTGAAGGCCAAGTCTGCTCCGGTGGGGCAGACAAGGGCCCATGGCAGTCCAAGCGGAAGCAAGAGCTCATGCAGACACACTCGACTAATTCAAAGTTCATGGCAGCAGGGCGAGGAGGCCAGAGGGCCCTGTGGGGCGAGTGCTTTGGGGAATTCCTTGGGGTTGGGTTGGCATCTGGAAAGGCACTCGCGGGTTGTGTGACCGTGGACTAGATACTTCACTTGTCTTACGTTCACTTTTTTCATGAGTGAAATGAGCTTAGTGGTGCCTACTTCCCAGAGACTGGGGCGGGGGGAGGGGGATTAGAAATAATGTACATAAAGCACCTAGAATAATGTATCTGAAGCAGCCGCGGCCTCCGTGGAGGTCGGATTGGGTGCTTGATAAATATTGGCCTTGGTTTGGAAAAACAGAAAGTCCAAAGATGGGCCAGCCGAAGGCAACCCCGTGGAGTCCGGCCCCTTCCCACGGTCTCTCCCTGAGGCCCATTCCCCACCGTGGCTCGTGCCGCCTGTGTCAGACCTGTTTCCCTGTGCCCAGGACCACACCCTGGCACCTCCCGGGATCCACCAATTCAGACCCACTTCTCGTGGCTCCTTCCCAGCAGCGTTTAAACCTCCCTGCGCCACCAGACTATCAGTCTCCTTTCTTTCTCAGCCACCTTTCTTGGAAGAGTTGTGTATTTTCACTGTCTCACTTCCTGGCCTCCCTCTCACTCTTTCGCTCAATGTGGTCTGGCTCCCCACCGCCATGCAGGGACTTCCCTCATCAAGGTCACTGTGGCCTCCACGACACTGACGTGATTCAGTCTCTGCCTTACCTGATCCACCGGCAGCATTCGACATGGTTGACCACTTCTCCCTTCTTGATACATTTTTTCTGGCGTGGTTCTCAAGGTGGCGTCCTCGCAGGATGTTTCCTGCTGTCCCTGTGGGAGCCTCTTCTGAGCTCCTGCGCGTTCCTCTTTCTGCACTCTTCTCCAACGTGAGGTGTCCCCAAGCTTCATCTCTTAGCTCTCTGTCCTCACGCAATGTACCCACGCCCCATTCTGGTGCACTCTCTGCTCCCCAGCCAGGCCTTCCATTGTTATCTTTAGTCTGAAGACTCTTAGGTCTCTATCCCGCCACCCTTAGGCCTCTGTCCTGACCTCCAGACCATTGGGTCCAAGTGGTGAATATCTATCTACACCTCAAACGCAACGTGAGTAAAACTGAGTTCACCCTCCTCCCCAGACCAGTTCCTCCTTCCCCGTCTTCCATCTTTCACTGACCAACGCATCTCCCAACTGTCAAGAACAGGAGGAGAAAACACAGGGAACGGAGTGGTTGGAAAGGTGAGTGATGAGTTCAGTGTCCACTTATGCACTAGGGAAAATTAAGATAGAGATGCCGAGAAGTAGCTGTCAACGTGTGGCTGGAATGTAGGAGAGGGATCAGGGCAGGGGACATGATTTGATGCTGTTCTAGCTGAGCCCAGGGCAGACCTAAAGGCCCAGTTGGAAACCACAGCGCCTTTGCCGGGAGCCCCTCAGCCAGCTGGCACTTGCAGGCTCAGGCTTCCACCTCCAGGCTTGTGGGTTGAGGGTGTAAAGGTCTACAAGGGCAGAGAAGGGAGGAAGGGCTTAGCTGGGTTAAGGAGATAGCCAAGGGAAAGGGAGCTGGGAGACTGGAAGTGAAAGTGGCTATGCGGCAGTGGTGTCTGCGAGGCAGAGGATTAGAGACCAAAACAAGAAGTCAACTTGATGTGTTTATGAGGTTTGCAGAGGAAAGACTGAGTTTCCCTTCACCCCACTGCTCGCTGTGAATGTGTGAATTTGCACTTCCTGCCTTAATCTGAGAAAGGGGCAGCAGGTCACCACTAATTACAAAAGGATGACAAACAACAACAAAAAAGAATAAATGAAAACTACCTCTGACAGGTAGAGAGATAGCAGGGAAGAGACATTTGTTAGGCAAAAAAGAGGAAGCAGACAATTGCCTTGCCTTGATTGATACGACAAACATTTATTAAGGGCACACTAGTGGCTAGCGCTTTAGATCCTTGTCATATTTTATTTGCACAGCCAACATGTGCAGTATATGCTTTTATCCCCATTTTACAGATGAGGGAACTGAGGCTCAGGGAGATTGCTCAACTTGTCTGTGGCCAAAGAGTTAAGAGGTGATGGTGTCTGATTCTGGTGCCTGTGTTTCTTTTTGTTGTTGTTTTGTTAAGTATTTATTGTACCATTAAAAAAAATTAAAGTGATAACAATCACGTAGTTTAAAAAGTCAACTAGCTCCACAGAGTGTTTTAAGAAAAACAGCATTAACCAGCCCCATAGAAAAGGACTTGCACCTTTTTAAATGGATTCGTATAATACTTACTGCCATATCTCTATGTAACATGTTTGTATTGCTGTTTCTTGATATTTTTTATTTTAGGCATTGTTTATTGACTTTCCATTATGAAAAAGTGGGTTTTCGCTCTTTCCTTCACACACATACACCCGATACACATATGCACATGTCTTAGTCTTCATTCTCCCAACTTAGTCCTATATAATAGTTAATTTGCGTAGATCAATAGTCGTGGTGACATTATTGTGACCTTCTAACTACTACTACTTAAAGCTGACGCAAGTAGTAAACTAGGATCCGTTTCCCTTTCCTGATACCTTTCGTTTTCCTTGGAGCTGACAATTGCTTTTGTTTTTCTCCGACTGTTTGCATAGTTTCCTATTAACTTGTTAATTCAACATTCAAAATGTTCTTAATGAGAGTTAGAGCCATTAATGCGCATCCAACTTTTTCTACCAGTTTCGTTTCCATGAACAAGTGCTTCGTGGAGGTGTCTGCTCCTTGCCAATTGGGACTGGCCACCATCTCTGTCTGGGTCATGGCTGTTATCGTGGGCTCTCCCATAGTCAGCATTTTGATGATTCCCTTTGTCTTCCTCTTCCTCAGTTCACTCCCTACATCCTCCTGAGTTTTCTGACCGAAGTGGGCAGGAGTAAAACTGTCAACACTGTGGATCTTTCTTTCTGGGCAACTCAATTCCTCCAGAGAAGAGGCTTCCAATAACTTGCCTGGAGGATATAATTCCAGATGCAGCTGGTGAGAGAAGATGTCTGGGGGACCTCAGCATTAAGCATGTAAATATTGTCTTATTCCCTGTTTTCCATACAGACCTCCACCCCTCGTCTCAGCACAGAGATTCTGTCTTATCTACAGGCTTTGGTCATAGGAAGAAATGGACAGCTGCCTGGCCATAAGGAACGGAGGCAAGAAGCTGGAGTTTTGCTTGCTTTTGAGGGAACTGCTTTCGCTCAGTAATCCTTATTTTTGCCCCTTCCCTTCAGTTGCTTCCAGGAGTACCTGATGCTGCCTTAGTTCCTGAGACTTCTAATGGTTCTGCTGTGTAAATCAAGTTGATTCTCAGCTTTTCCCAATAGCAGCTTAGGAGTCCTTAATATTTCTCCTGCTAAGCTGGTTACCACTTGTCCATCTGCTTTCCAGCTTCCCAAATTGTGTGACACTTGTCTCGTCTTGTTCTCCTTCTGGTGGGTTTGTGCCTTTTAGATGCTTGCATTCAATCTGTGTCTTTACCTGGGAATCCAAAACCACTGCTGCCTCCCCAGACACATTTATTCTGTGACAATGGGCACCTATATACCTGAGTCACTTCTCAGCCACAAGGGTTTCTCAGAGAGAAAGGAAATGAGAATTTTTGTGTGAAATCCACACATTTCCCACGCAGAAGTCAAGACAACTGACACCTAGACAGACTGGCCCCTCTCTTCCTGAGCAACCTTGAACAAGTAATTTCACCTTTTTGGCTGGATCTCAGTGTTCCCATCAGTGAAAGAATGCAAATGCCACCTGCAGCCCTGCATGAAGATGATGAGAATCAAATGAGACAATGGGAGACACAGCTCTCTGCACAGTTTCCGGCACCACACGTTCCCCATCTCTAATTCAGGAAGCCCCTAGTATGCTGCTCTAAGTCCTCAGGATTCCCATCACAGATGGGAAAAGCAGGTCCCTTTCACTGGAGAAGCTCACGGTCTAGCCGAGGAGGCAGATGAATAAGCCAAGGGTCGCAGTACCGTGAGTTAAGCAAGACTGCAGGTTGTGAGTGAGTGCGCAGCAGAGAGAGAGAGACCAATTCTGCCCACTGGGGTGGAGGGCAGAGAACGTGTCATAGGAGCTGGAAGCACTGCACTAGTCACAGAGGAAAAGGAAGGTGTTCAAGACAGAAGAACTAGGATGAGCAAAGGAAGGGCACAAATCTGCAAGGCGGGAGCACGGAGCTGCAGTGTCACGGGACTGGAGCTCTGTGGCAGGAGAGCGGCCGGCTGTGCCCACCATCGACGCCGTGTTCTTTATGAGCCACCGATAGGTTTAACCTGGGCCGCGGCATGGTTGAATCAGCCTCAGGGAAGGTTGCCTCTGGCAGTGAAATGGCCTAGAGGGTGGCCTAGAGTCAGACCCACTGCAGCTCAGAGGTCTTGCAGGATGCTGTTCCCATCGGAAAGAGGATATGGCTTCAAGTAGGGCAGGTGCAGCGGAGATGGAGAGGAGGCTGTGGGCTCAAGAGAGATTTAAGAGGCCAAATCATCAGGACCTGGTAATCAACTGGATGGGGGGATGAGAGAAATTGGTGTCTAGACTGACTCTTGGGCATCCAGTTCTGATGGCTGGCTGGCTGGGGGGTTGCTCCCCAAGCCAGGGGGTACAGGAGGAGGTACAGACTGGACAGAGGAATCGAGAGAAGATAAAGGGTTTCGAAGCGGGCATTTGGAGTGTAACAGGTCTGCAACACACATGGGAGGATGATAAGGAGGGACCTGAAAGTGTGAGTCAGGAGACAGGCTACAGATACAGCCATCCGGGCATCAGTCATTCAAGCACTCCCACCCCCACCACCATCACCATCCTGATGTTTGACGATTACTTCTGTTCCCTCAACTTCCCAGAAATTATTATCTCTACCAGGACAGAGAAAAGTCACCTGGGCTCATGCCTGCCCATGGAAGATGATCAGAAACTATGACTATTACACTATCACAGCTGACTAGTGACAAGTGGATACCAGTGTCAGGAAAACAGAGTCCCGACTCCTCATGCAGACTGCCCAGGGTGTCACTGAGTGGTTTGGGCATGCACCCTCAGTCAGGCCCTGGGCCTGCAGAGACTGCAGTCTGCCATCATCTCAGCCAAAGAGGCTGGGAGAGAGCCCACCTTCTCGAAGTGGCCAGACTCTGACGCTCCCCATGCCCCTTCTCACCAGTCGGTACTGATCTGAAGTCTCCCACTCTGCCACGTGTCCCCTACCACACTTTCACCTACTAAACGCTCTGAACATCTATCCCTCGGGAAAACCCTCCTCCCTCAACTTCCCCGCCAGCCATGCCCTGGTCTTCCACTTCCCTCCCGCCTCACCTGGTACTCGTCTGTCCTCTGACGCTGTCTCCTCTTTGTGGCCTTCCGATGCGAGATACCTCAGGGTGATGTGTTTGTGAGCTCCTGGGTTTTCCTTAAGATTCTTTCAAATCCCCCTGGCCAGAATCATTTCTCATCTTCTCACAGAAGTATGTTCTCACTTCCCTTTTGGAGTCAGGCTTCAACAAGCCATGCGACTATGGGCAAGACTCTGACTTCTCTGATCTCAGTTTCTTATCTGTCAAATGGGGATAATACCTTCTCATTTTTAGGGCTGTCGCCAACCTTGAATGACAGCATAGATAAACCAACTGGGACATTGCCTGACACATCCAAATGTTGGATACATTTTTTGTTATCTCTTTCTTTCCCTACTCCATCGCCTACCACCTCCAGGTTTTGTTTGGTTACTACTATTTATGGTCTTATCTAATCTATCCTTACCAGGCATTAGTTGGATAACAGCAGAGCCTGCATCAGATAAGCCTTCGACTCTCCCACAGCTCTGTGCCTATAACAGGTACTCCATAAATATTGGTTAAATGACTGAGTGAATTGATCCAGTGCTGTTCAGTAGCTGCATATTTTTGCTCATTTGGGAGTTAAGCTTAAAGAAATGAGAAGGCACATGTTACATTTTTATGCGCACTGATTTGGGGGATCAGCTCCCATCCACTGTGCAGATACAGCAGGGCTTAGCCAAACTGTAAAAGGTGTCCGTTACTGAGATGACGTAAGCTGTTTCTATTGGGCCCATGATGGGCCTGCACTAATCAGGGGAGACTCTCTGGAGAAGCTGAGACCTGCAGTTCTCCCGCGGGCTGCACATCAAAATCACTCCAGGCTTTATCAACCCAATGGCCACACACCACACCCTGGGCCAGTCACAGAAAGGTCTCTGGGGGTGGAAGCCTGACATCAGCAGTTTTTATAGGTCCCAGGTGAGTCTGGTGCAGCTGAGCTTGACAACCTCTGGCTCAGAGGCTGGTTTTGAAAGACTGGGGTAACAGGAGGGGCAGGCTGCTGCTGTCGGCCCTGGAGGTATGATGGAGATGCCTGCCCTTCTCTCCCCGCTGCCTGTGTTCTCCTTTTCTTTCTTTCTTTTTTTTTTTTTTCACTCTCCTCCAGCTCACTTTCCCTGCTGACGAGACGGAACATTCCCTTCCAGCGCTTACATTAATAACACTATGTCTCCCTGGGGAGAGTATGAGCCTCTCTCTGTTCAGAGCCCCCTCACTCATCAAAGGCCAAGGGTGCGGGGAGGGGCCAGGGGGATTTACACGGGTAACTCCAATTAAGACAAATGTCAGCTCCCTCTCCCTGCAGGCTGCCGGCGGCGCTCTCGCCCAGGCGTGTGGGGTGGGCTGGGTGTGGGAGAGCAAGAACGTTTTGCTGTAACTGTCTGGCTCTGACAGAAGCAGCTAGAAGGAAGCAAGAGGAGAGCATGAGCAGCAGAGCAGTCCTGGCCCAGATACCCTCCTGGGAGGGGCTCTTGAATCCTGTCCCTCCTTAGCATTGTCCCCCAATGAGATGCTTTGGAAAACACAGTGGGGCCCGCAGACCCTTCCTGTGGGGTGACACCTACAAGCTGCCTGAAAGGGCTCCAGCAGCGCCCAGTCCCAGGGGCCCCAGAACTAGCTGCTTGTTTCTCTGAGGCTGCTCCCAGGTCCCCTACCAGCTGAAAGGAATGGCCCCTCCTACACAAAGTGAGCTCCCTGGTCCAGCGGTGGCTGCCTCCCCTGGAGGATTGCAGGAAATGCAGAGTCTCAGGCTCACCCAGTTCTCCTGAGTCAGAAACTGCAGCTTAACAAGACCCACATGACTGGGACACATGTTTAAGTTTGAGAAGTACTGGAGAGGTGGTCGTAGCTTCCGAGGGAACACAGAGCTGCAGTGAGATGAAGGCGGGAAAATGCCGGGCGTCAGAGGCTCGAGGCATGGCTCCACCCACTACTTCCCCAGTCACCTTGGCCAGGTCATTTTGTACTCAGTTTCCCAGTCTGCACAATGGAAACAAGGGTGCCGTCATGTGGGATGAGGAACTGGTGGAAACACTTACAAATGTAGGTCATTCTAGTGATGGAGGTGCACAAAATAATAGTGATAACAGCAAGCACACATTAGGCATTTAAGATGTTCCTGGACCGTGCTAATGGTTTTATGCAAATTATCTCACTTAACTCTCATGTTTCACTAAGCACTATCATTATCCCCATTTCCCACAATTATCCCCATATCCCACAAACAGGCAAATGGCGGCTCGGGAAGGTAAAATAAATAATCTACTCAAGTTTCACAGGTAACAAAGGTAGGAACCACACTAGAACCTATATGCTTAACCGTTTATGTATCCACTAAGCTTCGCCCCCAAGACCACCCTCCACCCCGGAATTCCTCTCCTGGGCATCACTAGGATGTCTCCAAACCATAGCGGTAACACTACAGGAATAACTGGGCTTACACTATCCAAGCAGACAGCCAGGTCCCAGGCTTGCTAGGCCTTAGTAGCCTGTGATGCTGGTCAGAGCACTAGCCCAGGGTTCTGGAACCTTGGCCTCTTATCTTCCTCATAAAACTTCTTGGGTCAAATGAGAATGAGAGTATGAGTTCTTTGAAAGCTACAGAAACGGAGCCATGACTAGAGATACAGTAGAGAGACCAGGGTTTATATTCCAATTCTGCTATTTCTTGTGGCCACAAGCAATTTACTTAATCTCTGTGGGCCTCCGTTTACTCCTCTGTAAAATGGGAATAATAAAGATCTGCTTTCTAAGTTTGTTCAAAAGATTACCTATGGTTTGTTTAGAGTCTCTGGCATATAGTAAGCACTCAGTAAGGGGTAACTGCTCTTCTTTCATCATCATCATCAAACTCTTCCCTACATAGGATCCCTGTGGGGGGTCCTTACCAGAACAGAAAGGTTCTGGTACCAAGGCTATCAAAGAGGGATTGCCTTGAGCTCACTGAGCCAGCAGGCTGCCCTGGGGCTAGAGGGCACTCAGCCAGGTGCCCACAGCTGTGTCTGGGCATGGAGCAGGCGTAGTAGGATTTGGAACACACTGCAACCAGTGGCAACCTAGTTAGCACAATTTTAACAGAGGCCAGAGAGTTGCCAAATTATCTGGAGAAAAAGCAATTGTTGGGGTTCTTGTTATTTTAAACTACTTTTGATGAAAATTACTTCCAGATTTTTTTTCCACTTTTTTTATGCCATCTTGAACAGAGTGCCCTGAGACTTTTTGTGGTGACTTGCAGTCACACCTGTGAGCAGCACTGGCTGTGACACGGGGATGCCTTCGGGCCCTGAGCTGAGTACACGGCCACAGGTGGCCAATAACATATCTACCAAAGCTCTGACCTTGTGGTTCAGACACTGAAGGCCTCTGTTAAAATGGAAACATCTGAGTGGGAAGCACATTAAGACATTGTGGTCCATGACCTTTGAGAGAGAATTGATTTCTTGGATTAACAGCAGGTACTTGGCAAGGCCCCGAGGTGGGGGTGGTCTCGGTGTGAGAAGCAATGAATGGGCAGAAGGACAGGACTTGGCCTCGGGGCTGCAACTGGTGCAGACAGGAAGGGATTCAGACCGTCCCTGTGGATTTGGTAGTTTAGAAGAGGCTACAGTGAGGGTGGCGGAGGGGTGAGCTCCCCTTGTCATCACTGAGAATGCTGGAATCCAGGAGCAAGGTGCAAGTGCATCTAAGTGGGCATGTGGAACAAAGGCTTAAATGCTGGTGAAGGGGCACGAGACCCTGCTTCCCATAAGATAACATCCCCATGTTCAACTTCGCACACGAGGTCCCCACTTGATCTGAATAGCAGCTTGTATCTCTATCTCTATTTTTATCTATATAAATGGCTCTTTTAAGCCAACAATTTGGATGAAGACATGGAAAGCATGTGCATCAAATTTGCAGATGACTCAAAGCTGGAGAGGATGAGAGAATAAAGGTTCAAGATGATCTCGACAGTCGAGAATGCTGGGTCAAAAGGAACCAGATGAAATTTAACATCAATAAATCTAATGCCTTGAATGCAGGTTCCAAAAATCAATTGCACAAGAACAGGATGAGAGAGACCTGGCTTGACTGCAATTCACATAAAAAAGATCAGGAGGTTTTCGTCTGCCTCAAGTTCAACATGAGCCAGCTGAATGACGAGGTGGCTTGGGGAGGAAAAAGAAGCACAGAATAACATCCTAATGCTTGTGCTGAATTAACCCTTAGCAATGAGAGGAAGGGGTGCTGAGTGACTTTATCAGAGTGTGTCCGACACAGAAGGGATGGAACAAGAGCTAACACTTACTGAGCACTCAGGACACAGAGGGGCAGATAGGTAGTGCGGAGTCACTCGTCCGGGGGCTGATGGATCCATGCCCTTGACTCCTCTACTCTACAGCCTCTGTTAGACAACGCCTTGTCTACTTTCTCTTCCCCATTTTACAGATGAGGAGAAGGGACCAGAACCAAATTGTGCAATTTGTCCAGTCACCCATGAGTGGACTGCAGACTCGGGCTCTCCTGGGACCCTCTCTTCAGTGTTTTTACTTCTGCCATTCTGGATGGCTGCTCACCCAGCAGGGTAGCTGAATTCTTACCCTTAAAGAACCAAGCCTTTGTCAAATTTTGTGTGACAATTATCCGGCAATGCACTCTACCCTACCCTGCCTTATCAGATATAAGATTTAGCTTTTCCTTTGTCAGACTGAGTCACATTCAAGGTTAACAATTGCCATGTCTAATTGAACCACAGCAGGGCATTGACACAGCAGAGAACCTGAAATCTTATATCAAGGGTTCCTGTTTATGTTCCTATGGTGTTTTTTTTTGTTGTTGTTATTTTTTAATTGTTTTTCAATTAAACTGCTCATGGCCGTGTCTCAGGCCTCTACTTCTAATTTGCCATAATTGACTAGGCTTTCACATTAAACAAGACATTAATTATCTGCTATGTGTCAGGTATAGTGCTGGGTCTTTCACACATGTTATCTCAGTTAACCTTCATAACAACACCGAAGGTAGGTTATTATCCTTATCCCACGATCAGGAAATTGGCTTCATAGGGTGACCAACCATGCCAGTTTGCCTGGGACTGAGGGGTCTCCGAGGACATGGAATTTGATATCGTAAAACCAGGATGGTCCCGGACAAAAAAGGACAAGTTTGTCCGCCTAGGCTTAGAAAAGTTAAATAACCTGCCGAAGGTCACACCACTAGAAAGTGGCTAAGCCAGGATTTAAAATCAGTTCCCCTGATAACCAAACACAGGAATGCAAAGTAAAAGTAAAAAGTTCTGGCCAACTCTCTGACCTCTGCTTCAGACGCCTCGAAGCCTTGTTTTGCTTATTTCCTTATTTTCAGTTCTAGGTCAGAGAAACCAAGTTTCTACATCTGTGCAACAAGAAGACTACCTACTTCCTAGGGCTGCTCTGAGCACTGAGTATTTAGAAAGAAGTAGAATAGTGCCCAACATGGCAGGAATTCAAGAAAGCTGCATTCCTTTTGTCTTACCTTCCTTCCACTGACTGGTGAGTTCAGCTGAGTATTAGGGATGAGGAATTAGTATGTAGGCTTGGGTCATAGAAAGTAACTCAGCTACAGCACTGCAATGGATTTGGAGGGGCCAAATCTGAAGATGGGCTTTGATCAGCTAGGATGTCTGGGCATGAGGAGAGGAGGTGAATGCAATGGTGAGGTACCCACAGATGCGCTCCTTCAAGAAATGAATGAAGGGGGGCAGCTGGGTGGCTCAGTGGGTTAGATCGGGAGCTCTCAACAACAAGATTGCCAGTTCAAATCCCACGTGGGATGGCGGGGGCGCTGCAACTAAAGACTGAAAACGGCAACTGGACTCGGAGCTGAGCTGCTCCCTCCACAACTAGACTGAAGGACAACAACTTGGGCCCTGGAGAAACACGCTCTTCCCCAATATTCCCCAATAAAAATTGAAGAAAAAAAGAAAACTATTAAACAAAAAAAAAAGAAGAAGAAATGAATGAAGGACAAAGAGATAGAAGAGGCAGAGAGGGAGGCTGACTTCCAGCCTTCAAAAGGCTGTTGTGGGAAATAAGACACTCAAGCCGCGAGGCCCTAGAGGCCCATCCAAATCCAGAAGGCAAAGTAACTGGGAGGCAAATCTGTTCCGTGTCAGAATTTTCGAGCGATCAGATCCATGGAAGGAGCTCCTCTTCCATCGCTAGAGACGTACAAGGAGAGGCTGATGACAATCTGCTGAGGATTCTGTAAAGGACATTTCTATCATGAATGTGAGGCTGCACTGGATGAAGTCTCAGCTCCTCTCCAGCTCTGCGACCCGCCGGTACACATTGGCTGTCTTCCTTCAAGCTGTATATATTTGTGCATTCCCAAATTATAAAGCAGAGCTCTTGGATTACAATGGTGAGGACGACATTTGAGGGACAGTTTGATTAGTGTTTCTTTAGGCTGTGTTTCCAAGACTTCTTGTCATCTGTGTTTGGAGTGGACCCAAGCTGTGGGATATGTGTGTGTGGGGGAGGGAGGGAGGATTGTTCAAGAAGGGTTTTAAGTGGAGATCATTGAAGAATGCAGAAGCCACCCCCTCCCAAAGGCAAGGACACTTCCTCTACGTGGCCACAGTATGTCAGAGCACACATCTTCCCACACTGCCTCCCCCGGTGTAGGTTCGGGGTTGGTGTCTTGTGTGCCGTTGCACAGGGCTTCCTGGTGGGAGCTAGAAGGGTTGCCCCACTCACAGCAGTGAGACAACACCCACTGAGTTTGGTCTATCACCCGTTTATGGAGATGTAAGTCGGGTTTTGATGCTCACAGCTGGGTAGACTGAGTTCAGCTCCTTCCCCAGGAGCTGGTATGGGGTGGGGGTGGAGAGATGCTAAAATCACATGGTGGTTGAAAGTTGTAGAGGGGAGTCTTATTTTGGGGAAGGATCACAGCATGGTTTTTATCACTGGCCTGTTGTTCTTCACACTCTGACCCCTCTGCTGTGTTGTCATTCTCCTAAAACCAGATCTGAGCTGGTCACTTCTCCACACCTCTCAAAGGGGCTCCTGCCCGCTGTCCGTAAACATGCCCCACTTTCTCACAAGTGTGTCCTTTCCTGCTCATGCTGTTCCCTTGGCCTGGAATATTCTTCTCCTCGCTATTCTGTAGCTTCTATCTGAAAATGGGAGTAAGAATAGTATCAGTCTCAGAACATTGTGGGGACTCAATGAGTTAATAGATGTATGGGGCTTTAATATAGCGCCTGGCATTTCAAGGTAGCTGTTTATGGGGTTATTTGATGATGATGGTGAACTCCTACTCATTCTGCAAGACCCCAGGTCACCTTCTCTCGGAAGCCTTCCTCGTCCTCCCCAGACAAAGCTTTGTTTCTTGTTGGTTTTTGTTTTTTGCTGTTTACTTTGGAGTTCGTTTTTTGCTGTTTACTTTACACATTTACTTTTCAGGACAGTTTGTTGTAATTACCAGCCGACATGCTTCTCTTTCCCACTAGACCAGGAGACTGCTTGGAGCAGGCAGGAACAGGTCATATCCAACTCTGTATCTGGCGGCTAGCACAGTGTCTGGCACCTGGCAAGCGCTTCAGAGATTGATGTTCTCCAAATGCATGGAAGGAGGACTAGATTAGAACAACTGTGCGGTGCTTCTGAGCACCGCCCCTGTTGGTTCCTATTACGATGATGTCTCAACCTCAAGAGATCCCACTCCTTTCTGCTTCCCCACCCTTGACCCCACACTGTTGGACAGACATCTCATTTTACCACTTCCCTAAAACGTTTTGGATTTGGAAAATAGCAATGGTTTAGGAAAATGGGTAATTACTGAGGACTCAATCATGGAAAACATGTAACTCCTGAAATCTTAGTGAAATGTCAAGGACTTGATTAGAGCAAGCCCAGTCCCAAGTGAGCTGAAGGAAATATGGCCTGTTTGTCCTAGAGGGGAAGACAGATCACTCTTTATTTACACACCAGCCTGGCTAATCCCTTCTGACAATATGGGAAGTCATTCTGCTCAGCTGAAGCGTTATTTCAGGGCTCCCTTAAGGAAGAACTATCTTCTACTCAATTAAAGCAAAGCCTGAACTTGCTCTGACCCCGTCATTCCATGGCCAGGAAAGCCGGCTTGGCTCCTTCCAGCGGGGCGGCTGCCCGGGCTCCAGGCCGAGCTCTTTCTCATCAGGACTTCTCAAGCATTTATTGGGGTGAGAAACAGGGGAGTAGAAGCCATCCCTGCCAGTTCCCTTCAGCCTGGCGGGGGCTCGGGTACTGGGAAAGAAAGAGAACCTGAAGAGGGAAATGGACAAGGCCTCCCAGCACTGCAGCCCTTCGGGACCATCTCTGTCACCCAGCTCCAGGTAGGGGACCAGCAGTCAGAATCAATGAGCAGCACCCCCGTGGCAGGTGGGGGCTGGAAGAAGAACTCAGCCTCCCCTATCTTATTCTAGGGAGATCAGAGCCTCCAACTCCGGACCTGCCTGCCAAGCTCCTCCTCAGTCTGCAGGAATTGGAACTCGGTATTGTTATTTAGTGGAAAAGCACCCAGCCAGAGTCTCACCTCTCCCCTCCCCAAGCCCCATCAACCCCTGGGGGATCAGGAAGGAGAGGGCTTAGCCAGGCTGACTGCTGTAGGAAGGGCTATGTTAGCTGAGAAGATCATCTATATAAGAAAGTGTCATTTTCTTCCTGCTCTTCTCAATTACAAAATAATAAGATTCTGAAAAATCCAATCGTGTGAATATCAATATTGGCAGGGACAGCTGCAGGAAATTTAATTGCACAATGGGTGCCAGTTAAAAATGGTATGTGCTCTTTTTGGCTTTTCTTAATTCTAATTAGGATAAAATTTACTGATCTTACAGACACACAAACAGAGGCTTGTCACTAGGCCAGGAATGGGTCCTAAAGATGTTGGCTTCCTTTTCTGATTCCAGACCTTTTCTTCCCCCACCCCCAAACATTATCTTGATTGGAGCTTTTAGCTGGTTGTGAACATCAGCTCTCCAGTTTCTTTGCCATGTCAGAGGACCAGATGTTTTTTATTTGAGAGCAAATTGACACATTAAATTACACTGTGCAAACATTAAAGCCAGCCACGGGTAAACAGGCCGAGATTCATTGAATTTTACGGGTCACAATAATGTTTATGTAATTTAACAAATTCCTGTCCCACTGCTGAGTCTTTCCAAGAAGCATTAATTTAAGAAAGATGGGACCTGCCCAGAGCTCCCCATGTACTCCACCCCATCTCCGCCTCTCAGAACCCTGGCTGAGGCCCAGCAGGTTTGGAGCGGATATTCAGACCAGAATCGCCATGCAGAGTGAGAAATTGCTGCTAGATCACTTTGTCTCGAAGACATGTCCTGTTTGCCCACGTGGAGCCTTATAGAACACTTTCAGCACTGGACACCTGATGGGTTTGCCTGACCAGGATCTATCCATTCCTTCTCTTGATAACAGCACTGATTTTCGTCTCGGAACAATCATTTCTGTCTCATGATCAGTTTCCAAGTTTCTTTTGGGGCAGAACCCACTCCATAGCCCTAGGGATGGGCTCGTGATCCCGGCCTGGCCAATCAGAGCATTCTATCTAGCCCCTGGCTGGTGATGGTTCAGTGATGGGAACGTGATCAAGTCCAGCCCAATGAGCATCGCCGCCAGCACTTTTGGAGACACTGGCAGAATAAGGAGCTCTATTTCTACTGGTCTTCGTTAAGTGGCTAAATGTAAGTTGGGAGCTGATGGGCACCTTTTGCCACCAGTCGGGGAAAGGCTGCCTGGGAATGAGGCCAACGCAAAAGAAAGTAAAAATGGAGAAGGGCAAATGCTCATGAGATTTTTTGAGCCCTTGGATCCAGCTGTGGTTGAAGTCTATACCTGGGCTGTTTGGTTATGGGAGTTAAAATATCCACTGCTTCAGGTAAGTCAGACTGAGTTGAATTTCTGTCACTTGCACCAAAGTGTCTTATCCAATGAAGTAAGATGACCCCGTACCTCTCTGTATGGACTGGAACCCCACCCCCACAACAATGGCATCAGCCCCATGGGTTCCATTCTCAACTCTGATTCTCTAGTGCTTTCCTAAGGCTCCCTCCACCCTCCACTACAGGCTTGTCTGTTCCTAAACATACCCTGTTTTTCTCTCCTCCCTGTCTTTCTCTAATTTTCCCCTTGTTGCCTGCAGTGACATTTCCCCCATCTACCTGCCTGTCTATCAAGACCAGGCTTAATTTTGTTCTCCACAAGGAAGCCACCTACCTATTCAGAACTCCCTCCTCTGAACTGCCAGAGGGCCTCAGTAGGTTCCACACTTCTTGGCCCTTAATTATAGGAATAAAAGACCATTTTGAATTTTTTATTGCTTCTTGTATTACATGGTTGTTTCTTCTCTTCTGTTTTCTAATAGCCAAAAAAAATTCCTGGTACAGTGCAGGGCACATGAAATCATAGATTATTAGTATTTGAAAGTACTTAGAGATTATGAAGATCACCCTGTGCTCACAATTTACGGTTGAAGAAACCAAGGCCCAGAGAGGTGAATTGACTTGCCCAAGGTCACACAGCTCATTTATGGCCTGGCCAGAGATAAAATTTCTGCGGAATGTTCTTTCTACGACACCAAGCTCCATCATCAATTTGGTTAATTTGTTTTCCGGTTGAGTATGTGTATAGCTTGAATTGGTTTGGCATATTACCATCTATTAATGGCACTGAGTCAGCACATGTAGAAGAAAGAACTGTGGACTTGACCAAATCAAAAGGTCTGGTTTCAACTTTTAGCTGGGCTGTGTGACCTTGGAAAAGGTTTTTCATCTCTCTTTTCCATTTCACAACTCCATTTTCACAATTGAAAAAATGAGTGTCTTGACCTAGGTCTGAGGGCAAGTAAGTTTGACTTGTGAGCCTTCTTCCATTGATCGATGAGACTGCCTGCAGTGCTGTATGGGGAAGATCTGGGCTCAGGAAGAAAGAGAGCCATGAACTGTCAGCACTGGCTCTCTGGAGTCTGGAAATACGGCCGGGGGCATGTCAGCAGGCACACCAGACATTTGCCCTACCTGGACTAGGTAATTTTTGAGGTTCCTTCCTATTCTGCCATTGTAGGTCATTTAAGTCCTGGTGAAAATGCAAACAGAGCTCATATCCATCTTTAGGACACCCCTGTCAGGGTATATCAGCTGGGATGCCCTCTCTGTGTGGCCTTCTCATGCATATGGTACGACACTTCTGGTCTCCGGGACTGACACCTGCACCCAACAAAAGTTCACTTGGGCCTTGCCATAGGTCCACTGAGCAAGTGAAGTTTGGAGTATGAACTTGTGGGATGCAGTGTAGATTGTGACTCAGAAGAGGCATGAGAATAGTGGTGAAAAGTTGATGGTTGGGGAACTCTGGGGTCGGAGAACTCTACTTCTATGTTTGCAGTATTCAGCATCGGACAAGAGACATGCTCCCAACACCCAAGGGGAAACAGGAACCTGGTACAAAGAACCTTACAACTCCAGTGTGGGCTGCCCTGGAGGGCCCGGGGCCCGGAAACAAGGCTCACCGAGGCCTTCTTCTCTGTCAGTCTGCTCCTGTTGGTCCAATTTCTGAGGTAGCAGAGAGGTGCCCAGCTTTGCCTTGTTTCTGAAAGTCTGGCTCACTAAGAGCCCTTTCTTCTTCACACTACCAATCTTTCAAGAGGAGATAGTCCCAACACAGCAAGGTTGTGATGAAATAATTCACTGAAATAATTTATGTAAAGTGGCCAGCACACAGGCCTTGGTAGGTGCTCGGCAATGGTCTTTCTTCCCCTATCCCAACTCCGCTCCCCTCCAGTCTGAGGAAGTTCAGACATTCATTTAACAGGCCTGCCCTATATGTTGGGTGTTAGATTTGCAAAGATGAGCAAGACACATATTACTTGGCTTTCATTCAGTTGCATATGACAAGAATAAAATCCAAAGGAATTATCAAAAAAGGGGGGGGGGTCTATTGGCCCGTAGAAGTAACGGCCTTTAGGCATGGCTGCATCCAGAAACTCAAATGAAAGCATTGGGGTCCCTCCCCCACCCCGTCCCCTCCCCCTCCCCTCCCCCTCCCCCTCCCGCTTCCCCTCCCCCTCCCCCTCTCCCCTCAGGGTATTGGAAGCCACTGTCAGTTTGGCAAACCCAGAGCAAATGAAAGGGAGGTTTCTGATTGGCCTGACTTGAATCTTGTCCCCAGGTGTACCTAAGTCACTGATTGGTCAGGCCTGTGTCATGTGGCTAGGGAAAAAGGACAATCAGCCCCATCCAATTCTCCTGGAAAGAGTTCCCTTTAGGAAGGAAAGGTCTGATCTCGGGAGAAGCAGGTGGAGGCAGCTAGATAAAACCGCGGGAGTCGGGCATGGCTTTTGGGGAGGAGGCGTGTCCTCTTTGAGGGACATGGCCGGGTGCCCGCCGGAGCCGCTCTGGCCTTCCCGTGGGATTTCATACGCGGCGGGCCCCCCTGTCCCCCTGGCTGAGCCCGGATAATCACAAGTCCTCGTTGGCACCAAGTCCCTGCCTGCCACCCTGTCCAGGGGCAGGGAGCCAGTGGCAGCGTAACCAGAGGTCCCTGGGTCTCTAGTTGTCTCCGGAGAACATAATGGCATGATGCTGGCCGCACCGGCCACGGAGGGGGCCCAGCGGCAGAGGCTTCTGAGGCTCGTGGTTTCGTTCCTGCCAACGTCAACTCCTTTCTGTCTAACTTTAGAATCCCATGGTTGGCTTCCCTTGCATCAAAGAAGTCAAAGTATTCAACTCCAGAGGGTGTGTATTTTTAAAACAACAACAACAACAACAAAATCAAAACAAAACCAGAAAGAGAGAACAAAATCCAGTGATCTTTCAGAGGCCCGAGACTCAGCAGCACACAGAGCCCTGAGCTTCACGGAAATGCCCAGTGACTGTGGTCAGCCCGAATTAAACATATCTACTCTGTTTTTAAAGCTAAAAAAATGCTAAATGACCTTTAATTAGTGGACCCACTTCTTTCCTTCCCATCAAAACCAAGTGTTTGGTGAGAGCTACATTTCCTAAAAAGGCCTGGGGCTAGAAGCTCGGCTCACTCCTGCAAACAGTCCTGTCTGGCTTCACGGCTGTGCTAAGTGCGTGCTCGTGCTCATGTGAGAGCAGAGGGGTGAGACAGCCCAGGAGGTGAGATAAGGTGAAAACCTGGGGCTGTAGGTCCCCAAATCGACCAAATTCCCACTCTGCTCTTTAACTAGCTGTGCAGACTTGAGCAAGTGCCCGAAACTCTCTGGGCTCAGTTCCTTCATCTACAAAATGGGGGTCCCGAAATCTGTCCAGCCCAATTCATGCTGAAAGATGCGGACATTTTGAAAAACCCCAGACCCTCTTCAAATTGATGAAATAGTTGCTAATCTAGCAAATGCCTTGCTGCCTTGACCCTCCCCACCTCCCTTCTCCTTTTTATTTAACTATCCCTCACCTTTTTTCTCTGTCTTGGCCCATCTCCTCAGTTCTTCTCCTCCTTCTCTGCCCCCTCCTCCCTGGTCCTGTGGGCACATCTCCATGGTTTCTGAGCAAATGGGGAGCTCAAAGGGTGGCCATGCACAGGTGTCACGGGTACTACGGAGGACGGTTCGTGTCCCGAAAGGGCGGAACTGGGTTTGTGTAGGCGTCCCACTCGGTGACTCTATTTGTTTATCTTTTGTAGGTCATCTGGCCTCCTCCACCCCTTGGACATGAAGACTGTAAGAAAGCATTAGCTCTTTGAGATCTAACTGGTGGCGCAACCCTCCAGGAAAATTTCCTCTGCCGGCTGCCCAAGTTGGCCAGACAACTTATCCTCTGACTGGGGGGGTCACACATTATCCCAAGGGAGTCATAATTTTTTTCTGCAGGCCATGGCAGCAGAGTGGAATGGAGGAGGCTTAAAATAAAAATCACACACACACACACACACACACACACACACACACACACACACACACCAGTGTGTAACACTGATGGGCTCACACAGATTTCAGGATTAATTTTCAGATGCTTCTTAAGCTGAATTGACTGATTCAGGCAGCTGAGGACAGGCTCACTCCCTGGGCTCCCAATCGGTTGAGGCTTTTCTTCTTCAGCTCCAGCTCATGTAGAGAAAGGAAAGTACTGAGCAGGCGCAGTGTGATCAAGCCCTAGGTCTATGCTCACAAGGCTCCCAAAATGTCAGGGTCCTAATGATATTTTTAAGTTCCTTAGATTTTGTTTGTTTGTTTTTAATTGAGACAAAGGTTACATACAGTGAAATGCACCTATCTTTAGTGTGCAATGCAGTGACTTTTGATAAACATATATACCATGTCAACCGAGATATAGAACTTTCCATTGCCCTAGAAAGTTTTTTGTGAACGCACCCCAAGGTACCACTCTTCTGATTCCTATCACCAACCTGAATGTGGCCTATTCTAGAATTTCATATAAAAGGAATCATAGTATATTTGTTCTTTTGTGTGTTGTTTTTTCCACTCAACATAATGTCTGTGAAATTCATCCAGTTGTTATGTAGATAAGCAGTTCATTCTAATTTCTGCCGAGTCCTATTCCAGCATCTAAACATTTCACTGTTTCTGTATTCAGTGCTTTTGTTCATAGATATTTCTGTTTTCCATTTTTGGCTATGGTGAATAAAGCTGCAGTAAGCATTCATGTACAAGTTGATGTGTCTCTCTCGTGGATAAATCCCTCGGAGTGGAATTGCTGGATCATGAAAGGCAAATATTTAAATTTATAGGAAACTGATCATTGAAGTGGTTGCACTGTTTCACACTCTCACCAGCATTGCATGCGTGTTCTAGTTGCTCTTCATCCTCACCAACACTTCATGGGGTCGGTCTTTTTAGTTTTAACCATTCTGCTGTGTGTAATAGCAGCTCATTGCAGTCTTAAGTTGCATTTCCCTGATGACCAGTGGTGTTGAGCATAGCTTTCTGTGATTATTGGCTATTCATACACATCAGGGTCACAAATATTTTCTCCCAGATTTTTTTTCTAAAAACCGTATATCTTTAACTTTCACTTTCATGGTCATAATATATCTCAAATTAATGTTTCTATATGGTGAGAAGTAGGAGTATAAGTTTATTTTTATCATATATTTATCCAATTCAATATTTGTTGCAAAGGTTTTCTTTGCCCCCACGAACTTGCTCTGGCGTCTGGGTTGAAAATCGGTTCACTATATATAGGATCTATTTATGTTATTTCTATTCTGTTCCATTTATCTGTCTTTCCTTTTGCCAATACCACACTCTCTTGATTTAGTTTTGTAGTAAGTCTTGAATCAGGTAATGTAAATTCTCTAAATTTGTCTTTCTTTTTCAATATTGTTTTGATTATTCCATGTTTTTGCTTTTTCATATAAATTCTTAATGACAGTTTTCTTGTCATTTTCTACAAAACCATCTGTCGAGATTGTGATTGTGATTGGGGTTGCTTTTATACATAGATAAGACTGGGGAGAACTGACATTTTAACAATATTGAGTTCCATTAACAAGGAATATCGCATCATTTATAAGGTCTTTTTAAAATTCTTTCAGGAATGTTTTGTTATTCTTATGACAATTATTGTTCATGTTTTATTAATTTATTCCTAAGTGTTTTATGTTTTGGGTTATTAATGTAAAAGGACTTTTGAAAATTTCATTTTCCATTTTCTTCTGCTAATATAGAGAAATGCAATAGATTTTTGTATATAGACTTTGTATACTATCTTTCTAAATTCACTTATTAGTTCTAGGAATTGTTTTGTAAATTCCTTAGGATTTTCTACCTAAAAAAAAAATCATTTTGTCTGTAAAGACAGTTTTACTTTTTTTGTTCACATTTTAATGCTATTTATTTATTTATTTATACTTTATTACACTGTCTGGGATCGCTAATACAATGCTGAATAGAAGTGGCAACAACAGACATCCTTGTTTCCATCTTGGGGGGAAGCATTTAATATTTTACATTATTTACATTTGTTAGGAGTAAGTTTTTTGTAGGTATCCTTTATGAAATTAAAAAAGTTATTCTCTGTTCCTAGTTTGCTGAGATTTTTTTTTTATTGAGAATGAATACTGAATTTTGTCAAATGCTCTATGTAGGTGATCATATAGTTTTTCTCCTTTATTTTCTTCATATGGTAAATGACATTGTTTTTTTCAAATGTTAAACCAACCTTGCATTCCTGGGACAAACTAAAATTGGCCGTGGGGTTTATATGTTGCTGGATTCATTTTGTGACTATTTTGTTAAAGTTATGTTTCTGTGTCCATGAAAAATATTGGTCTGTGTCTTAGTCCATTAAGGGTGCTATCACAAAAATGCCACAGACTGTGTGGATTAAACAACAAATGTTTATTTCTCATAGTTCTGAAGGCTGGGACGTCCAAGATTAAGGCACTGGGAGATTTGGTGTCGGGTGAGAGCCTGCTTTCTGGTTCTTAGACAACATGCATCTTTTCACCGAGTCCTCATATGGCAGAATAGAGCTCTCTGAGGTCTGTTTTCTAATAACACTGATCTCATTCATGAGGGTTCCACCTTCATGATCTCATCATCTCTGAAAGTCCCACTTCCTAATATCACATTGGAAGCTAGGCTTTCAACATGTAAATTTTGAGGGGACACGAACATTCAGTTTATCACTGTGTATAATTTTCTTATGTCTTGTCAATTTGGGTATCAGAATTATGCTAGGCACACAACATGAGCTGGGAAACATTCCCTTTTGCTCTACTTTCGGAAAGACTTTGTGTAAGATTGAATTTTTCCCCCTAAAACATTTAATGAAATTAATGAGTGAGAATATCAGAGATGAGTGAGAATACCAGAGAATATCAGAATCTTCTCTGTCAGAAGATTTTTTTTTAACGAAGTCAATCTCTTTAACAAGTAGAGAGCTGTTCAATTTTCTGTCTCTTTTTGTGTCAGTTTTGGTAAATTGTAATTTTCAAATAATTAGTCCATTTCACCTAGGTGGTAAAATTCGATAGTATAGTGATGTTCATAACATCCTCTTATTATCCCTTGACTTTATACTGGACATGGTGGGTAATACATTAGAGAGACATTGGATTCTTTTATCTTCTTCTGAAGAATGTTGGTTTTGCTCTGGCTGGCAGTCAAGGTATTGGATGATCACTTTGAGCTTGTAGAGGCTTGACTGTACTTTCCTGGGGCATGTAATATTTGGTTTATCTTAGTTTAGGTAAACCCCTTAGTTCTGGGGCGCAGATTTTATTGTGCTAACTTGTTGGCACTCAAACTCCAAATTCTATCTCTGCAGCTGCAGCTGGGCCGCAGCTGAAACCTCTGCTCAGCTTTTATAGGTTTTTAGTGGATGCTTCCACCGGGCTTCTTGACGTCAACCTCATGCGTGCACAGTTCAGGCGGCAGTCAAGGATTGAGGGTAGTTTATAAGCACATTTTGGGTCTCTCTTCTCAGAAGTTCTCACCTTTCTAGTGTTTCTCTCCTTGGTTCCAGCTCCTCTGGCAGACATCAGCTTCAATCTCTGACACCTAAGATAAAAAATGCAATTTTTTTCTACTTGAGTTCTGATTACCCCATGCCATGCAGACAGGGATACAGTACACCCAGGGGGAAAGTCATGTAAACATGAATCACATGTATATAAGAGTTTATTATCTTTCAAGGGTCAATCCCACTCCAGTTTCTGCCTGGCTTGGGCAACTCTCCAGTGCTTTCAAATACATACATATATATATATATATATATATATATATATTTGGGAGCATTAGTTCAACACAAACTACTCTGACATGACCAGATCAGAACTTAGCCACTTTACTATTAAAGTTTCAGGAAAGTGATGGTCAGAGATGAACAGTGATCTTCCCAATATCGGATACCGTGTTTCCCCGAAAATAGGACCTAGCCGGACCATCAGCTCTAATATGTCTTTTGGAGCAAAAATTAATATAAGACTTGATATTATATTATATTATATTATATTATATTATATTATATTATATTATATTATATTATATTATATTATATTATATTATATTATAGATTTGGTCTTATAGTATAGTAAAATAAGACCGACCAGGTCTCATATTAATTTTTGCTCCAAAGCATGTATTAGAGCTGATTGTCTGGCTAGGTCTTATTTTCGGGGAAACACAGTAGTAGCTATTGGCTGAGCCAAGTCTGGAAACCACATTTTCTGGCTCCTCTCACTGTCTCTTTGATGCTTCACAAAGGGCTATTGAATGAGATTCAAGTAGCCTCAGGGAGTCTCACTGCAGATATGAGGTGGACAGCAAAAAGGAACATGAGAAATGAGAAGGTCAAGTAGTCTAGGTCATTAAGGACCACTAGCGAGCCAGGTAGTAGGACACAGAGGCAGAGGCCCAGCCCACGGGCAGGCTGAGAGGACCAGGGATTTCACAGAGGCTTCAAGTACCCCTGAGAAGCTACCACCTGCCCAGTTTTACATCTGTACTCCAGAACCCCCAGCACCTGAGATTCACTCCATCCAGAGCTAAACTATCATGGTTTTCTCCCCCCCACGTGGCATTCTCTCTTATGCTTCCTACCATCCAGCTCCCTGGGCGTCCACCTATAATCTCAGAGCCAGTCCTTGACTCTTCCCTCATTCACTATAGAAATTGATACGGACCCCACATCCTGAAAAGCCCAGAAGTCTGTCTCCTCCTCTTGACCTTACTGGTCCCCGTTTTCATTCAAGGTTTTTCCTTCTTCTGGTTTGTTGCTATCAAGTCCTGACAGGTCACCGCTTTGGTGAACTCCTACACGTACCCTTCCCTCAATTCCACTACTGCCAGAGTCTTGTTTTTTCCTCTAAAACCCAAAATATGATCCTTTCCCTCCGTATCCACTCAGGATCCTCACAGCCTAGTGGGGAAAACAGACAGATTAATATCTGGCTATGATACAAAATGATAAAGTGAATAGTAACGGTAAACTTGGAGAGCATCAGATTCCCTGTGTGGGCCACCCTCCCCTCTGCGGAAGAGGACTTCTGAGGAGACACTCGGGAGGAAGGAGGACCTCTTTTTATCCCTCCTGGACCCAGCCCACCCTGGCGCCACACCCCACCTGGGCAGAGTCAAGAGGTCTAAAATTTCACCTTTTGGCTTCAAAGGCGGAAAAAAACTCTCAGCTTACATTTTCAGAAACACGAAGAATGAAGAACAAAAGAAGCAATGAAGTGGTTAAACACGTGTGACAATTACTACTTTTTCATAAAATCCGTTTCTTAAAAATAGGGGTAAGAATTCCTGCCAGCCATCCTCTCCAAGATTTTCATTTTAAAATTAAGGGCAAAGATTGACTCACTGGTCTTCAAAGATCAGAAAGTAAAAAGGGCAGAAAGCACATTGGACAAGACACAGAGCTGCTTTGTACCGGTTTCCTCCCCTTTAAGGAGAGAGTTACTCATTATCATCCTAGACAGCTCACAGGGTTACTGCTTGTTTCAAATTGGACAACAAATGCAAAGGCCCTTTGAGACATTTAAAGTGCTATGTATGACAAAAGGCATTACTATACCAGACACATTTATGTTCATTGCGCTTCTCCTAAGAGAAATCTTTGGCTTCAGTCTGCCCAGGCTGATTAATATTCCAGAAACACAGAATAACTTGAAGATTTGCGGTAGAGACAGGCTCAGAAGGTGGAAATCATCATCACTGTTTCCAGGAGACAATGGGAGTCACCAATATTTCTAGGAGGCAATAGGGCCATACAGAGATCCTCTTAACCTCATTGGAGTGTCCACAATGGCAAGTGCCAGGCAGGCCAAGAGAACTGGGGAGTCAAGACCCGTGGCCTCACCTGGTCCAGGTACTGAGGCCCTGGCAAGGATCACATGCCCAAACTAGAGGGAAGCATCTTGACTCCAATATCTCCCCACTGTGGCATGTTGGGCACATGGCATCACGCCTCTGAATTCAGGTTCTGACCCCCTCTCCATTCTCCATTTCTCCCACTACCCCAGAGTTGTTGGCAGGGCGAGATGAGATCGGGGATGCAGAAGCTCTTTGTCAACTATCGAAGCTGAATACATTCATGTTCTTCTCATCGTCATCTGTGCGGCTTGTGCTTTAGTGGAATAAACCCATTTGTGCAAGAAAGGCCTTTGAAGGTATGTGAAGTCTTGCAGGCCTTTTTCGGGCTGAGCCAGCAGTGGAACGTGGTTTTCATCAGGAGGGCTGTCGGGAGACCAGATGCCACGTAGCCTGTGGGTCAGGACACAGACCCAGCCCTGCCCGAGGAGCTTGTTCCCAAACGATCCTAGACTCCTGTCTTTGCCTTTTCAGTCCCTAGTTTCCACGTGGCATTTGGTCTTGGGGTGACCGGCAGAAGGAGGCTTTTATTTTCCTCGCTGTTTTGCTGGGGACTGTAAAGAAAGGCAGCAGGATTCCGATTCCCAACTGGAACTCCAGGCTGTCCCCTTAATTGATTTCTTTTGTTTCCTTCAGTCCTCAAAAATGTGTCGACATCCATTTGGAGCTGCCTCCCCCCAGGGGCACGCTGGCCAACTTTCTTCAATTAATGAGCTGAGACTGAAAGCAAGAGCCTCACTTTTCACAGCCGCGGCAGGGGATTGACCCTGCTGTGGCGATAAGGATAAAAAAATATTGCCAGGGCTGTGCCTGTGAAATAGAAGTTATTAAAAAGTGGACACGCCAGCTCGCATGGACAGCGCGTTATCACTGGCGATTATTGTGGTGGTGGCGGCCAGACAGCCCCGTTCCCTCCCCTCTGAACTTGACTAGCTTGCTGCTTATGCCTTTGCTCAAGCCGCACACCCCGCCACCACCAACACCGCCTAGCAAGCTTATCAAAACCCAGCCAGGCTGCAAGGCCCGGTTCTTTGGCTTTTTCATTCACTCAGCAAACACATTGCATGCCTACTGTGTGCCAGACTCATTTTTCATGTATTTATTCTGTAAACATCTATAAGGTGAACAAGAGAGACTTCACCCTTATCCTCATGGAGCTCAAGGTCTAGGAGGAACACAGATAATTGAACAGGTAACGCTAATGTGACGTGGTGGGGCAGGGCAGTGACAGACATGACTGAGCGGTTGTAGGGGTATTGGGAAGGGGCACCAACTTCTGGAGGAAGAACTGTGTTTTTAAAATTTTTCATAATGAAAAATGTCAAATATAAGAAAAATTTCGTAATGAAAAATTTCAAATAAAAGAAAAATTTCAAATTTCTCTAATTTCAAAAATTAGACAATACATATAATGAACCTTACGTACCCATTGCCCAGCCTTCACACCTATCGTCCATCTCACAACCAGTCTCCTCATCTACACTCCTTCCCCCACCGCACTCGGGTGGGATTTTGAAGGAAGTCTTAGACAGCGTGGTATTTTATTCTGTGGTCCACAGCCCTTCTCATCTGCACCCCTCATTGACTCTACACCAGTTTAATGTTGCTGAGGGAGCCACCAAGGTGTCGAAGGAGCATTAACTGGCTTTGACATTAGACAAATCTGAGTTTAAATCCTGCCTCCTATACCCATATTCTGTATGAAATCCGTCAAGTTACTTAACCATTCTGGGACTCACATTCTTCCCGTACAACATAAGGATAATAAGACTGAGCTCCCAGAGTTGCTCTGAAGTGAGATAAAGTATGTCAAGTGTCTACCATGGTACCAGACACATAGTAGGTGTTCTGTAACTGCTTCTGCCCTTGTCCTACTTTGGCCTGGATGAATATAAGAGAGCCACGAAGCAACAGAGTATGTTTGACTCTAACGCTTCACCTCTGCCTTCTAAGATGTGAGTGGAAGTTCCCAGAGGGCAGACACACACAGTGCAGACCCAGCCCAGACAGAGGCTATGCTGAGACCTCGTCTTTGACGTAGGCTCGCTCACCTACTTTTTCTATAGTGTGGACCATTCACTAGCAGGTTTCTACCATCATGTGTTTTCACTGAAGATAGTTGTTACTTAGGTTTTGCAAAGTTCAAGTCATGAAGTTGGCCGTTACTTTCACATGTCATGGAGCTTTGGGGAGGAGGGGGACACTTGGCAAAGAGGAACGTGTGCCCCCAAACCAAGCCCTCTCAAGCTTGCTTTAAAAAGACTTGACCCGCTTCTGGTGACGGTTGCAAGCACCAGGCTCCTCTCTACTCTGGGTGGCAGCCGGCGGTGCAGCGGCAGTAATGCAGATAAATATGGGTGACGCCAGAGAGGAGTCAAGGGCCTGGCTGCGATGTCTGGGGGCAGCTTGGTCTTGGACCTCGCTGTGTGTTTACAAGTTTCCCTTTGACAATTCAGTTCTGAAGATGGGCTTCATTAAAGGGCAATTATAGGTTAAGTAACTTGTTGGCTCGCTGCCTAATGTGGAAAGCTCGACTGTGACAATCAGATAATTCTGAGATTAAGCAAGACAGCAATTGCTACTGAAAGAAGAAGCTTTGCAAGAGGATAAAAGACTCTCCCCAGCCATGACCTCATCCCAGCTGCCCTGTCTGGGCAGGAAGTCTGAAGCCAAGGGGCCAGCAGGCGTTGGGAACCTCTGGCATCGGGGTGACCTCTTCTGGGAAAGGGGACCATGGAAGACAGAGTGCTTTCCCATCAGGGTAATGAGATGCCCTCTTCCTATTGGGCTTGAGTTCTGGAGGCTTCTCACTGGGCACTGAGGGCCAGCCCACTGCTCTCTGCCATGGCCTCTGTTTGTACTTTGCTCTTTCCCACCAGCACGGCTCTACTCATATCCTCCATTCTCCCAACTATACACCTACAATGCCCTCTCCTTTCACTTCTCTGACTATCTGTAACACTTCCCTGACCCTGAAAGGATGTCCCACCTCAAAATTCCTGAAGGAATTTGTAACAAATGGGAAGCTTTCTATGATGTGTCCGAAAATCCCGCCCCCAAATATGACTTATGTGTAGAAAGGGGGATTTGGTGGCTCATGTAGCTGACAAGCCCAAGGATTGTTGGCTTTAGGCATGGCTGGATCCAGAGGCATTAAACAATGCCCTCTCCTCTGCTGTTCTCTTAGAGGCTCCATTTTTAGAGGTTCTTTGCTCACTGTGGCAAAGTGACCATGATAGGTCGGCCGGTAAAGGAACGCGCGTGGTCAGGCAAGTTAAGAAAGTTTTTATTGTAAGAGACAAAAGTGTATCGGGCTGAGCAAAAGATGGCTACAGCCCAGGCTGTATGTCTAAAGCAGGCTTGCAGCCCCAAAGGAGGGAGTGAGGAGGGTTTTATAGGGGCTGTGCTGACAGGGTAGCACTGTTTGAACAGAAAATGGTGACTGCCTATAAGCCAGGAGCTGTTTCGTGGTGTTTTGTTATTGCAAGTTTGGCTCTGTCTGCAGGTGCAGGCCGACAGACATTTTGTTATTTTCTTGCAGACATGGCTCTGTCTGTAAGTTAAGGTCTCAGAGACCTAACATTCAGAGACCTAACATTCAGAGACTTAACATTAAGTCAAGATCTCTAACATTCAGTGACCTAACATTCCAGCTTTGTTTGTTATTGAAAAGGAGAGGGGCCGTCGTGTCTCTCTTCTATAGCTGCGTCAGGCTGAACGGAGGCGGCGAGAGGAGGGGACATTGTGGAAGGGGCTGGTAATGTTGTTGCAGGTGAAGCATTTTATGGCCAGCTCCAGTTGTGAGCACCTGGATTAGCTCTGCAGGAATTGGGTGAAAAGGAAGAGAAGGCAGGGACCAAAGGCCAGGACCAAAAAAGATGATTAGAAGCCCTACGAGGGGGAGAAGTCAAGGGCCCCAGTTACCTGTAAACTAGGAGCTCCACTGGTTCTTGTGGTGGTCTCTGTTTTTCTGGGTGAGGTCCTGTGATAGGGTTTGAAAGTGGAGGAGACTCCTAGCTCTGCTGTTCCTGTCGCTGTCCCCACAGAGATGTTCAGTGACACTAAGAGTAGAATAAGGGAGACAGCCCTTTTTTGGCGTCTGAGAGTGTATGTGGGGACAGGTAGAGTTTGATTATTGGGGGTGATCTGAATAACTGGAGAAAGTAAAACTAGGGAGCAGGTGACTGTTGGTGGGGAGGCAGGCGTATGTGGAAGATGATGAATTAGGTTGAGTGCAGAGGAGATAAGGGGCAATGGTAGGGAAAGTGTTATGAGAGGGAAGAACAATATTATGAAGACAACCATGGGGGGGGGCTTATGTTTTCTCTGCGGTTGAGAAGACAGGTAATGGAATTATCGAAAATGAGCTCTGAAATGGACCTGTGAAGGTTAAGGGGAAAGCTGGAGATAACCTAGAGGATTTGGAGGGGGAGCGAAGGAGCCGGGAGTGAGGTTGGAGGTGTTGGTTCGTGCAGCGAGGACAAGGGCAGGGGTAGGCGTCATTGTTTCTGAGACTCCCAGTTTTTCCTCAGGGATCTTGTGAGGTTGAAGCCGGGTGGGGCTCAGGACTGAGCAGCGATATCGTGGAGCCTGGGCAGTCCTGTGGAGTGGCAGGACTGGCGGTTCAGCCGTTTTTTCAGCCTAAAGAAATGAAACCAGGAGGGGTGACCCAGCAGCTTGGCTGCAGGGGGATTGGTGAGAAGAACCCAGAAGGGCCCTTTCCCCCATTGTCGTAAGTCTGAGGGGTTGAGGTTGTCGAGAGGGACACAGTCTCCTGGGGCTAGGGAAAGAGACAGAAAGAGAGGAAGTGTCTTGGGGTCGGGGAAGAATGCGGTCTGCATTCTTCCCTAAGGATCGAGTGAGACTAAGGGCTGGGAGGTAGTCTCCCATTGGTGAGCTTTTAGGAGGAGGTTGACTAGTAGGAAAGGTCTGTCACATGAGCTCAAAAGGACTGAGGACGGTAGAGGCCCAAGGGGTGGTATGGATTTAATAAAGGAGATATGGTCAGCCATGATGGCCAAGTGGGTGGGAGTGAATTGGACTCCCATGTAGACAACTGAGGAGGTAGAGATGTGTCTTGTGTGGGGATACCCGGTAGCCCTTGTTACTGAGGGACTTAAGAAGGGTAGCGGTATGGCGGAGAGAGAGAGAGTGAGATGGACTGCACAAAAGGAGATCATCCACGTACTATAGGGGTGTGTTGGGAGTGAGGTTGAGAGAGGGTGGGTCAGCCGCTAAGGCCTGGCCGAAAACAGGGGCTGTCCCTAAACCCTTGGGGAAGGACTGTCGTCTTTGAGGTCTAGGACAGTGAAGTGAGTTGTATGGGGGGGGGGGAGGAAGAAGGGTATAGGAGTTGGTTTGGGAACGAGGATGGATCGCATAGCTTAATCTTGATAGGACAGTGGTGTGTAGCCATAGGAGGGGTGGAGGTGTCCCAAACAACAGGATTGATGAGGGGATCTATATCGGAGTGTCGGAGGGGGAGAGTGCAAGAAGAAGGATGGGCTTAGGATCGGGCGAACGAAATTGAAAGGAGACTGAATTTGGAGAGTGGGACACCTGGGAAGACTAGAAATGAGTGGTAAAAAACGAGTTATGAAGTGAGCAAGTTAGGGCAGGGGTAGTTACAGGCTGTGAGATAAGGCAGCCAACCCCGACAATGGAGATATGGGAGGGACGAGTAGGCCCCGAAAATTCGGGAAGGGCAGAGTAGTTGGCCCCCGTGTCTATTAAGAAGGAGATTGGTTTACGTGGCATGTGAAGAGTTACCCTGGGCTCCACCGTTGTGATGCAGGAGGTGGCTGGGGATCCAGGGCTCTGTCTGTCCTCCGTGCCTAAGCCAAGAAGGCTAGGGAGTTTGAGGTCCGATCCTCCTGAGGCATGGCGGATGGTGGAACAACTAGGACCCCCAAATGTGGGCAGCTTCGTCTATGGACTGAACTAAGTTAGGGGCGCTGAGCTGGAAGTTAAAATTCTGAGTCAAGGGCCTGGCAGTGGTTACAGAGTCCCTCACGGGGATGGGCCGGAAGCCCGTACAAGAGTCATCTGTAGTTTAATAGACTCGATTCTGGAAGAGATAAACTTGATAAGAAGGTTAAAAAAGCTAGGTCCAAATAGGAGTAGTCCAAGGATAATGAGAAGAGGAACAAGTAAAGGTGAGAGAAGGGTCCCTAAGAGTGAGAAAGGGCATCCAAGGAGCGTGTAAGTGAAGAGGAAAACTGGAGCTCTTACGATAAAGGTATTAAGAGCAGCTCCAGGAGTCTGGGGTTAGTTGTTAGTTGTTATCAGTCCTGGGAGAGTGACCTGTCTGTTTGAAGAGGACCTTAAGGTCTTCAGTTGGCTCACAGGAACAGAAGCAAGTCTTTCTTCTGGGGGAGTCCTGTGGAGACTTTAGTAAAGCAGGTTTGATTAGAAGGGAAGGGGATCTAGCTGCTGACTCTGTAACCTGGTTAGTAGTTGGGGTGTTTGGGAGAACTGCAAAGGGTGCCTTCTGTTTAGGAGTTCATTGGGCTGTTAGGGAACGCTCTCCCTCTAGGCTTTTAACAGTACCTGGTCCCCACTTTACAACTTTATGACTTTAAGGGGGTGTAATATGTAGAGGAGTTGGCCTGGGGGAGGTGGCGGTCCTTATATTTTGAGTGCCTGCTGGACTTTTCCCAAGTTAATAATACAGAAAATAACAGAGTTGGGGTCAGAATCTAAAGCAATGGGCAGCAGTTAGAGCTAGGGCTTAGAGGTCTCCTGAGAAAACTTTGTCTAGAGTCCTTTTTAAGTCTGATTTGTTTATTTTATATTTTTCCTGAGGCATAGGCCAATGGTAAGGAATAGGCTGAGTAAAATAAGCCCAAATTTAGGGCTTTTATCTTTACAACTGAGTAGGTTTTAGAGGAAATAAACAGGTCCAGCGTGAGCGGTCAAGAAAGAATAAATGGCATCTGTATTAATGAGGGAACTAACAGGCTTACCTGTCACATCAAGGGTAACCCGCATCTCCACTTCTGTGGTGAAACAGCCTGGGAGCTGGTGGGAACTTAAGGCCCAAAGCGATAACAGCCATTTGTGGTGAGGGAGTTGGTCTCTGCTCCCTTCAGAACAGGGCACAATTTCTCCTCCAATGCCCTTTTAGTTTGCACTGGGGGTACAGCTGGTTTGGAGGATTAGGACGTTCCTTACTCCAGTGGCCTGGCCTTTCCCCTCCTGGGGTTTTTGAGGTGGCTCTGGGGTGCTCTGAGGTGGCTTCAGCCCGGGTTGTCTACAACTGCGGCCAGTCTCTAGTGTCACTGTTCCTTTATTGTTTGTTTTTTCTGCCTCGGTTGTTAAAGATATTTAAATCAATTTCCTGGCCTTTGGTAGATTCTGTGGCTTTTTATTAATATGTAACAATTGGGTCAGAATTACTATAATTTGGTGTCAGGTGAGGGAAAATATTAGACCAAGCTTAATGAATTTACTTAACTTATCTAGGTTTTTGGTAAAAAAACAGTTAAATTATTGTTTATACAGTAGTACAGTGGTACCTTGGTTTTAGAATGTCTCCATTGACGAACATTTCAGTTTATGAACACAGTGAACCCGAAAGTAAATGCTTTGATTTTCGAACACGCCTCGGAAGTCGAACATGTCACACGGCTTCTGCTGAGTGCAAGATCCTGAGGCCTCGCTGCCGGCTATTTTTGAACGTTTCGGAACTCAAACGGTCTTCTGGAACGGATTACGTTCGAAAACTGAGGTACCACTGTATTGGCTTATATCTGACATGAGAAGGGCACATGAACACCAGTAGTCCTAGAATATAGAGATTATTGTGATGACATATATAATCATTGTTTTTTAGATAGAGAACTTTTTTATATTAATAGTAGACCAATAGTCTAATAAACTTTGTCTTAAATATCAGAGAGAGAAAACTGAACTTCAATTTTGTATTAGCTTTACAAACTTAATTTTCAGTGATAACCAAAAGCAAGTTATTAGCACTTTCCCTGGTAAATCGAGGGATATATTTTGTAACGTTTAAAACATAGGCTTTTGTAATGGAATACATAATATAGTCATTAACAGATCTTAATTTAACTCTTAATGTCCCTGTGACAAGAAGCCAGAAATAGATAAACTCAGACCTATCTAATAATTGATATTTTAGTAGTTTGTTATTTTGAATGAAATACCTAGATCGTTAATAACTTTTATCATTTAACACAACTTAGTAAAACCAAGAAACCAGCCTTAGTATCAAATATTTCCTTGGATCACGTGATCCTGAGAAGTAGTTGAGTTAGTTTTTATTGTCTTCATTAATATAACCACCTAATCTCTTATTTTTAGCCAATCAAATATTATAAACTGGCAATACCATCCGGAGGCAAAACCATTGTAATATCTATAAAACAGACAAGTATAACAGCCATTTGTGGTGAGGGAGTATATAGACCTTAGAAACTATATACATAAACAGAACCACCAACAATTGTAGAGCCGACCTAAGATCTTACAATTGTCCTCGTAACTTGAGGAGGCTGTAATAAGGAGTGGGGGAGAGGGGCTTGCCGCCTGGGTTTAAAAGTGCCTCTTTTTTTTCTTCAGTTACCTCCGCCTCAAGTGGAGACTGCAGCAGCCCTTTGTTTACATTTGAGGTTATCTGTGAGACCTTGAAAGTTACTGAGAGAGAAATATTTTAAGACTCAAGTTCCTGAATTGTTGGTGTACCAAACAACTTTAAATACACGACTTAGGGGGATCACAGGAGGTAGATACAGAGCTCCCAATCAGCTTGGTGTCTAAAACACAAATAGAAAAGGAAAAGAAAGAAAAAGACAGACCGGAGGCCAATAAAACAAATAAGTTACATAAACCAGAGTACGTACAGAACCAAATCCTCCTGACATGAGGAGCTGGAGTTCAGGGGAGAAGGAGATAGTCGGGCGTGGGGTGAAGGAAGAGGGACCTGATCATCAGCTGGGTCAAAGGAGGGAGTTTTATCTGGAGGAAGAGAAGGCTTAGAGTACGCTAGGAGAATTTGGAAAGTGTTGCAGGTTTGGCAGAGGGAAGGTCAAGCTCGAACGGTGAAGAAGGCCTGGACATAGGGAATTTCTGACCACTTTCTGTTGTGGTGACAGAAGTTATATTGGGATCAGGCAGTGTTATAGTAAAAGATAAGTCATGTGGGTTGGATATCCTGTATGTTGAGCCCAAGGGTGTATAAGTTGCAGAGGAGTGGATTTGGCAGGGACTGAATGTGAGGTCCCCATGGTTCAAAAAGATAGAGTGAGAAGGGTGAGGAGAGAGCCTCCTATTACGGTAGGAGGAGAACAGGAGATGAGGGTCCCCCAATCTCGGTGTTCGTCCTCCCCAGGTATGGATACCGTAGATCACTTCCTCAGAATTAGTGTCCTCAGACTGGGAGGACCTGAGCCCCCGGACCCCAGAGGAACCTCTGGCCTAGCACTAGGACTTTCAGAAAACCAGAGTCAGAAGGTCCAGGATGGGAATAGGAGGTCTCACTCACCCGGTGTGACAGTCTGGCCCGATGTCGTCTGCGATGTCAGCAACGGAAGGGAGAAAGTCCCCAGTGCGTCCTTACGGCAGATCAGATCCGGGAGGGTAGCCAGAGAGCAGATCAAGGCCAGGGGGAGGGAGAAGAGAAAGAGAAGGGGTGATCCTGCATTCTCTGGCCTAATCCCTCCTTGGGTTTCGGCAGCAAATGATAGGTCGGCCAGTAAAGGAACGCACATGGTCAGGCAAGTTACGAAAATTTTTATTGTAACAGACAAAAGTTTATCAGGCTGAGCGAAAGATGGCTGCAGCCCAGTCTGCACATCTAAAGGAGACTTGCAGCCCTGAAGGAGGGGATGAGAAGGGTTTTATAGGGGGTGTGCTGACAGGGTGGCTTTGTTTGAACAGAAAATGTTGACTGCCTGCAAGCCAGTAGCTGTTTTGCGGAGTTTTCTGTTATCGCAAGTTTGGCTCTGTCTGCAGGTGCCGGCCAACAGACATTTTGTCGTTTTCTTGCAGACATGACTCTGTCCTAACATTCAGAGACGTAACTGACCACAAGTCATTCGGGTCCAGCAGAAAAAAAGTCTTGCTTCCTAGAGGTTCCAGCAAAGTTCCTGGGATTCGACTTGATTGGACAATGTAAGTCACATGATTGGGTGGACCCAGTTCCCTGATTGAATGCTCTTGGGATATATATACATGCTCTACCCCACAGCCAGGTGGGAGCCTTATCGGGAACACATGAACTAAAAGTGAAGAAGGCATAGCTCCTCAAAAAAATCAGGATATTGTTATCAAAAGAAGGGGCAATACTACATACTGAGGAGCCCAAAACCTCACTAATATACTTCTGTTCTCCGCCATGCATTTAAATAGTAACTTTGTCTCCCGAGAGAGTTTTTAGTTCTTATAGGGCAGTGGTTCTGAAAGGGGGTCCCCGACCCCAGCAAAGCAGCAGCAGCACCTGGGAACTTGTTAGAAAGTCATGTTCTGGGGCCCACCCCTCTTACTGCATCAGAAACTCTAGGGGGTTGGGCCCAGCAAACTGTTCTAAAAAGCCTTCCGGGCACCTCTGATGCTCTAAAGTTTGAGAACCACTACTATAGGGCAAAGACTATATTTCATATTCCCCTTTTCATTAGCAATCGCTATTCATGATGGAAAATGAGTTTAGCAAGTGGCCCACAGAGCACTGTCCCGAAGCAGGATGGGATAAGGAGGCCCCTTCACCTTCACCTGGGGCATTGTGATCACATTCTGGAAGGGCCGGGCTTGCTGCTTTGGAGAGACTGAGGTGCTGGGAGGGGCCGTGGCATAACAACATCAATAGTAATAACAAGAATGACAAGGAAAAGCTTCCAATGTACCTGGCGCTATGCTAAAACCTATGTTCATTGTCAGTAAATCCTAGCAACAAATAGATCCCATATCACGGATGGGGAAACCAAGGCCCAGAAAGGTTTAGGTCCTTGCCCAATGCCACACAGCTGGCAAGGGGTAGAGCTGGACTTTAACAGAGGCCATTGGATTCTAACACCCAGGTCCTGATAGCCGTCCCACCCCCTTCCTTCATATGTCCTCCCTTTTATGTTGTGCACATTTTCAAACACACACGAACGTGGAGGAAAACGATTACATTGAGCCCCATTGTACCCACCACCCATCCAGCTTCAGTGTGGATCCACTGAAGATTTTGCAATCTTACCTCAGGTACAGACCGACTGTTTTTAGGAGAGGCCTGGGGTGTTGTAAAGCAGATTGCAGACATCCTACGTATCCTTTCAGCCCTAAACACTTCAGCAGGCATATCTAATGGACGAGAATATTTTTCTTTCACATAGCCATCGCATCCAGCAAAATCAACAATGACTTCTGGAGGTAATCTACTCTACAGTCTGGGGTCACGTTTCTCTGATTATCTCAGAGATGTCTTTTTACGATTAGTTTGTTCTAGTCAGGACCCAAGCAGGGTCTACACAGGGGCATTTTGTTGTCACTGGAGCCTGTTCGATGCTAAAGTTTCCCCTCCCCCTTTCCCACGCCAACGATTTGTCCCTCCTTTTATAGACAGGAAACTGAGGCAGGGTTCATGGCCTCTCCATCAGTGAGAAGAAAAGCCAGAACTAGAATCCAGCCCGCTCAGGATCATCAGGGCTCCCCGCTGACACGTCAGACGGCCCCTGCCCTTTCCATTTAGTCGCTTCTATTTTCCAACTAGCCGAGAAGTTAGCAAGAACGGGCATACTTAAGCCCTGTGAGTTCTCAGGATATAATTCACTTTAATCTTTTAAGCATTTGACAGTATTTGCTCGAAAGAAGGAGCAACAAGTACATAATTATTGCACTAATTAAGCTGCCAAAAACACAAGCGTGCAGCAAGAGCACCTTTGAAACGGGGGCCCACGAGGCATTAACATCTGCTGTAAGCTTATTAATCACCTAACAGGCAATTAGCAAGCTGTTACTGTTTGAGGCTGCTATGTAAATAAATTCTTGGGTTAATTTCTTCCTCTGATAATAAAGAAAACATTATGAAAATTAGCTAAGCGACAATGTAAATGATCTTCACTGTTAATTAGGTGACGTTGTTAGATATGCAGGGACCCCAGCACTGGTGAGGGCCTGGCTCTCTCCCTCCCCACCACCCACCCCGAGCCCCCCACCTTGGCTCTGCTGCTTTAAAAGTAAGAGTGTTGACACAGGTCATGGGGGTGAGGGAGCCTTGGGGACCGGAGTCACAGCTGTTT
The DNA here is from genome assembly GCF_964194185.1 of Rhinolophus hipposideros. NCBI lineage: Eukaryota > Metazoa > Chordata > Mammalia > Chiroptera > Rhinolophidae > Rhinolophus > Rhinolophus hipposideros. The sequence continues at coordinate 6,164,069 of NC_138051.1, read as the reverse complement.
GCTTGCAGCTTGCCCAGAGCAACTGCCAGTGCTAGAAACCAAAACAGGGCTATTTTTTCACCTGAGCCTCAAGTGGCCCTGGGCTGGGCTTGCGACCCCAGCTGGCAGCCAGGGACAAAGGAAGGGGCAGAAGACGAGGACTGGAGTTCGCCCCAGTCTGAGGTTGCCTGATCCCACAGTGCTGAACTGCAGCTTTCTGGGCTTGTGTCGTTGTCTCCATGTAGCAGGTCCTGTGTGTGTGACATCTGCCAGACGAGGACCTCCAGGCTAATCCATCTGATCAGGTGTATATCATGAGTCATACATGAGCCCTGGCTCTAGAGTTCAAATCCTGCCTTTTCCCCTCAGCAACTGTGTGACCTAAACCAATGACCAAACTTCCCTCAGCCTCAGTTTCTCCATCTGCAAAATGGGGGTAATGGTAACAGCATCGACGTAGGGTTGTTGTGAACAATGATGTGAGATGATCCTCGGAAAGTTGTTAGCACAGAGCCAGCCTGTGAGGAGCACCTGATACATGTTCACTATCATCACCATCACTGACCTGGTCATTGATCATGTGCCACGTGCCAGGAGCCCAGAGGGGAGAGGCGAGGAACTGTCGTCCTTGGTCACGAGAGAGCCAGAGCACGTGTGTAAAAATAACCAGCCTGCCAGCTGGCACAGACCACGAGCCAGAGGGGAGGGACAGGCTGGACTGACGCTTGTGGCCAGAGGGGCTGGGGACGAAGCCAGTGTCCAGCTTCCTGGGGAGTTGGCTCTTGGGCATCGGTTCTAAACAAGGCCAGTGGGACACTGGGTAGTGAAGTGAGGACTGGCTTCGGAATCAGATGGTCGTTCGTCTTCCTTTGAGAAAGCTCTCTGTTCTGAGCTTGGTTATGGGTTCTGTGGTTAAAGAGAAGGGAAGGGACATGTTCACGCAACGCGAAACATATGGTTTCGCACAATTAGGACAGGCCCTTAAGCTGTAGGAGGGAAGAAAGACCAGGAAGGCTTCTCACGAGGCTTTGCCCCTGAGAGCTTCAAGGTCCCTCAGGTAGAGGTCCCCTTGTCATACCGCTGAAAGTTGCTTAGATGTCAGCACCTTGTTCGACCAGGTCCCAAGGTCATTGCCTTACACCAGCATTTCCCAAGTGAGAGAGTCAATGGAGAAAAAGAGTTTATGGTCAATTTAGTTTGGAAACACTCAGTTATACAGGTTTTATTCACTGCAGAACTTTTCTGAGTATTTAAACACTAATATGTTCATATCAGACACAGTGCTAATTTCTTCCAAGCTTAAAGAGCCCCTACAATCAATAACAAGATCAGCAATCCATTTCTTTAATTGGGCAAAATTGTACTTTTTTGTTCCCTAAGAATTCATATACCCCATGACAAAGCAATTCCAGCTCTAGGTATACACTCTAGTCTGGAAATTCTGGCCCCTGTGCACCAGGGAATGTGTACTAGAATGTTCCTAGCAGCACAACAACAAAAATTTGAGGTTACCCTCAAAACCATCAACAGGAGAAAGGGTAAATAAATTGTGGGATATCCCTATAATAAAATATTTTCTAGCAGTAAAAATTAATAAACTACAGCTATTTACAACAGCATGGACAGTGTTCATAAACAGGGCTGAAGACTTCCAAAAATGTCGAATAAAATAATATCAGTTACAGAAGTTCATATATAGTTCAACACAATTCATAAAGAAGCAAATATTGTTAGCGTTTTATATATGTAGAGTCATACCTTCATACCTCCGACGTGCAGAGGATCGGTTTCAAGACCTCTGAAAATTTACATGTAACCTACACACATCCTCTTGTGTACTTTAAGTCTTCTCTAGTTTACTTATAATATTCGAGACAATGTAAACTCTATGTAAATTGTTGTTAAACTGTATTGTTTAGAGAATAATGGGGGGAAAAGTCTGTACATGTTCAGGACAGGCCTAACTACATGGTACATATCAGCAACAGCGTAACTTTTTCCCAAGTATTTTCTATCCACAGCTGGTTAAATCCATGGATGAGGAACCTGCGGATACAGAGTGGACTGTGTATAAATACACACATATCTATGTGAATGTGTATACACCTATAAAATATATACATACATATATGTAAATACAGACTAGATATACATCTATTTTGTGTATTGGAATTTTTCTCTATTGAGCACTTTAAATCAAGAAAAATGGACAAAAGATACAGATAGTTTACAGACAATAAAATGTCAATGGTGCTTAAACATATGAAAAGAAGCTCAATCTCACTTATAACTTGAAACTTTGGCTCACTTAAAGCCACACCAAAATACCGTGTTCTACCATCACATTGGCAAAGATCCAACACGCTGTGTAGTTGGGATGGAGGGAACCAAGCACGTTCCTGAATTGCCACTGGGAGTGAACTCCCCTGGGAGGCAGTTTGGCGTCACCTGTCAGCACCACAGTGCCTATTCCCTTTGACACGACTATTCCATTTCTAGGGATTTAGCCTTATAGTTGAACTCTGAGGGTTGCAAAATGACCTGATGTGCACAGAGGCTCACTGCCACACTGATATTAATAGCAAGAGATTAGCAACATTCTAAAGGTGCATGTATAATAAGGTTCTAGGTAGAGAAGTGCTGGACCACCACCAGGAATGCAGTCATTCAGATGCAGGAGCCAGCTCTAAGTGAACGAGGGTGAGGCAGGGGCTCTGAGGTATATTGTCGTGTAGGACAGGACCAGGGGGTAGCATGCTCCCATTCATATAAAAATATGTGCACGTGTGCATTTCCATCACCATATAAACATCTGCATGTACGCTTGCCCGTGCATAGAACGGATCTTGAAGGCTTCACAAGAAAATGTCGTTTGCCTCTGACGGGGCACCTGGGTGGTGAGAAGCAGAGGGAGGGAGACTGACCGTCCACTGAGGCATATCACAACCTGTTTCACAGCCGTCAGAACCTTTCTGCCTTACCTGTCTCCAGCCTCAAGCAGTGACGGGCACCAGCCCGTGTCACAGAGGTGCCTGCTTGCCTCCTGCTTGTGGTGGACACCCCGAGGGGCCCTCCCTGTGGATATTGCCACCATGAACCACGCCTCATGCCTACACACCCAACCCAGACATGAAGGAGAATTCACCTCGTGGAGCAAATTTTCAACCAGTTTGAGATAAGACTTGATGGACAGTTTCTTCCCCCTTGTCCCCGAAACACGTTAAATATGGCTTCGCAGGGCTGGTCCTGTGGGATCCCGCAATCAGCCACACTTAGCTGCAGCCAGCTCAGAAACACCTCCGCAGCTAGGCTCTTCTCCTCTGCTCACCCCCAACCCTCTCCCGACTGCACTTCCTAATAAAGTAAAAGCACGGAAGCTCTCTGCCCCAGGCTCTGCTTTCCAGGGACTCGGGCAAAGGTGAGCCCTTTTGTCCCTTTGGATTTTGTCCCTTGTGACGTACCATACATATATGTGTGTGTCTAAATGCTAAGATGCACTTTCAATCTCCAAAAGGAGGCTAGATGTAGTAGATATCCTTTTTCTACTCTCATTTGCCTCTGGACCTCCCATTCCAGGGGATACCTGTTAACCTCCTGACATTCCCTGGGACACAGGTGGTAAACCACAGTTCTGCCCTCTGCGGACCCCCTCAACAAGCCTCTCCTTTACCCCTTGAAAATCCGCTTGTACACAGAAGGCCCCACTCATGTCCCTGATTCCTGCCCCCTTTTGTGGTTAAGGTCCTCAATAAGGTCCTTGACAGGCTCCCCCAGACCCTTCACCAGCTTAGCCATTCTCCTCTCCAACGTCTTCAAACCTCGATAGGCTGTTTAATCTGTGACACCTGGAAATAAACAAGTCTTGAAAAGTGACAGATGAGCACAGAGGAAAGTGAGGCTGTCACTCCCCAGGCTCTGGACATGTCGCCTGTGTGCAGGCTGTCCGTGTAGGAGGCAAAGCTTCCCTGCTTAGTGGCTGCATTACACTGCAGGCTCCTATTGATCTTGTGGTCAACAGAGCCCCCCCGCCCCCCCCCAGGTCTTTTACACAAGACAGGCTGCGAGCCAGCCTCCCACATCCCACACTTAGGCAATCGATTTCTCTGCCCCTGAAATGTAAGGCGCAACACATCCCTATTACGCTGTATCGTGCTAGAATCAACCGCTGGCCCGGGCCTGCCAGGATCACGTGAGTTCTAAATTGGTCACAACAGCACAGCACAGGGCGGTGGAGAACTGTGCCCTTAGGCTGGCTTTGATCACGTTCTGTCTGTTCTTAGGGCGAGAAGGGGTGCCTCTGAAACCCCTGGGGTATCTCCCTCCAAGCTACATGACAGGCCCACTTTTTGTGTCCATATCCATCTAGCTGCGGGCACGTGAATGCTGATGAGTTCAGGGCCCAGGAGAGACCTTGAAGGCAGGCCGCCAGTGACCTCCCTCCAGGTAGAAATGGAACCATCCATCAGCCCACTGGGGTTTGGTTTGTTCAATGAGCTATGAAACCACTAACTGATTTATGATCCAGCCTATATTTGGGTCCATCTTCTGTTTACTATTCCGCCCTTTCTCTTTCATTGGTTTCTACATGTGCAAACACCTAGCACAGCATCTGGCCTGAAACAAGGTACTTTTTTTCTTGTTTCCTTCCTTCTCCACTTTGCTATGACTATGGCCTCTGCGTCCCATTTCTGGTCTTCTTTTCTACCTGATAACCATGGGACTCAATGGCTTTGAGAAATGCGTGTGGGCTGGGTGGCAACCTTGTTTGTCCAGCTGACCACTAGGGGCACGCTGCATGATCCCTGGTGGTCGCCAGGAGCCGACCTGGGGGTCGGGGTGGACTCCATATTAACTCGCATTGATCTTGGAACAAGGAAGGAATTCATCCAACTAGTTTGTCTCAATCCTGGGCTCAGAACTGGGTTTGATTGCCACTCTCTGTGTTTCTGAATTCTAACCCCATTTGAAAGAACATGCTGAGCACCTGGGCAAACTTTCCTTCCTAGGACACATAGAACACAGATCGAGGGGTGCTACATTTTTTTATAAAATAAAAATAAAATGGAAATTTGTCCTCCAATAGATTTATCTAACAGGTGAGCAAGTAATACTAATATGCCTGAAGAAAAAGATAAAACCACTAGTCTTTAGCCATGAAAGGAACAAAATTCTCTCACTAGATAATTAGAAAGTTTGAATGCGACAACATGTGGTATTTCCTGGCATTATAGGTATTTAATCTTTTGCTTTTGCTTTTGTATGCTAGGGATACTGGTTCCAGTTATTTCAGTGTTAAAGCTGGAGGGGAGCCTTAATGATATGCTAATGAATCCTCTTTTTACACGTGGACCCAGGCAGGAGTAGTGGTAGAACCTCATGTTAGCTCATCATTCTCCTGTCAGGAGCCTTTGCACCTTCCAAAGGTAACAATAACAGCTAGCACGCATTGAGTGCTGTGGTACCATGTTCTACCACTTAATTCTCACAACGACCTTATGAAGGATTATTTTTTTAACTTTGCAGATGGGGAATCAGAGACACAGAGAGGTTAACAGACTTGCTCAAGGTCACACAGCTAGAAGTGGCAGAGCAGGGCTTCGAACACAGCACGCTGGCCTCAGAAACTGTGCTCTAATCACCACAAACATTGTTACCTCTTTCACGGCCTCCAAGGCTGCAAACGCTTCAGGACCCAAAGGGCCGAAGGAATGATAGGGAAAGAGCAGTGTCCCCCTGCTTCTCTTGCCCCCTGCAAGTTACTATCCACACAGCTGCTGGTACTGTCCTTGTAAACTGTACGGCAGTCAGGGGGTCACTGCTCACCTCCCTCACTGCTCACCTCCCGAGTCTCCCATCAAGGGGGAATCAAAGGCGCCCCTTTCCTGCTCTCCCCCAGATGCCTTCGCTGGTCTCTCCTAGCTCCTGCTCACTCCTCTCCAGCCACAAAGCCTTCCTTGCTATTCCTTAAACCAACCAAGTTCATTGGCTGCTCAAAGACCGCACACCTGCCAGTCCTGCCTGGAATGCTCTTCCCCTAGTTTCATTCAGGTCTCTGTGCAAACACCATCTCCTCAGAAAGGCTTTCCATGAGCCATCTAATGTTTCCTCTCCCTCTCCCCACTAGATCTCTCCCCATCCCACTCAGTTCCCCTTATCACCACCTGACATCGATTTGCATGACCTATTCCTTCCTCTTTATCGTTTGTCTCTGCCCTAGAAGGTAGAAGGCCCTGAGCCCATCACTGCATCTCTAATACCCAGCACGATGCCTGCCACACAGCAAGCCTCTGATCCACCTTTGATCAAAGAATGCCCAGATGAAATCGGCCAGCTCTTCCAGACGCCCAGGGCTCAGGCCCTGCCAGCTCTCTGGGTGAACAGCTTCAGAGCGGCTGGAGGCAGCTGCCGTTCTGTGGTCCAGCTATCTGAAACAACCACCATCTGGCCCTCTATGTGGTGAGTCCTGGAGAGCAGACGGGGGAAAGCCGGGAGTCTAGGTGTGCAGGTGGGCAGGTCAGCCTGAGGACTCCATCATCAGGGAACAGACTGGGATGAACGGAGGCCGAGGCGGGGCTGTAGGAGCACCCCTTGCGGGGCCACCCAGACGGAGAGCAGCGTCATTTCCTCGGGGGCCCAGTGAGAGTAGCCGGGGCTAACAGAAGAGTCTCTGGGCCAGACCATCACTTGCTAGCCGCATGACATTGGGTACCCACTTCCCCTTGCTGAACTGGCGTCCTCCTCTACAAACTAGGAGCACGAGACCTACCACACACAACAGCTTTCAGGATGCAATTGGATGAGACCCTGGGTGCAAAGCTCCTGGTCCGGGATAATCCGGCAGGCACAGAGGCTCATGAAATGTGCATTTCTTTCTTCTGGATCCTGGGGGTCCCCTCCTCCTTTCCTCCCTCCCCCTTCTATTCAAATCTGGGTACCTGTGTCATCTCTCTCTTTCCATCAGGGTCAGCCTCCCTGAGGCCAGTACATATATCTATGAGGCCAGAAGAACCCCACTCCCCCAAACTTACAGGTGGTTTTTGTCAGGGTCTTCTGGTGTCATTGCCTAATACCCCCCACCCTCCTACCCCCACCCACGCACACTTTGTTCCTAAGCTCAAGGAGCTGCTAGAACAGAGCGTTGCAAGCACCTTGATAACACGCAAGGGTAGGAGAAACGGACCAAGCAGTCCTTTTTGTTTGTTTAATTGAGATAAAATGCACATACCATAAAATTAACCATTTTAAAGTGTGCAAATCAGTGGCATTTAGTGCATTCACAATGTTGTGTAACCATCTCCTCTATCTAGTTCCAGAACATTTTCATCACCCCCAAAGGAAACCTAACACTCATTAAGCAGTCACTTCCCATTCCCTCTTCCTCCAGCCCCTGGCAACCATTAATCTGCTTTCTGCCTCTGTGGATTTGCCTGTTCTGGACATTTCATTTAGATGGAATCACACAACACGGGACTTTTGTGGTTGGCTTCTTTCCCTCAGCGTAATGTTTTTGAGGTTCATCCACGTAGCAGCATGTTCCTTTTTGTGGCTGAGTAGTATTCCCCAGCAGCACTTCTCAATCAAAACGGGAGGCAAGGCCCTATTCCACCTTTGAGCAGGGCTTTCCTGGAGCCAGGCAGGTGGATGCAGGTGCATGGGAAAGGAATTCAAAGAGGGAAGAGGAAGGAAGGAAGGAAGGAAGGAAGGAAGGAAGGAAGGAAGGAAGGAAGGAAGGAAGGAAGGAAGGAAGGAAAGAAGGAAGGAAGGGAAACCGCATTTGAACAAGGGTGAATCCAAGTAGCAGGACTCACACAAATGAAGCTTCCAAGCCACGCGGCCACATTTTGGTGACACTTAAGGATCAGGAAAGAGTAGACACCAGAGTTAGGTGGCCCCTGCTGGGCACAAGGCCTCAGAAATCACATTTTATAATGTACGCCCCATCCACCCCCTGTTCTCACAGCTTACTTCACACGTGTCCTTAGGCAAGGCTGGCATGCCTGTAGGCCCGTTTAGACACTGGAAGTCCCCTGGTGCTCCGACTCTGCCCCCGGCTTTGGAGAGGCCTTCCTCCTTCCCTCTGCTGGGGGGTTTGGTGTGGATCAGGGTCACTACAGGAGCTGGCTGGACTGTCTGTGGCCCCTCAGCCAGGATCACAGACAGGCCTGGGCCCCACTACTGAGCTGCTGGCCAGGGCTTAGGCCCCATGCTCTGTTCAGGAGACAGGCCAGGGCAGACATGCCTCCCATATTGAGCCAGGAGGTGAGGGTAGGAACGCAGTCTCCTCCACTGCAGGACGGGGCTTCCCTGGGAAGGTTTGATTCAATACAGAGAGCCTTGTTCTCCCCGGACCTTAGAGCGCCACGTCTCCGCACCTGGGGCTTAGCAAGTGTTAAGCCAGGGAGCCAGACCAACTGAAATACTGACCCATGTCCAGGTTGAAGGCTTTGGATGTCCCAGCTTTGTTTTAGTTTGATGGTGTGGAGAATCAGAGATTCTCCTCCGATTTACACCGGTTCTGCTAAGGGTCTTTCATTCCCCCTCCCTGTTTTGTTTTGAGCGTAGGTGTGGGAAGTGCCTCACAGGAGAAATTCGTATTTGGGTTTGGTTTAAGGACCCACACATGTGTACAGTTCGCTCTGGTCTGGGGCTGAGGCTTTGGTTCAGAGAGAGGACAGACCCCACGGTTCACAAACACGACTGCCGGCTCGCGGTCACATCCGAGGCCCCCGTGCGGGTCGGCTCACAGCCTGTGCTGCACTTAGACCAGGAGCCCCGGCCCTCAAACCCCAGTGAGTCCCCGGAGGGCAACACTGTTTGATTGATTTTGAAACTGTGACAGTAAAACGGTTAATAAAAACCCGATAGATCTGTACAGAGGTGCTTTCCACATTGTGCGGCCAATGCTCAAATGAGCCCTATTCATCATGGCTGGGCTCAGATGCCCAGAGCACCTCGCACAGAGGAGGGGGTACGTAACCACTGCCGGACTCCTTCAGGGACCCCACACTTCCCTGTCTGCCTTCGGCTTCCAGTGAAGATGGAAATGCCTGCCTCTGGCGACCCAGCTTCCCCTTTCTCTAAGGCAAGCGTCCTCAAAGTGGGGTCCCCAACCCAGATGCAGCATCACTACCTGGGAACATGTTAGAAATGCAAATTCCCAAACTCCGCTCCTCCTTAATGACCGCCTAATTCTGGGGACAAGGCCCTGGTTTTAACAAGCCCTCTAAGAGATTCAGACGCAAGCCCTGATCTGAGAAGATCTGCTCTGCAAAACACACCCCACACTCCCAGTCTGCAGACACCCTGAGTTTTCAAACCTTGTATTTGCTCTCTGCTGAATTCAGATAAGAATAAGGCTCAAGGACCCATCCTATATGGACAGGGGTTTACGTTGGAATGGAAGATAAAATGTTGCCTCTCCAACACTGGAGGTTGTTGATGTGTCAGCTGACAAGAGGGACGGGCTTTGGGGGTGGGGTGTGTGAAGGAACACTGTCTGCCCCAATGCCTCCTGCTGGTCCAGAGAATTGGGATGTGAGAGGTAGAAAAGCAGAGGTTAGAAGTGTGTGTTCTGGACCCATAACTCCCAGGTCCAGGTGCTAACTGGGCCCCATGCTGGTTGTGTGACCTTGGGCAAGTCACGTCATCTCTCCATACTTGTCAGTTCTCCCTCTGAAAATGGGGGCTATTCACAGGACGTGTTGCATAGGGTTGTTGTGGGGAGGTTTAATGGGTGTACATGTTCTCAGAACAGGGGACCACCAGGGATGCTGTCATGCTCTCGCCCACTCCCTGGGGCCCCAGGTCTCCACCATCTGTAGGTGGCTTACATCCAAGTGCCCCGTCCCTGGAGAAGCAGAAAACCCAAGGCCTAGGCGTGGCCGTTGTGACGTGGCTCCCTCTCTGCCACTCACACTCCGACTGAGAGAACAGATCCTGGCAGTTACTGGTCTCTGTGGGACCAGTGTGATTGCCAGGGATGGTGGCCCCGAAAAGCCGGTCTGCTCCTGTCTCTCAGCTCCCCTGAGGAGACAAGAGAGGAGAGAGCAGAGGGCAGGGGAAAAGCAAATGTGGACATGAAGAGGGAGGAGAGAGGAAACATGGAGACTAAGAAAAGGGACAGGAGAAAGAGAAGACGGGAGGACTGAGTAGAGGAAGGAGACACACAAGCGCAGGGAAAGAGGAAAAAGGAGACAGAACTGGGGAGTGATGAGAAGGCTACTGCAGAGAAGACGTGTCCTTTGTGTTTTCACCTGTCCTCTGCAGCCTGTTCATTAGGTAGGGTGAGTCTGGGAGCAAAAGCCCTGCCTTTCAGAGTGCCCGGCCTTGGAAAGGCTAGACTCGGGGGAATTCATTCATCCCTGCTCTGGAACCATGACTGTGGCCACACCAGCCTTGGGGCCTGACCTGAGAGCTGGGAAGAGCTAGCCGTCTGCCACCCACGTGCCCAGAACCCGAGTCCCAGTGTGGACGCTGGGCCCTGTGCTCTGAGCCAAGGCTGGTTTCCCACCGGGAGCCTGGCTCACCCTTTGGCCCCTGCCACAGCCTAGGGCAGCGCTAAGTCTCCCTTCCCTGCCTCACCCTGGCTGTGACCAGCTCCTGGGAGTGGACAGGAGCGTGCCATTCCACTCTGCCCCGCTGCCACACCTCTGGGTTCTGCGGACCACCTGGTATGATGCAGATTCCTAACATCTCTGCCAGTGGCTCTGAGACGCGCAGCCTGTGACTGTCACATGTCAGCTCTACTTTAGGTTTTGCCTGCAGTTGGTGGAGCGACAGGTTGTGTTCTTAAACACAAGTCATGAGGTATATGGCTGGGAGTTCCAGGAGTCAAGTCTGGCCAATGCACACACTTGCCCGGCGGTGCATATACAGGGCCCCAGCGAGGAGCTCCAGGAAGGCTGAAATGCAGCCATGCTTGTTTTGCAAAACCAGGTGTCCTGGAGCTGCATCCAGGCAGAGGAAGGGGCCTTTTCCTAGTGTGCACAAAGTTGCCCCCTGGGGTGGAGGGACCCTGGATTCCAATGGGACAAACAGCCAGTGTGGATGCTGTGATAATCTCTCGGACAGAGCCCAACCCCTGCCCTCTAAGATCCCCACCGCTCAGCACTCTACCTGTATCCTCAAAGCCAAGGTCATACGCTGGCTGGATGTGGCCCACAGAGGAGTTTTCTTTCGTCTGCTCAGGTTCTGTTTCTTTCATTTAATTCCAGTGCCTTCAGATGGCTACAGCCCCCACCTCTCCCTCCTGTCCTGCCCACCTGGCCCGTAGGCTCAGGAGTCTGACTCTGGTCATAGAGGAACCAGATGGCCTCAGGCAGGGAAAATCCTGAAATTCACAAGCATTTGGTCACCCCCAAGCAGATGTCTAGTCACGTTGGCAACTCCTAGTTGAGCAGGTGATCCAAGCCTGGGACCCATCTCCACCCCACCCACCCTAGTCTGGACTGCTTCTGCCCCTGAGGCCTCGGAGGAAAGAGGTCTTCAGAGAAGAGAGGAAAGGGTGGGAATAGTGGGGAGCCAGGGAGGCCTCACCAGCTCCTCCCAGGGAATGAAACTCTCGGGAGGCCAGCACGAATTTCAGGCTGGAGTCCAGGACATTAAGATTTCTGGATCTTCATCCCTCTGAGTGACCCCTCTCCAGTTTGTTCTCTCTGTCCCCTCTTCACTGTGGAGATTAGCAATATAAGCCCTCAAAACACAAAGGCTTGTGTATTTGTCTTTCCAGATCTCAGCTGATGCGGGGCAGACTGGGTCCATTCTGTGCAGACGTGGGCTGAAGTGAGATGGCTTTAGTTCATAAAGAAAGCAGACTATAGCCCCAGAAAGAAAAATGGGTCGGTGCGGAGGCCATCAGGGACTGAATGTTGTAAATGCCACTGGACCCTGGGATGGGGAGGGCCCTGCAGACACTGGTGACACAGACTGTGCCACCCCAAGCCCATCGAAGCACAGGGTCAGACAACCCATCCTAAGAGCCTATCGCTCTGCTGATCCAGGCCAGGCCGGTTTGCAGAGGGGTGAGGCAGCCGAGATGGATGATGCGTTGTCCCTTCCCGGCTCACCTCTGCTTCTGCCAGCTAGCACCTCACCCAGGCTCACAGATCCTGGTGCTTACCAGACGGTTCTCACCGTCACCTGGACACACATGTTTTCATTTGAGCTGGGCTTTTAATTTTGGTGTACACTGGAAAAATAGAATGACTACATCAAATAGTACTTCAATGGATTTATGGCATTGGATGGGCAAAGTTAAATGTTAGTTGATTTAAGAAAGCACATTAAGTAAATAATATATAGATGAAGCCAAAAAGTCATGGTGGAATGCAAAAGGGTGAAGTTCAGGAAACCCTGTGCTATCCCAGACAAAGATGGGTCCCCACTGGACCACACGTTGTTCTGACTCCACCCTGCCCAGCACCAGGAGACATGGCAAAGGCTGGCATTCAGTGCACACGAGGGGGACACAATATACCCCAGGCAGAGGAGCTGCTCAAGGCACCTAATTTATGGGACTCTGGTCCGTGTCTGTCCTCCAGCAGCCTGCATGTACCGAGGTTCTCCCCTGCAAAGGGTGCAGTGGGCAGAGCTGGTTGCCTAGAGAGGTGCTACCATCCTGACCCCCAAAAAACACAACTGGAAAGAGCAGAAGTGCAAATAAAAAAGAGGCTTCAGAGATCAGCTCGGTCGGGATATTTTACTCCTTAGGAGCCAGGAGGCCCGTCTAAGGTGACCAATGAAGGGATCCGTGGAGACCCTGAATCTCTCCATAGGTCATTCTCCTCCCTGCAAAATGGGGGTCACATTACTCATTTGTGGGGAATTCGATGATGTAGAAAATGCTGTGGAAAGTCCAGGGGTTGTGGCAGGGGTCGGACTCCCCCTTCCCACTTCTGCCTGCAGGTCCGCCTCACCCCTGCACCCAGAGCCCAGGGCGGGAAACACAGAGAAGGAGACAAAGGATGAGGAAACAGCCCCCGCAGCACTTCTCAGCGAGCTCAGCGCTGCAAAGGTCTGCTGCCCACAATGCAGTAGCGGCTTTGTCAGGGAAATGACTTTAGCCCGGCATCATTTTTTATGTGCCTGTTCAATAAAATAATTATTGATGGCCTCATCCATTTAAGTCACAATCAAAATAGCAGCCAGGATGGGGCGGCCGGCCCTATATTATATCACCAGAGCCAGAACTATTTTCTATCAATTCGCAAATACATTCACATTTAGGTGAAAAATTATGCCATCTAGGATCAAATATATCAGAGGCTGGGAGCCAGGAGGAGAGGGCCTGCGTCTGAGGGCTCCTTCATTATTCATTAGTGAAACGTGTGAGGGAGCAGAAAAGCATCCCTCTGCCTGCAAGTGGGTATGAGCAGAAGACAGAGAAGCAAGCCGGGTCCCCAAGAGACGCAACTGATGCTGTCCCCACTGGGGAGACAGGCGGGCAAAGGACATCAGCTTTCCCAAGGAAGGAAAACTGACAACGTGTGCGTTAGACAGGAGGAAGACCCACAATTCCCCGGGTGTTAGCCACCTGCCAATTATCCAGCAGTTATCAGCATCCAAGACGGTGGGGCAGATGGAAGGAAAGCAGAAAGATGGAACCCTGGCCAGAGGACAGAGACGCTGCTGTGTGCTGGGCATTGTGCATCGAACATCTCATGGAACCATCTAATAACGATGAGGCAGGCAGTAGAGGACAGGAGGCTCAGAGAGGGGAATTCACTCCTTCAAAAGTGCACAGCTTGTAAAGGACAGAATTCAACTATCACATCAGATCTGGCTGAACCCAATTTGTTGCCCCATTCAATAACTAATTGGAATGTATGGATTTTTTAGGGTGTGGGGGCAGAATAGTTTGCTTGTTTATTAGGGGGTTTTGTTTGTGCTTTGGAAGGAACGTGTTCGGCCAAGGCACCAGCATTATTCTTTGAGAATTTAAGGGAATTGGGAAGAAATAAAGGAGAAACTCCTCTGGTTAGTGGAGGTGATGTGGGCGTGGCTGGGCATGGTGGTCTGGGGAGAGCCCACATTTATCTGCAGGGCCTTTTACAGAGCTCCACCAACTTGAGGATGGCCCCAGCAAATATGGCTTCCTGGTGGGACTCGAGCCCCCCACTCGCTTGCCCACACCCCAGAGGAAGCCTGTTCCTAGTGATTATTTACTGTGTGTGCACGGATTCTCTCTCCCCGGAAGTCTGCATTTGAAGCCTGATTTCTAATTACAGCTTGAAATGCTGTGACCCTTGAGATGAGATTTTGGAGGCTGGCAAAAAGCATCTCAGGGTGTGGAACTGTCTCCCTCATCCCCCAAAATTCACACCACATCGAGTGTTATCGTCTCCTATCTGTTCAGGGCCAGCCCTGAGCCTGTGCCTAAATAGACAAGATTAAGGAACCTACAATGGAGGGCATGGATGGGAAGGACCTGCACAGGGGAAACTCTGAAATCTTTTTGTCTGCTATCTGACCCTTCTCTTGCCTCCTTTAATTAACCAGAAGCCTCTTGGTTTGTATGATCTGACCCGTCAAAGCATTTTACGTGCAATGTATATTGGAAAAACCAAGCCTGATTGCCAGACTCACTTCTCACCCTGGCCCTCGACACCCATCTTTCCCATTCAGAGGACTGTCAGCAGCCTTACTCCAGAGTGTCTGGCCGTTTTGGAAAACAGTCTGGCACTTTCACAAAATGCGAACCATACTGTTACCACATGACCCAGCCATTCGTCTCTACTGGGTAGATACTGGGTAGATGAAAATGTATGTCCACACAAAAACTTGTCCATAAGTGTTCACAGCAGCATTATTCATAATGGCTGAAAAGTGGAAGCAACCCAATATCCATCCTCTGATGAACAGATAAACCAAATGTGGTCTATCCACGCCCTGGAATACTGCTCACCCATGAAAAAGAATGAAGTACTGTGATGTGGTGCCAGGTAGACGAACCTTGACGATGCTGTGCTAAGGCAGAGAAGCTGGTCACAAAAGAGCACAGATTGCATGATTCCATGTAAGTGTCCAGAATGGGCAAATCCATACAGATGGGAGGTAGATGTGTGGCTGCGTTGGGCTGGGTTGGAGGGGTGGGGTTTGGGAGGAGTGGGGAGTGACTGCTAACAGGTGTGGGATTTCTTCTTGGGTGGTGAAAATGTTCTACAATTGATTGTGGTGATGGTTGCATAACTCTGAATATACTAAATATCACTGGATTGTCCCCTTTAAATGGGTCAATTGTACAATACATGAATGATATCTCACAAAAGCTGTAAAAAAGAATCAAGACTGTGCACTTTGCTTGGCCACCAACGCCTCTGACATCTTGATTGCCACTCCTGATGGCAGCCTTTTTACCTGCCCTTTTGCCACTGCACACAAATCCGTCACGTCATTAGTTTTCCATCCTTCAACCACCCATGTTCTCCTAGGTGTGGCTGCTTCTGCCCGCCCCACCCTGGGCTCCCCACCCAGTGTGCCCTGTTTGTCTGATTTGCGTCACTCATCTTCCCTGCCACCTGAGCTCAAGTGGGAGGGCTGCTATTCCAGGGCCCTGAGAGCTGACACCGCCCCCCTGGGGAGACGTTTGCCTGGGCCAGAGTCACTCACGTGGGCCTGCTGCTCCTCCTGCTCATGCTCATTTCATGGTGTGCTACTCTAGACATGCAAACTGGGTTTCAATCCTGGTTCTGCCCCTTATTAGGTGTTATAGGCCAAATTGTGTACCCCTCCAGATTCATAGGTTAAAGTCCTAACCCCCCGTTTCAAGACTGTGAGTATCCTATATTTGGAGATAGGGTATTTAGAGAGGTGAGTAAGATAAAATTAGGTCATATAGATGGGACTTAATCTAATATGACAGGGGTCATTATAAGATGAGGAGATTAGGACACAGACGGAGGACCATGTGAAGACACTGGGAGAAGAAGGCCATCTACACACCAAGGAGAGAGGCCTCAGAAGAAATAACCTGCTGACACCTTGGTCTCAGACTTCTAGCCTCCATAGCTCTAAGAAAGTAAATGTCTAGTGTTGAAGCATCTCATTCTGCGGTACTTGGCTACAGCAGCCCGACCACACTAACACACTCGTTCTGCAACCTTGCACAAGTCACTTCACTTCTCTGTGCCTCAGTTTCCTTATCTCTCAAAAGAGGAGACTACGAGCACCTACTTCCTAAGGTTGCCATGAAAATTAAACGAGCTCTATGTCTAAGTGTCTAGCACATAGTAAATGCTATATGTGTTACCATTACTGATATAATAATAATTGCTATTATACATCAGCGACACAACTCTGTTTTCAGTACCAATAATTTTTAATCAAAGGTTAGAGCTTTACCTTAATAGTCACCCCTTGAGAATCCCAGAAGAATGCCAAGACACAGTATGTGCAGAACGATATTAGGATATTTTCATTGTCTGATTTGACGGAGGAAGAGCTGGAAACAATTCCTCTGTGATAGACTGGTCCAATAACATGTAGAAGACCATAAAATGGACGATCATACAGCCATTAACAAAAAGCGGTAGCTCTGAATGCCAGGATGTAGACGCATATCGATCAACAAATATACAGAAATACAGACACGAGGATTGCGAAGCTTAACACAACGAGTATCAGTGACCCCTTTTGTGTCATAAATAAGTATAACATGTTATACATACGAGTATTCAGAAACATCAGTGCTGTTATGTATACTTTATGTTTTTTCCTAGAAAAAGCCTGTTGACATAGGTTACCCGGGAGAGAGACTGGAGTGGAAGCAAGGAGACGTTTACACTTTATTTTATACTTTTCTGAAATGAATATCTTACTGTGTTTTAAAAAATAATATCACAGGGATTATCTGGGTAGTGGATTATGGATCATTTTTGTTTTCTTTCCTTTGTTTTTCCTTGTTACACAACAACCACAAAAGCCCTAAAAAGAAGCTCTTGTAACAGGACCCTGATTCCAGAGGGACGACACTGTCCTCGTCCGTGAAAACGTTCCCTACTATGAAAAGGGCAAAGATCTGGGTTCCAGCCCCAGTTCTGCGGCGAGGGGCGTCATGGAGGCATCCTTAACCCGCAAGACCCTCACCTCCTCGTCCGTGAAAGCCTGCCGCTGCTCTGACCACCTCGAAGGTCGGTGGTGACATCCAAGTCACCGTGAGAACTCAGCCGTCCCTGCTTCGCGTTCCTCCCCGGGGGTCGGTTCTAGAGCCTTCAGGATACCAAGTAAAACTGCAGCGTCCAAGAGACAGCAGAGGTGAAGCACTCTGAGCGCCGTCTTCTTCTGTGGGGCTCACATCACGCGCATCTGCTCACTGGGGTGTTCACACAGTCGTGAAGTGGCTGCCGTGCATAAAGCGGAGCCGTGGACTCAGAGGGGACATGATCTGAGACAGACACTCTGATTTGGGGTCCCCAGCTGGTGCACCGAACAGCTCCTGGACAGAGTTCAGCTCTACAAGGACATAGAGGAAAAGGGAGAGGTTCCTTCTAATGGAAAGATCCATCAGGAAAGGTTCTTGAAAGTGGTGAAAAAGGATGTGTTGTGGGGGTGGGTATTCGAGATGGGCAGGTTTCCAGACCCCACTGGGTGCCACCAGTCTCCAAGTGCTGGCGTGCTGCAAGGACTCGCTCCCTGTGCTCTGTGCCCTCAGCTGGGGCCCACTCACCTGAAGGTCGCCATACTCCTCACGATTGCCCCCTTTTAGGGAAAGCATGTCTGGGACTTGCTCAATGTCCCAGCCCACTTGGACCAAAGGCTGGTGTCCTTGAGCCTTTCTACTAGACAAGACGTGGTCTGAGCATGGGAAGCCTGTCACAGGGGGCCACACCCCTGGCAAGCACCACCTGGCAGGCACCACTTCTAAACCACAGTGCCAGGAAAGGATGTCCATGGTCAGTGGACGAACCAGGGCTGCACCTCAGTCCCTGTGCCCCTAATCCACAAGGGGACAGTGTCTAAGTTCCCTCGACCATCCCCGCTGGGGAAGGATCCTGAAAGACAATCCCAGCTGCCCTCAGCTCCATGAACCTCCACCAGTAGCAACACCCTCTTACAAATAAGTGATAGTCCCTGCTGAGATGACAGCAGGAGAGCGAGAGGGAGAAGGAGCAGGGTTCCTGCACAACACTGCTCACAGCCCCGCCGTGTGGTAACACTCACTCTGCCCCCTGTACAGCCCCCGCTGTTTACAGAACACTTTCCCACCATTGACTCATGCCTTTAGGAGATGAGCAAATGTCAGCTCGGGTGGAGGTGGAGGGTACGGTCTGAAGCCTGGACCCCAGGTGCAGCCCTCCTCCCCCACAGGCCGGGAGCGGCAGCAAGAAGGACGTGGCACTGAGGCTGAGGGTGCTGGCTTCGCCACAAATGCCCCAAACTTGCACAGCTGGGTGAAAATGGGGACTCCAGTGGGGCCAAGCCCCTTGGCCTCCATTAGGGTCAACTATCAAACGCCAGAGTCACTTGGCCAGCTTCCCCCAGGCCTCCTTGTCCTTCAGACTCCGGGTGCGATTCTAGTTCTAGAGTCTCCACCTGCAGAGAGCAGAGCCCCACCTGTCCAGGAGGGCCTGCCCCCGGCTGCATTCAGAGGACACACAGGTAAGTCAACAACACCTGACATCGGGAGATTCCAGGAGAGCACTGCAAGCAGGATGTAAATACAGCGATGGAACCAGTGTCTGTTTGCATAGCATCCTCTGTGTGGGCTGGAGCCTGCAGGAAAAGGCTCTGCAAGGCAATAAAATCAGGCTCCTGCAGCAGCCTGGGGCTGAGGTATGTGGCACTTCAGGCGCGGCTGGGGTGTGGCGAAGGCGCAGTGTGACTACGGGGGTGCTCCCCAAACCACGAGGGGCAATCATGGGAGAGACTTATGAGTGAGGGATCCTCCTCCTGAGAAGACGATGAGCCCCAGACAGCACCCACTCAAGGATGACTCCCCTGGAATAGGCCAGGGAAGAAGCCACAGAGCCAAAGGCGAGTTTGGAAAGAAGTCAGCCCGCTGGGATCTGTGCACTTTAAGGGAAGGACCCCCAGGCAAGTGGTGCAAGATAGTGGTGCAAGACAGGCAAAGGGCTGGGGACGGGAGGGGAGGAGAAAGGGGCCCTCCCCCACCAGGTGGCTGTGCACGGAGGGCTGCTGCACCTGCCTGGCCACCCGCAGGGCAATTGTGGGACAGGGGACCCAGCTTCCTGCTGGCAGAGCAGCCAGAGAGTTGCTGGACCCGGGTCACATTCGGGGCATCTCCTGCCTTCGATGGGACTTGCTCTCTCTGTAAGCATGTGCTGTGTGCATCTATGGCCCCATGCACACACACACGCACACACACACATTCATTCAGGAAATACTGTGTTTCCCCGAAAATAAGACCTAGCCGGACAATCAGCTTTAATGTGTCTTTTGGAGCAAAAATTAATATGAGACCCAGTATTATATTATATTATATTATATTATATTATATTATATTATATTATATTATATTAATGCACTCCAAAAGACACATTAGAGTGATTGTCCGGCTAGGACTTAATTTGGGGGAAACAGGGTCGTAAGCACCATGCACAGAGAGCTGGTTCCAGGTGTTGAGAACACAGCAGTGAGAAACAAAGCTTGTCCTCACAGAGCTTACGTCCTCATAGAACACTCCTCGCAGAAGGAGTGGCAATTAGGAAGGAGGCTCTGTCTGCCCGTTTACTGTCCACTATTTAAATTCAGCACCACAGGCCACTCGTTTCCTGCCTCGCTCTTCTTTCTGCCCAGAACCCACCTTGGAACCTCGAAGGACATGACTGACAGTCCCTGCCTTGCCCTCTCTCCTCTTTCCCCACTCAGTTAGCTTTGCCTTTAACTCCTTTCTTCCTCTCTTTCTGGCCCACCCTGCCCTCTGCCTGCCCCATCTCCTCTGAGAGAAGTCTCCCCAGACTTCTCTCTCTCAGCCTAGACGCTGACCCTAGGACACTGGGAAGCTGTAGTGAGCTGACTCTTAGGGGTCACGCCTGTCCGGGGACCTCAGGGAGGAAGTCTGCCCACTGGAGCCAAGCTGACAGGTGCACTGTGAGGGGCCAGCATGGGGAGCAGGTGAGTCAGCCAGGTGGGCTTCCTCTGTCCGTAGATACCCCCTAGACCCTCCTGCTCCCCAGATAATTAGAGGCAACACTTGGTGAGTGTTTCCTCCAGGCCAGGCTCTGGCTAAACCCATACAAGCATCACCTCATTGAATCTTCCCAACAACAGTGTGAGGTAGGGACTGTCACCGTAGCTTTATTTCCCCAGTGGGTTCACACAGCATAGGGGGGCTTTCCAAGGTCACAGAACAGGAAAGTCGCGAGGTTGAGACTAGAACTTGGATCTGCCTGACCCCCAAGCTCATGCTGTTGACCCTGTTTCTGCTGCTGTGACCTAAACTTTCCTCTGTGAGAACTTCTGTTGTCCTCGCGTCGTGACCAATGTAATCCATGAAATTTGTCACCAGTGGTATTTGCATTTCATATACTTTAAAAAGCGGAATGTCTTTCTAGACCTAGGTAATGTTCTATAATGGTGGGAATTCAGGCAGATGGGGCAAAGCCAGTCATTTTCATTTAGGAATAGGGACATCGCAGAGACCCCATGACCACCCCACACAGGAGGTTGCCCCCTCTGTCTCTCACAAAACTGCCCCCATCCTCCACGAGTTGAGCAATCAGACCCCTCTGTTCCCTTGTTCACTGCTCACCTACCTTGGCTCCAAGGCAAATGTTCTAAAACTATTAATTATCTCAGGATAATTAGGGATGGGGAAATCCAGGCACAGATACAATCAGTGCCTTGCCCAGCTGCCCCCACATTCCCCTCTGGTCCCTCCCCTCCCGGTCTCCCTGAAATCCTGGGCTGTGTGTGTTTCCCTGTCATCTCCACCCTGTGGCTCCCACCAGACCCACCTGGGCCAGTGCCAAAAGGCCCATAGGAGAGCTGTGCCACGCTCGGGCCTGCCCAAGCAGCTGCAGTCATGTCGAAATTCCCGTAGAAAGCCTCCTCCAACCCATCCCAGAGGGCTAAGCAGCCTTAAGGAACCTTTCCTAGCTCCTCACCCCCAGCTCTCAAGCTGCCTCACAACTTTCCCGCCTCCCCTCTCAGATGGAAGAAAACACTGGCTAGGATGAGGGTCCACCAGGAATGGTTTACCTAAGAATGGACCCCTTAATTTCAGGACCCTCTGAGGTAGGCCCCAAAATTCTTCAAACACGTACCTATCTGCATTTATCTGGGAAGACCCTCACAGCTTGCAAGAGATCCCCAAAGAGCCCTGGGACACCCCCCCCCCCCACACACACACACACAAAGGGGTGAGAATCTCCAGACTAAGGTGTCACTGAGGCCACCCCCTATAACACTTTACAAAGAACTTAAGCATCAGAGCTCCTCTGAGGCTTACAAGCACATGGAGAATCAGGCTGTATCTTACTGGTTGGGAGCGCCAGGCTGTGGCCCTACTGGCTACTACTTGCTGTGTCACTTCAGTTTCCCTGTCTGAAAAAGGGGGTCACGGTTGTGTCTACCACACATGAGGATTAAAATAAAAGAGATACACCAAGCAAAGTACTAAACACTATTCCTGGCCCATAGTAAGTGTTCAATAAATGTCTACTACCATTTATCACCCCATTTAGGGAAGGGACATGGAGCTCTGGGGGCCCTCCCTGGAATTCTGAAAATATTGCCTGTCCAGCTGTGACTGGAGGATGGTGTGACGGGTTGGGTCAGCCCAGAGAACAAAGACACCAGCTGAGAGCTGAGAGCTAGAGCAGAAGACGAAGAGCTCAGGTCTTGCTTGACTTTTGAAGTCAGGAGAGCTGAGTTCTAGTTCTGGCCCCGTGCTGGGAAGCAGCCAGGCCTGGCAGAGGCGGGGCAGGAGCTGGGTGGCCATGTGCTGGACGTCTTCAGTACTATCACTAGCAGTTTGGTGAATCACAGACCCAGTGGTGCTGTGAAACCTCCCGAGTGGCCTGAGCCCAGCTGGGGGCTCCTATGGCTGGCCTTACATGAGACCGACAGATGTAGCATCTTGGTTTTCTCCTTGGATCGCTGCAGTCTGGTGGTTCCAACTGCAACTTTTACACCTCTGGAGGGACGGACCCTCGGTCATAAGCAAAAGGAAGAATCGCTGCTATGGACTCGGGCTGAAGTTTCGGTCACCCAGCCTTCCCTCTCAGGGAGAGCAGCACGTGGAGTCTCTCCCTCAGTAGGCACCCTGTATCCCACTCCAGGACAACGGAAACCCTGAGGGTTGCCCAGGGCAGCCCAGCCTCCCTTCTGGAAACACAATTCCGAGCTGAAAAGAAGACCCCCAGCTCTGCTTCCGAAGATCTCCCAGCTTTAAGGGACGCAAAACACCATTTGAGCACACAGCCAGGCCTGACGTGGTGGACAGCCACAGCTGTACACACCTGGAGAGAAAGTCAAGGCCACCTGGGTATCATGGCAGATAGGATTAGAACTACTGCTCCTGCCCCTCCAGGATGGCAGTGCGGCAGAAAGGTGGTGCTGCCAGGGCAGAACACAAGAAGCAGGCAGGGGCTGAGTCTCCTCCAGCGGTCAGTGCTAAGGCAGGCTGCTTTAGGGAGGGAGGGGAGAGAAGGAGAGAAGGAGGGGGGGGGAGAGGGGGGAAAGGGGGGAAAGGGGAGGAGGGAGTGAGGGGAGAAGAGGAGAGAGGGAGGAGGGAGGAGGGAAGGAAAGAGGAGGGAGAGAGAGGGGAGGAGAGAGGGAGAGGGGAGGAGGGAAGAAGGAAGGGGGAGGAGGGAGAGGGGGAGGAGGAGAGAAGGACAGGGGAGGAGGGAGAGAGGGAAGAGGAAAAGGGAGAAAGGGAGGGGGAGGAGTGAAGACGGAGAGGAGGGAGGGAGGGGGCCCTTCAAGCCTGCGCATCTCTCCCTCTTCCAGGCAAAATACTCTTTCTCTAAAATAATAATAATAATAAAGCCCCCCTCATCCTTTTCCTTTCTGAACAAGAGCTTTGTAACAGTAGATGGCTGATCCGAAAATAACTATTTTGCCCTTAGACAGAGTCGTTTTTGAACAGGAGAAGCTGAGATATTTTGAAAGCCACCCCTGAGGCGAGAAGGTTGTGCATAAGGCACTAATTGTCAGCACTCCCCAAGGGCAGCCAGTGTTGCTGGGAAGATGAGGAAAGCTGGGCTGTCAGCACGGTTCCTGGGGGAGTCTGCCTCCCTGCACTCAGCCAGCCGGGCCAGCCTTCCGCGCGCGGAGGAGATAAAACACAGCAACACAGATGATCTTACATAACCGAAGCGGGACTGAACATTTTCAGCAAATTACCTCTGTTATGAGCTCTGCCATAAAATCGCCTCACAAGTGAATTTAGTTTTTCTTCCCTCCGTGCCCAATCAATTAGCACATGAGTAATACCAAGCCCATTAGGACAAACCGATGCCGGGGGAGTTATGTCAGCTGCTGTAGAAATGATTGCTTAATATACCAGTTGGCTCCGAGGAGCTCTTAGCCACACACAATCTTGCCATAATCAATAGCAACAGTCAGACGACACTATTTCAACGAGAACACTGCCGGGCAGCATAAGAGCCAGCCCCGTGTGGAGCGCACAGCCCAGTGGGCCCCAACACCAGTGCCCCCCTTCCTGCCTCCCTTCAAAGCAAGCAGGAGAAGCCCATAAGGACGACGAGAAATGGAACAGTGGACTGAGAAAGACAGGAAAGGCACAGGGGAGGGCCCTGCGGAGATTTGTTTCCAAGAGGGAGAGGGAAGGGACCAGACTTCTTTCCGGGTCCGTATTTCCTATCAACCGCAGAATGGGCTTTACCAGGGACATCCATAGGCTCCCGTGGGGTTACAGTCCCTGTGGAGTTGAGCGTGGGGGGCCCATAATGCATGCATCTGCGTGTGCACATTGGCATAAACAAGAACAAGGACATGTCTTTACAGGTAAGCGTGTATGCGTCGGGTGGGCCCACAGGTAGTCTTATGCGTGTATGCGTGTGTGTGTACACGCTAGCGTATACATATGTGCATTAAAATGTGTATCTGAGTGCAGGAGTGTCCCTGTGCTTCCACCATTCCCACATGCAGCAATCCCTCAGGATTAACTAGCCTGACACATCAGTTTGCTCTGTCACAACCCTGGGCTGAGGGACCCAAAGGTAAAAGCTGGAAGCATTCCCCCAGATGACTGAGAAGGAAGGCAGTGCTCCTGGGCTCCGCCTCCTAGAACAGCACCGGCTACAGAGCTTACACCCCTTGGGTGTGGGCCCTGCCCCCCCACCAGGAACGGCAGGATACTTGATCTCCTTGGGCCTTGGTTGCCACACCTGTGAAATGAAGCGGGCAACGTACCCCAGAGGGTTGGGAGGAAGGTTAGTGCACAGAAAGTACTTAGGGGGCCTGCCACTGGGCGTCCACCAAACCAAACCTGTTGTTATAAAGCCCTGACCTCCTGAAAGCTCCTTGACTGGTGAGACCCAGAATTCTGTCCTCTCCCTGCTCCGCAGAAACCACTTGGGAACCAGGCTGTGGAATTACTCCCATTCCCTCCCTGCTCCTCAGGGACAATTGGGGAAGATTCACCATGTCTCAGGCAAATCCCAAGGGGATGAGGGTTCACAGCCTCAGCTCCAGACCCTTCTCCCCTGGACTGCCCCCTGTTCCCCTGGCTGGAGGAGTGACTCCCACGCAAGGTAATTATCAGCCCCCATGGTCAGGTGGTGCAGCTTTCCACCAGCTACAAGCTCCTTGGCCGGGCGGAGGGGAGGAGGGAGGGGCCCAGCTTGCATGGGTAAATCCAAGGGTCCAGCCTCCCAGACACAATGTGAAAGCCACAGGCCTTGGAAATCCTCTAGTGTACCCCCTTCCTCATTTATAGACAAGGAAACTGAGGTTTCCAAAGTCAGCCATCAAGTTAGTTCCCATGACGGGGGCAAGTGGGCTGCAAAGCATTTTGGGAAGGAAATGGAACCAGAGCTATGAGGTGGGGCTAATTCATAGCAGTTCTGGGGAGCAGGGAAGTGGATGCAGAAATGAGTGTCCAGTCTTCTGAAATGCTGCATTTTTTGGAAGCACACTGACTAGGCTCTTCCCCTCTCTGGTCTCAGTTTACCCATCTATAAACTGGAAAAATGGATTCTAAGAGACCACTGTCTCTCCCAGCTCTGATGCTATGAGGTTGGCTTCGGGGGGGGGGTCCCTAAAGCATGACTGACATGAACAATCATTTCTGGGCAGCTGGGTGGGTGAGGAGAGAAAGGCTCCCCTCCCTTTCCTAATCACACATAGGTAACTCTGCAGAGGCAGCTTGGTGGGATGGTGGGGACTCCCGACCGTCCAGTCACTCACTGGGCCCCCTTGAGGGGTTAGAGGGTGTCTCTGAGCCTCAGCCTCTTCTCCTGTGAAATGATAATAGCCTAGTGTCCCCCTAGGGTGATTAGGAAACATCAGTCAGTATTCGGTGAGGGGCCCCTACAGTGAAGTGCCAGACCCCACAGTGAAGAAACAGAACAGACAAATGTCCCTGCCGTGTCCCATCTAGCTGTGAGACCGGACAGGGGGACACATTAATAAGAGAAACAGAAAGATTGGCAGGAGTGCTAAGCCTTATAGAGAAAAACCAAACAGGGAAAGGGGGAGTGCAGGGGTGGGGGGATGGGGAAGGTGCCCACAGAAACGAGACCTGTCTCTGGACTGCCGTGTCCTCATTTGTAAAGTGAGGACAAATGAGGACACGGCGTCCAGAGACAGGTCGCTTTTGCCTTCCTCCTGGGTTTTTATTAGGGAATAATTATGGTCCCCAGGGCTTTATGGGATTTAAAGTCTGAGGGGTGAAAAAGGACCTGGGGTGACTGGCATGAAAGGGACAAAGGAAATCTCAGCTACTGTTGCTGTGAATCAGGGCAAAGATGCCCTCAGCCCTTCCCAGCCCTGCTCACTCCTCAGCCAGGCTAACAGGAAGTGTCACCCCACCCCGTCCCCTCTGCGAGGCCCTGTTCTCCACCCACCACCTTCCATGCAAGGGAAGGACACAGCTTCCCCTCCCCCCCAAAGCTCTGCAGAGTACTAGGGAGGCTGAGGCCTCCAACCACTTCACTGAGAGGCCACATTTTGGGTGGGTGGAACACTAGACTCAAAGACAGGGGTGCTGAATTCAGGTGCCAGCTACCTGCCGCCAAATTCTTGGGGCCTCAGATTCTTCATCTTTAAAATGGGCATAATGCCACCCACCTTACCTATATCACAGAATTCTTATTAAGGAAGAATCAACTTTTAACTCAAACTAGGCAGCTTAGTAGATCAGAAAGGGCATGCACGTTGAAAAGCGACAGACTTCTGTGCTGCTGGGTCTTAAGCACACTCTTTTCGGAACGTTTCTTCTTCTGGGAAGTAAAACCCACTCTGGGGCTGATGTGAAGATTAAATAAGCTCACGAATGTCTGCTCCCTTTGAGCACTTACTATAAGTGGGGCTCTAAGAAGGATATGGAATAATCAGATGTCATGGCAGCCAGTCTCCAAGGTGGTCCCATTGCCTGCTGCTACCTATCCCCCCTTGCAGTCCCCTCACAGAATGAATAGGCTGACCATCCTAATGCACAGCACTTTTAGAAAAGACGGAGCATGACTGTAGCACAGGGGACCCTGCTCGCTGTGCCATTTGTCGTGCAGGGTCTCCGCTCCTGCTCCCCACATAAGAACGCAGGACATGGTAAGGCCAAAAAGGAACACCCACGGAGCCATAGGTAGGGGAGTCATATCACTATATTCTTGCCGGCAGCATCCGCCTCTCTGCAATCCGCTCTTGCTAGCCCCCAATTCTTTCTGCTAGCGTAGCCACGGCAGTTATATTAGTGGCCAATGGCTTACGGGTTACAGCTGATGGCCAACTAGCCACAGCTGCTGGCCATCTTATCACAGTTGATGGCCATTTACTACCCGAGCCAGCACCTTTCTATTGTGAGGCCGAGAGCCTGGAAACTGCTTTTTGGGGCTTTGTCCCCACAATGACCTCCAAGACATCGCTGCTCTGGCCTCCCTGTCCTGGATCACTCTTTGTGGGTGAAGCTAGCCGCCATGTTGTGAGGAAACTCAGGCAACCCTATGGAAGGAGAGGCAAGGCACTGAGACTTCCTGCCAACAGACAGTGTCAGCTTGCCAGCTGTGCAAGAGAGCCGTCTTGGAAACGAATCCTCCTGCCCAGTCAAGTCTCAGAAGACTGTAGCCCTGGCTGGTGTCTCCACTGCCTCCTCCTAAGAGACCCTAGCCAGACCCACCCAGCTAAGCCACTCCAGAATGTCACATACTGAGTAACTCATACACCCAGCTCTCTTAAGCACCATTCCAACGTTTACCACCAAAAACAATGCTCCATGCCCTGCACACGTTAAACACGGGGCTTCACAAAGAGGCCAGGCTCCTACTCACTCATAAACTTACTCCGTTAACCGCAGAGTTCCAGGATTCCTGACCACAGAAACACATGAGATAATAAATGCTTGCTGTTGCTTTCAGCTGCCATGTGTAGGGTAATTTGTTCCACAGCAATAGATAGCTAATGCACATGTGGTCTCTGCCCTCTTTAACCTGGTTTCAGAGGAAAGAAAAGTGCATGGAGAGGTGATGACATGAGACAGCGTGTGGTCAGAAGTCAGCTGATGGCAGCATCGGGGGCTTCTCTGTGTGCAAGGCTCATAGGACAGGTAATGTGTGCTATTACTCCATTCAAAGGCCTGTAAGCTGATGGATGAGAAATTACCCTGAAAAAGCAGACCGCATTTTCTACTCAGGTGTGGAGGGTTGTTAAAAAAAGAAAAGGAAATTACTGTCACAGACTTGAGAGTTTGATCCCAGGCCCTGCTACTGAGGGGAGAGTGAGCAGGCGTGGCTCCCCACATTTGATGGGTGCCACGTAATGTCGGGCATTGGCACACTGCACCCTCACCTGGTTCTGGGATTCACAAAAGCCCAGAGTCTTACAGGAAAGGCTACTTTACTGTGATTTTAAGAAGAGGGGGAAATGAGCTCCCTTGCTCTCCTAAGGCCTGCTGCCCTCTGATTCTCACAGCTAATGGGGCAGGAAATTGCCCGTGGCGAAATGAGCGGGACCTGTTACCTGTGGGTGGAAATGGGAAATGAGAACTTAAATTCAGGCGCATCGCTGAAGCACATTAGGGAATCAGCCTGCAAAAATGATTAGGAGGGTTTTAATATCCACCGATCGGATGGATGCCCATCTCCTGCAGCGACCTCAGACTCATTAACCTAGCGGGCCTGCGTGGCCATCAATCTCGTGTGCTGGTGCAGTGGCCTCCAACCCAGAGCTCTCGCGGGGCCTCCCAGAACCCAGAGATTTGAAATAATTAAAATCCTATGTGGCATGGTGCAATCAAGCTCCCTTAAGTGAAACTCAGATATTCCTTCAGACCTTACCTGAACGAAGAGCTCTAACCTTCCCACCCCGAGCAGGAAAGTGAGCGGAAGGACAAGCATCGCACTTCCTTTTCTCTCCCTTGAGTGGAGGTGCTACTAGGAGGCAGTGTGGAAGGGGCACCGGAGACCTGGGGCCAGCTCAGCTGCCTGTGACCATGTTGTCAGGTTACATCCCTTCTCAGACCCTACATGTGGGGAGAAGAGGCCCCACCTGACCCAGCTCACTGCTGTCCTCTGTCAATGACTACGCAGAGGTCCTCATGTTTCCCCACCCCAAATGCTCCTTCTTTTTCTTTCTGTATTCATACTGGGGCTTCCTTCTCCTTTACATGTCTTCAGCAAATCCGATCATCTCGTCTTTGAAAATACTTAATTCATTCCTATACCCTGGTCAGCCTCCTTCCTTAGATTTCCTACCTCAGGCCTCATCATGCCTGTAAATTTTCCCCTTAGGCACAGCTTTCAACCATCGTCCTTCAGCTCCAAGACCAGCGGAGGCTCCAAGGAGCAGGGTGCTCTCCGAGAATCCCCCAGTGTAACCGCCCCTCACCTCCAGGCTTGCCTGTCTCCACGCCTTTCCCACACCTTCTATCATCCTCCTGCTCATCTCGGCCTGGTGCAACCTCCTCCCAGAAGCTGGACCTACCAGCCTTGTCTGCTGCTGATCCCTCCCGACGACCGTGAACATTTAACTCAAGCCTCACGTGGACTCCTACCTGCTCAGGGCCACCCACTTATTTTACTTTAATTTTTCTGTTTGAACGTTTTGTTTCAATAGACTGACCAGATCTTTGAGAATCCTGTCACACGTGCCCTCGCAGGGCCTGGAGCGTGCCTCGTCCAGGATAAGTACACAGCAAATGTCTCTTTTCTTCTCATAGTGGGGTCTCTGCCCTTGAGAAGATGCCTGGGGGAGTATTTTACTAAATTTGTATTCATAGAATTTAGAACTCCGGATGAAGAACTAAGCCATGTCTTCACCCCACCTCCATGGGGAGCTAGATTGTAAGAGGAGAAGCAACATTCACTTTTTC
The DNA here is from genome assembly GCF_964194185.1 of Rhinolophus hipposideros. Taxonomy (NCBI): domain Eukaryota; kingdom Metazoa; phylum Chordata; class Mammalia; order Chiroptera; family Rhinolophidae; genus Rhinolophus; species Rhinolophus hipposideros. The sequence goes on along the minus strand of NC_138051.1, from coordinate 6,134,641 downwards.
TGCATCTCAAACATTAGCTAGAAGACAAAAGTTATAAAGCATTAGCTAGGTATCAGGAGAGCCAAGTTTGGGTTTAAGCTCTGCCATTTATTTGCTGTGTGACTTTGGACAAGTCAGTTAACCTCTCTGGGCCTCAGTGAGGAAGTGTACAAAAATGCATTCCAAAGTGTGTGTGTGTGTATATATATATATACATACATATATATGAATATATGTTTGTGTGTATGTAAATGGAATATAGGTATATGTATTAGGTTGGTACAAAAGTAACTGCGGTTTAAAAGGTTAAAAACAATTGCAAAAACCACACTTATTTTCACACCAACCTAATATATATGTGTATACACACACACACACACACACACACACACACAATACACACACTCCATTGGTTTTGCCTGCAGAGCTTTTGTAAGGTCATTGGCCCTAGGCCAACGTGGGGGGGGGGGAAGAATGTCATTTGCAAGCCCCCTGAATCTAAGTTGCTCAGAAGTGGCCCTGATCCCATCTGCAGCTTCAGTTTTCCCACACCCTGGCGGCCAGTTGCACTTTCCTCTCCACATTGCCCCTGAGCCAGACAGGTCAGCCCACTCCAATGCCAGGCCGGGAAACTTGGCAAACCCAGGCTGTTCCAGACCTTCCCTGAAGCCTGATGGAGAACTACCCTGGGCTGACAGATTAGAAGTTTTACAAACATTTGGAGAGGGAACAGCCGGACATAGGGAAGCTGCGGGGCTGGGCCCCTCCATTGGTGTGGACTGAGTGCCTGCACCCCATCATTGTGGGGAGTCGCAGGGCTTCCAGGCCAGGACCCTTTGTAAAGACACAACAGCCTTGTTCTCTGAAGCCATGTATTTTTGTGAACGAATCCCCACAGGTGGTAGAGTTGGTGGGGATGGTGCCCTACGTGCAGGTATAAAGAGGGACAAGGTTCCAGTGAAGGCATAGTCAGAGGAAGTTTTGAAGGTTGAGGCCCAGATGCAAGGCCCTCAGAGCTTTGCTCAGCCAGACTGCAAGATTGGGCAGGGGCTACCTTCCGGTTCCACAGCAGATAAGAGGTCTCTCTTCCCCAGCTCTTTATTTTGATAGAAAATGCCAACCATGATTAATGCATGGAGCGCCGTTGAGGAAGAGACCACTGGATACTTTCTGAAACAGCGCCCAACTTCCAGAAATGTGGAAGGCCATTAATTATTGATTCTCTAGCGGGAGATTTGCCTCTGTGGGAAAAAGCAGCTCTGAGCTGCTTCCTTTGTAAAGCTGAGCTACATACCCACTGGAAGGCAGATGAGCTGTGGGGGAGAGGGGGCCGCAGGCTGCATGCAGGCCGGCAATGCAGCCGCACCCCCAGGTTTCCCAGCCTTCCCTCCAGGCCCAGAGACACAGACCCCTGGAGCCAAATTATTAGTATATTATTACCATTATCCTCTGTTAAAAAAGAGCCCCCACCGGGTCAGCCCACCTTCCTAATCGGGAGGCCTCATTAAATTCCCCTTGTGAACAAGGTCCGGGCTTTGAGATCAAGAAACACTGGGTGCTGAGAAGGAGACGCCACCTGGCTCTTATTTACGACACATAGCATCTTACATATATGAAAAGCTGGCCCTAATTTGCTTATAAATAATTGACTGCTCCTAGATTAAAATCTCTGGAGGGACTCTCAGTTTATTCACAACAAGGTGCTTCTGCCTACAGTGCAAATTAGGCCCTTTCAAACCTGTCTTATCTCAACCCCGAACGTTATGAAGAGTGATTTTTCCCCCCCTTCATCCCCTGTAATAACCTTCAACTAACCTTTAAACCAGAGTGAATAATTTAAATCTTATTTTCATATCAATGGAGGAGTCAAGCCAGGCAATTATCTTTTATCTGTATACTCTGACGACAGAGCAGCAAGCATAATCAACTTTTCCCAAGCGAGCCAGATGAGAGAGAGGAAGAGTGAGGAAGTGAGAGAGATGGTATCTGAAGACATTAACGCAACAATGAATTATTCAATAATGAGTACAAGATCTGTCATAACACACACACACACACACACACATACACACACACACACACACACAGAGGCAGTTGCGGGAGCACAGCTTGACATCTGCCCCTTGTTTCAAGCGAGCCAGGGCTGGCAGTTTGGGGGAGGGGAGCCAGGAAAGGGGTCTGGGCTAAGCATGACAAATCGACAGATCATCTGCTCAATTAGGATGGAGAGCAGGTGCTCTGGGTGTGTTTGGGGCCCTGGACGGCGCTGCTGTGGGCCAAACAACAGGCTGAGGAAAAACACCTAATTTGCGTGACAGTGATTTAGAACAACGCCAGCTATGATTTTGCAAAAGGAGGGGTGGGGGAGTGCAGGCAAGAAAAAAATTTCAGGGAGGGGTGTGGCAGAGAGAAGGGAAGATACAGAAAAAAAATAAGAGAGAAAAGGTTGAAATTCCCCATGGTGCTCATTAAAATTCTACTGCACACATTTCTTCCCCGGGTCCCTCTAGACTGCCCATGATCATTTTTATTAATTCATAAAATATCGCACCAGTGATTGAGGCTGATAATTAGTGGAGCCGACAAACACAAGAGCTGGTGAAATATTGCAGCAGCTCCTATCGGGTCCCTCAGAGTGAAAACACAGACGTCACATGAAAATTCATTCTTCAATGGCTCCCTCGGCAGCCTGACTGGAGGGGGGCACAGACCAAGGGTCCACATGTCTGCCACTTCTCCTGCAGCCCCGGTGTCTCCCTTGTAGAGACACCCAGTGGCACCAGCAGACAGTTCCCATTCTATCTCTCCATTTATGGAAAATGCCTGCTTGAGACAGAAGGGTTCTTTAACCTCCCACGTGAAATGGACTGTCAGGCTTTGTCAAGAAGCAGCTGGAAGGTTTCCACCGGAAGCTCAGCTCCTGCCTTGGCAGGTGTGATGGCTTGTGTGAGATGATGGCAACACACACAAGTGCCAGTGGGCTCCCACACTTACCCCAGGTTCTTTTCGAAATGCCCATGCCCCTTGACCCTTCCCAGAAATTCCATTCCACTGGCTATGGAGGAACTTTATCCTGTGCATTATATATTACCATCCCATTTTACAGATGAGGAAAGTTGTGGCTGACAAATTTCTATAGTAAGAATGATGACTCAGAGTAGCAGGGACAGAGGACCTGGTTGCAGGAGAAGCAATCAAATTTTGTGTTCAGTGAGAATGATTGTCCTCTTAGATATTTACTGTAATTATTTTTCCTTTCAATTTCTGGTGCCATGTTTACTAATTGCTCTATTCTCATTTGTTTCTATATTTTAAGACACATCATATACTTTGTGATATTAGGCTGGGTTAGTTTTGTTTTTTTTTTTTTTTAACAGCGGCCTCACCCAAGAGGCTTACCAAATTAGAATCTCAGGGAGGCCCAGGAATCTGCATTTCACTAGCTTGGAAGGGGAGTCTCATGCACTCAAGTTTGAGAACTATTGGCCCAGAGGGACCACAGTTCAGAGCCCTGGCTGCACTTTAGAATCACCAGAAGACTTTGGAACAAAAATAATTCCCAAGACTATACCCCAAAGATTCAAGCTCACCTGTTCCTGGGAGAGACCCAGGCACTGGTATTTGTTAAGAGATCTCCAGGTATTTCCAATGAATAGCCAGGATTAAGAAACATTCAGAGTGATAATACTAGACCTCCCTGATTCTATCCTCAGTTCCCAGTTACTAAATAGGACTCTGTCCACCCATGTATACAGTGACATTAAACTAGGCAGGAAAAGAAAATAAAAGAGAATGAACTGTCTTAAAAATATATTATGATCCCATTTATTTTAGACCTTGGATGCAGAGTCCAGGCTAATTTACATGCACAGATGAAACATTTCAGTTTTTACTTAGAAAATAGCAACGCTATCTGTAATGTGGGAAGAGAGATGTTTTTATATGCTACACTCAAAATCCTTTCTCCTCTCAGTTAGCTCTTGTAGACATCAAGTTTGCTTGTGCACACATTCTACATTGAATATATTTGTATAGCTTCTTCTGGGATCGTTTTATGATCCTCAGTTTCCACATCTAGAAAAGCATGCAAAAGCACTTTTAATCTTATGAGCTTGATTTTGAAGTAAAACCTTGTTTCTCTTGAGCAAATAGTTAATTTTAGACTTATTGACAACCTGAATTGCAAAACTGATTGGGTTTCTTTCTTTGGGTTAGCCACTGGGACGCTCAGGGCCAAATCTCCCACTTCCCTCAAACTGGAACTAATGATATTCCTACCTTCATCTCTCTTTTCTGCCTTAGGGTATAAGTACATAAAGACAAATAATAAAAACCAAAGGAAGTAGGAGCTTGTTTTAGTACCTGTTGTACAACCTTCTATCATCTCCTGGACCAGAAGGTCACAAATTCAAATGCCTGTAGGGACCAGGCAGGCAACTTAAATGAGTGAAGCAGACCTGGTTACCCTAGAGAGAGATTGAGAAAACCGTGGAAAACTGGAGAGCACATGCCCCAGTTAAAAGCTCAGAAATTTTAAAAAATTATAAGTAGCCACCATGTTGGTCAGTCAAAGCACATCTGCAGGCTAAACCTGGCCCACGGGCAGCCAGTCTGTCTCATCCACAGGGAGGATGCCTCTAGAACAGATACATAAGGACCTCATCCCTTATTTTGCAAATTGTTTACACCAACAGTCAAATCTCCATCCCTTAATTGTCACTTTCGAATAACTACTCTAGCCTGCATGTGAGGAAAAGTGTTAAATTCCTGGCTGAAGGGAAGTCGGTGCTCAGGAAATGTTTGGCAAATGAGCTATTGAATGAGGTTCATCCTTTCCGCTCCCAGAGCATCCTTTCTGCTCTGAGTGTTGGGAGTTATTACAAAAGCAATATATGCCCCTTGTATACAAAATGGAAGTAAGGAAACAGACCAAAAGGAAAGCAAAAATACATACAGGTGAAACATGTGTAGGTGAGATAACTACTTAGCACCTCCGTATATACGTTTCAGGCATGTGTGTATGCTTCTGTGAGTGTAGTACATAGATCTACTTTGATTTCCAACTTACATTCTTTTGGGAACTTCTTTCTTCCAGGGAAGAATTTATTATTTTCCTAAATTATATTCTTAACCTTCTAAAGGATATGACAAAGTAGAGAAGAGAATCACAAAATCTCTTTCAAAACTTTATTAACTAAATAAAAAAACAAACAAGCAAACATTTTTAAAATAAAAATATTGTATCTCCCAAATATTGTAATCTCTCCAATATTACAAAATATTGGAAGAAAACTTTCCTGACATTAAAAATTATTAGTCTATACCTTAACAGGGAAAAAATGCAGAACAAATTATACTATGACATATCTTAGTGAAGTTACTGAACCTTTAAGAATAATACAAAAATCTTAAAATTATTCTGGCTGAAAACATAAATCACCTTTAAGAAACAAAATCAGAATGACTCAAGAGTCTTCACAAAAATATTCTATGCCACATTTGATTATCACATTACACATTTAATTTGTATTCACCATAAGTCTGCATGCTAAATCCAATACAATGAGAGAAATCGATTGTTTAAAATAAATTTTTGAAAAAAAAAGTATTCTCTAACAGAAAACGTTGTAAAAATATCTACAGAGTTTGGGAATGAAGGAGTAATCCTCCAATTTTATACCCAGCAAAATTTTCATTCATGTATAGAGACAAAAAAGACACACCAAAACCAACAGTTAACACACAGTGGATCATGTACCTAAACATAAGAGTGAAAACTATAAATCTTATAGAAGAAAATATAGGAAAAAATCTTTGCAACCTTACAAAGTTTTCTTAGCTAAGAGTGAGCAATTAAATAAGACACAAAAGCACAAACCATAAAGGAAAAAAAGATCAAAATAATTTTATCAAAATTAAAAATGTTTGCTCTTCAAATGTCATCATTAAAAAATGAAAAAGGGCAACACAGAATGGGAGAAAATATTCACAATATGAATATATGACAAAGGACTTGTGTCTAGAGAAAAAGAACAATATGGTTTAATTATAAAATATAACCAAATTTCAAATGAGCAAAATATTTGAAGTGATCCTTTACCACAGAAGATATACAAAAGACACATGAATAAGCACATGAAAAATGCTCATCCACATTAGTTATAGGCAAATGCAAATTAAAAACGCAACGAGATAGCACTCTATATCCCTAGAATGTCTAAAGTAAAAAGACTGGAAGTACCAAGTGTTAGACCAAGTAGAAGTGTTGTACCCCATTGGTGGGAGTGTAAAATGGTACAACCACTTTGCAAAACACTTTGGCAGTTTCTTATAAACCTAAACATATATCTATGATATGACCCAGCTAGAAACTAGATCCAGCTACCCCTAGAGAACTGAAAACGTATGTCCGCATAAAGGCTTTGTACAAGCATATTCGTAGCAGCTTTATTTGTAATAGCCTCAAACTGGAAACAACCCACTGTCCACAGGTGTGCAGTAAAACAAATTGTCATATTTGCATGTAACGGGACACGACTCAGCAATGAAAAGGAATAAACTCATGATAAATGCAACAACATGGATGAATCTCACAGACATCATGCTGAGCAAAGAAGTGATGTACAAAAAAATACAGACGTTATATTTATTTACATGTGAAATTTCAGAACAGACTAAAATAATTATTGCAACAGAAATCACATCAGTAGTTCCAGTGTGTGTGTGGGGGGGATTGATAGTAAAGGGGTACAAGGAAACTTTGGGGTGATGGAACTATTTTAGATCTTGGTTGTTGTAAAATGTAGACACATTTTTAAAAAGGAGAAAACTGTACTAAAATTGTAATACAATGAATGACACTGGCCTTCATTTGATGAACGCCATCTTTTGGGCGAATGTCATACTCCACATTGCTACCGTAATTCAATTCAACTTTGAAAAGTAATACATAGATAACATCTCTTGAAATGTGTACATTTTTTTTGGCACCCCCGGTATATATTTGTCAAGTCAACAGCAGCGGTATTTAAAACAGAATGTGTGAATTTGGTTGTAGGGAAAGTGTACCTCAATAAAGGCATAATTTGGTAAAAGAATAAAGCTTGAAATAAAATTATAATACACATGATGGGTAATAAGAACTATTTTTCTTACAACAAAAAGATCTCTTACAAATCAATCATTTAAAAAAAACATTAGCCCAAAAGGTCGTTGGGAATGGACGTGAACAGGCAAGTGCAAACAAGTCACTGAAGCACAAATAATATGTGAAAAGATGCTCACACTCACTTATAATTAAAAACACATAAACAACAATGAGATGTCATTTCTCACTGCTTAGATTTACAAATAGTAGCAAGATTTATAATACACGGTGTTTTCCGGCATATGTGGAAACAGGGACTCTTACATATTTTATAATGAACATGATTTATTTGTGTACCGAAAAATTTCAAAAACAAAATCAGTTCATCCCATTCTTCTGTCCCAAGCCACTTCATGACTAATCGTTGCCGTGAAAGCACACAGTCCTCAGCCTGGCAGCCATCCGCCGAGAAGGAACACGAGGCACTTGCACTGGGGTTGGCACTGACTCAGCCGCAGAAAACAAGCAGCACAACCTGAACCCTCCAGATGATGTTGGCACAAACAGAAGGCTGCCCAGAGAACAAGTGCCTCCTCCTCTGCTGGAATCTGTTCCTTCCCGCAACCCACTCTCTCTCCAGAAGACCTCTGAACACATGCCCGCAGAAGAGCTCCCTGCATGAGCCATCGGTTCCTGCACAACAGCAAATCCTGGTGCCCACTCTCTCCAGACCCTCCCCAGGCTGGGCAGGCACTGACACTTGTTTCATCCTTTCACACTGACAACAACCTGTGGAGTTAAGACCATTACCATCCATACTGGTGTGATCAGAAATAGGACTCAAAATGTTCAAGAACTTGACCTAGACCGCATGCCCCGTGAGAGAGGAGGCGTGAGCCCAGGTGCATTCAGGTACGTTGAGTGCCATGCTCTCCCAAGAATCATGTCTGAGAAGGCCCTGAATGAGGAGCTGGGAATTCCATGAGGCTCATTCCCTCCAAAAGTACAAATGGGCAGATTAACCACGCAGCTTCCCTCTAGCCAGATTCTGAGGGGCAAGAAATCAATATACTTAGAACGCGTGAAATGATGACACTTAATTAGGACGGCAACAGCAGGACAGATGTATCATTTTTATTCTTCTATCAGCTTCTTATCATCAGTGACCAAAAGTTTGGAACGTTATAGATTGGTGTAGGGGATTCTTTTCCAACAGAATTTCAGAAACCGTGAGGTCCAATCTCAAGTCTGTCCCCACCTGCTATCTGTGTGGCCTTGGGATAAGAGAGAGGAGGTGAAACTTAAGCTGGTCTTGGATGTGGGGAGGATGGGGGGAGGTAGGGGGAGGAGGGTCTGCTAAGGGCCAGGGCGGGAAGCAGGCAGAACTCCCCATTGAGAACGAGCATCTCTATTCCCAGAGGGAGTGGGCTGTGCCTACAATGCTGTCTGAAGTGGTGTCAGCTCCCCCAAGGGTTTACCCCCTTACCCTAGACGTTCTTGTTGAATCAATACCTATTGTACCAACCATGATACCCAAGGTTTATTCATCACCCTCACCTCTCATCATCCAGCCAGATTGGAACATAACATAGAAAGGTCTCACATAAAGAGAGGGGACTATTTTATTAAATGGATTGGATGCAAAGGGAACTATGTTCATAACAGCTCCCAAGGGCCTCTCATTTGGAGTTACATTCCACATCTGATTAGAGGCTCGGGTATAAGACACCTCCAACGTGGAGGGAGATGGGGGGAAACATTCCTGACAGTTACAGTGCCATGTCTTATGGCACTACCTCATACCCTGTTTCCCCCAAAAGAAGACCTAGCTGGACAATCAGCTCTAACGCATCTTTTGGAGCAAAATTTAATATAAGACCCGGTATTAGTATAGCATAGCATAGCATAGCATAGCATAGCATAGCATAGCATAGCATAGCATAGCATAGCATAGCATAACATAGCATAGCATAGCATAGCATAAAGACCCGGTCTTATATTATAGTAAAATAAGACTGGGTCTTATATTAATTTTTGCTCCAAAAGACACGTTAGAGCTGATGGTTTGGCTCGGTCTTATTTTCGAGGAAACACTGTACTTTCAAACAAGAACCAACTTGGACTCTCAAGCCTAAAGAGAAGAAACCGCTCTCTCATGCTTGTATACAGTTCCAGTCTCCCAGTGCTTCCCAATGTCTTCAAGAATGGTCTCAGTGCCAACTTAAATATTGCATTTGGTTGGGAGAGGAGGCACTGGGAGTCCACAATGGGAGTCAAATCATCCCACAAATATTCCTTATTTACATAACATTTTAAAAAATATATCATGTTCAGTGGTGAAGAACGACTAAATTATTGAAGTCCCCGAAGCACCCTACAGGCTTTCAAGTGGCTCACGAAGCCCCATAAAAGAATGTAATGAATAGTCCAAAGCAACGCCAGGCCCCATGTCAGGATGACTGTAGGAGCCCACGCTAAACATCTTCATGTAATCTTTCCACTTAAACCAATGATTAAACAGATTAAACAGATGATTAAACAAATACAGATTAATGAAACAAGTAATCAAATCTGTATGGGTGTATAAACGAATGATTCCAGACAATATTAGAACAAATTGTCTAAAACTAATAGTGAATGCGTCAGTTCAGTCCCAACAGCTTTTGTGGGGCTCTCACTTGCATGTAATCAAAACATTTGTTTAAACTAAGATGGATATGAGGCACTTAGATGTCAGTTTCTTGAAAGAGAAAAATAAAAGCAACGTCTCCCATAAGGAGATTGGCGCTGCCAATGGGCTGCGTGACTGAGGAATCTGTGAACATTGCTCGTGACACACGGAAGTTTAATGTCACCCTGGCTGGTTTGTAAAATAGGCTCTGCCCAAATAATAAATGTAAGTAAGCCAAAAGAAGACAGAGATATTGAAACTACTTGAGAACTTGCCAGGGAGAGGAAAAGCTATTCAAATATCCTCCAGCTCTGTAGAAACCCCTTTTTAATTATTGGTCATTGATATGCTAATTACAGTGTGTGCTTATCTATTCTGTCTTTCCTTGAGAAGCCAGCTCTTCCCTGTGCACTATGGGAAGAAATAAAACTATTTTTTAGCAAGGATGCTCTATTCAGATTGTTTTTCCATTAATTAAAATAAGTGAGTTGGGTTTTTTAGATTTTCTTTCTTTCTTTCTTTCTTTCTTTCTTTCTTTCTTTCTTTCTTTCTTTCTTTCTTTCTTTCTTTCTTTCTTTCTTTCTTTCTTTCTTTCTTCCTTCCTTTCTTCCTTCCTTCCTTCCTTCCTTCCTTCCTTCCTTCCTTCCTTCCTTCCTTCCTTCCTTCCTTCCTTCCTTCCTTTCTTTCTTTCTTTCTTTCTTTCTTTCTTTCTTTCTTTCTTTCCCCTGCTAAGGATACTCAGTTGGTTTCAATCCTGCAGGATTTGGGGGTTCTAACTGGCCACTCATCTGTAATTCCTAACAGAGAGAGTTTAAGCCCTTCTAGTCCAAGTGTGGCCCTTGGGCCGGCAACATTGTCATCGTGAGAGAGCCCCAACCTGCGGCAACAGGATCTTCATTCTAACATGTATCACAGGTAGAGTTGGAGAAACACTGATCTGCATGTTTGGGACCTGCAAGATTTCCTAGGCTTGTTGGCAAATGGGGGAAGAGAGAAGGGCCATTATCATTCTCCAAGATAAGGCTCTGTAAGGAATGCTTTCAAATAATTGCTTTGGGAAGAGTGGCTAGCTGGGAGTCAGCTGCAAAGTTTCAGTGGGGAGCACAGGGCATTTCCCTGATCCACAGAGCCTGTGTCTGTCCCACTCACCTTGGCCTGCCTCCTGCTGCCACCGGCTCTGACAGTGCACTCAGTGTAAGAGAGGGCTTGGTTGGAACTGTTAGATTGCAAGCAACAGAAATCACTGTAGTGTAGGCAAAAAAAGTGAGTTGTTTGGCTCTCCTAAAGATACGGAGTGGCTCCCAGAACCCATAGACAGGAAAGCACTGGACCTGGTCTGACAGCCGTCAGGATCCCCCCCCCCACCCCCATTCTTCTGCTCTGCGAGTCTCTGCTTCTTACTCCCTGCAGACCAGTTCTCTCTCCACTTCTCGCTGTTGCACGAATCACAGCTGCTTGCCAGACTATACCCATGGACGCATTAGTTCCAGCCACCGAGAGACTTTGTCTCTTAGGCCAAATGCAAAATGCAAAGTGAGAGCCTGTGGGTGGCTCTGTTTGGGTGGTGAGCACTGGTACCGTCAGCTCTGGGAGTGAGACCATGTAGAACACACACGCCTATGGGGAACCCACTCCAGCGCACGGCAGCTACGACAGAGACAGAGACAAACACAGACAGACAGAGAATGGGAGAGGTGTCCTCCAAGAAAAGGAAGCACAATCATTTGCCCAGGGTCACCTGACCCCAGAGACGTCTGCTATGGCCTCTGCCTCCTCGGCTCCTTCATTGTTATCTTCCTGGATCCCTGCCCATCTTTAGATTATGTAAGGTAAGAGAACCTTGTCATCACCCCCTCATGCCCTCTTCACGCTGGCATCTCCCTTTCAGCGCCCAGACTCTGGTTTTCAGTGCCCACCAGCTGCCATCTTGCTGCTCAGTAAACACCCTACCACTGGGTTCCTTAGCGCTAACGTCCTCAGGCCCCAATATCTACAGACGATTTGCTACCTAATATGGTAAAGCAATCAGTCGGTATGATGTTATGGCTGCTGAAGTGATAACATGCCACTCTCTTGGGTAACTCCTCGGTATTTTCCCCGAGGCTTCCTGGAGACAACATCGCCCTGAAAGGTGGAAACTGCAGGGTTGTAACAGATTGATAGGGGAGATAGCCACAAGTGGAATTGCTTTTTGGAATTCCCTAATCACTCCCAATCAAGGGTTGAGAGAAAGAGAGAGATCAAGATGGGGAAAGAAAGAGAGAAACTTGTTGAAACTTGAGACTTTGTTAAAAACACAGAAGTCTGGCTCACACCTGGCATGCTGGATTAGAAGGTCGGGGAAGCTGGAACTTGAGAATCTGTATTTTTAGTAGGCTCCCCCCTACCAACCCCCCTCACAGGTGACTGTCAGGGTCAATCCAGGTGAGCACTTGGGAACCATTCAGTTGGCCAGATGGGATCCAAAGGGCCGGAGGAGGTGCCTTGTTCTGTGGTCAATCGGCAAGTTGGTGGTGGTCATGAGGCTGAAAGCTGGGTCTCTCAACTCACTTTTTAATATGCTCCCAAGTTTGGGGGTGGGTGGGGGAAGCCTAGTGGGGTGAAAAAAAAGATAAATTTCCTTAGACAAGAACAGAAATTTCCAGAAGAGAGGTTTTAATTGTGTAGCTGATAGCACCAGGGTAAGGACCCCAGAACTACCCCCTCCCCTGGGCCACCCAGGGTCCTACAGCACTGACTCAAAGGGATCAGCCCTACGCACTCCTCACTTATTATGAATATTAGGCACCGTGAAAAGGAAAAGGCACCCAGGGTCAAGCCTTGGTTTTGTGCTCTGTGTGGTCTGAGAACGGCTCCTCAATCACTCCGCATTTCAGTTCCTGTCTGAGCCTTCGTCCTCCCAAAAGCGGCATCCAAGGAACAGGTGGTGTGCAGATCATTTATTTAGGAAGGGACCTAGGGAGCAGGAGTGAAGGACCAGCCAGCGAAACGTGCAGGGTGGGAATCCCGCGTAATCCCATATTATTACTGAGTCGGCTACTGCTGGGGTGACCCTCTGAACCACATCACAGAACTGTCCTCCGGGAAGCAGAGCTTGAGTCTGGCGCCTTAGACCACTCGGCCATCCTGACACACAGAACTGTCCTCCTGGAAGAGGAACAGAGGGAGCACTCCTCCCCTGGCTTCCGTTCCTCACTGCTCCAGGGGGCTCAGCGGCTGCCTTCCTGCACACTGACATCGCCACACGCCTCATGCTTTGACATGACACGTGCCCCAGGGTAGAAAGAGAGCTACAGGGCAAAGCTTCTCAGAACCAGTCATCATGGTGACTGGAGCAAAATGGGGACCAAGATTTTCAGTGACACCAAAACGTATTGATACAGTTCTCCAGGGGGTCATTATAGGAAGCAGTGGAGTAGCAGCCCAGAATCTGGGCTGGAAGCAATAGACACCATGCAGCGCTAGTTACCACAAAGAGAAAGGACTCTCAAAATCCACAGGAATCTGAGCAATAAGGTTTGGAAAGTGGAAACAACTAAGGTAGCTGCAGACCGTCAAGCAGCGGAAGGCACAACCAGGTTTGGCAAGAACAGACTGGCAAGTGTACTTGCCCCATGTCCCCCGCCATTGAACTGGCATGAGTCCATTCAAGTGGCCCCTTTATCTTGAATTCTGTGCTCATGATTCAGAGTCTAGACAGAAGCATCTGATTGACAGGGCCTGGACTACAGGTCCGCACCCCAAACACTCTGGGGATGACCAGGGAGGAAACATCTTGCCTTGTTTGCTTTCCTAGGCAGAAGGCAGGGCTTTGCCTCCCTCCAAGACTCACCCGTAGAAACTGGATTTGGGTATTGGCAGTCGAAAGAATGAAAAAGAAAAGCTGATACTCGGTGGGTGTTCAATAACTATCAGGTCACAAAGAAGTTGTCATTCTGACTTTCTCTAGACCGTTCTGGCCAAGCCCCTCACACTCTGACTGACCAGTGGATTCCGGTAAGGACAGCAGCCCTTATCAAAGCCAAACCCAAAGCCCCCAGGGAAGGAGTGGCTGTTCTAACAGTTTCTCAGCTCTTCTTTCTTAGTTTTGCCTCCCTGCAGGGAGCACTATGATTTCGGCTGCCCAGAGAGATGCTTGCGTTTCCTGAAGAAATCTTTGTTCCTCTCAAGCCCTGGAGAGTTCAGGGTTTTATGTTTAGTTTTAACGAGGGAAGCACTGCCTTATACCACCAAGGGCTGGTCACAGGTGAGAACTGGAAGATATTCTAGAGAGCATCTTCTCATTGGATGAGGACACCAGTAGTACAGAAAGTTATCCAACATCACACAGCTACTGATAACAGAGCAAGAACAAGATGCGGTTTCAGAATCCTTCCACTGTCCTCTGGTTAGTCAGCTATCTGACCCCCCCACACACATAATGTTTTAACTCAATCACATCTCTAGAAATGGCCTTTTAAAAGAGGCTCGTTGGACACAAGATCAAGTAGAGCCCTACCTGCCTCACCACTCACTCCTAAGTGACAGCCACTTCCTCTGTGGTGAGAACAGTACTTCCAGTGACCATTACAATGAGGCACTTTGAAATGTGCCAAGACAAGGACATCTCAGCTGGCCCACAAAACCATGTCCTTCTGGAATGGGAAAGAATTTTGGAAATTGTTAAGTCCAATTGCTTTGTTTTGCCAATAGAGAAAAACCCAGAGATGGACAATGATTTGCTCAAGGTGACACAGCTAGTTAGTGGCAGATGCAGGCCTAGAACTTAAATTCGATTCTCCAAGTTTGGTGTTTCTTCCATCCCACTATGCTGGAGGACGTTTCCCATCCCAAACTGCTCTAGCAAAGCCCTTTGGCAAACTTTCTCCCTTTCTTTGTCTTCGGAAACAGCATCTTTATACTCTACTTTGCAATCATCCTTTCGCTGTCCAAAAATGACTGAGGCTCCATTTGCTTATTTTAGCTACAATGGGTCTGAAATTTACACTCAGCTTGCGTGAGCTTCTCAAAGCCAGAATCAATCCCCAGACACCGCAGTCTTTGAGTGGAGACCCTGAAGTACAGGCCAGTTATGGCCAAAATAATCAAAGAGCAAAGGATTTAGCGAGCTTCGGCCCTCTCCACATTTCCTGGGTCACTAAAGAAGCTACTTCCATTAAGAATTCTCACTCGTCTGTAACCCAAGAAATAAATCAGGTGCTCAACTGAACTGCACTTCCAGGGTGGCCTCCCCATCAAGCATCAGGGAGCTGGCACTGCGGGCACCAATATTTATAGATCGGGTCAGGCGATGACACATGAAGCATTTCTAAGAAACAGAGGTCTGCATGCTCGACACGACAGGGAGCGTGAAGGAAATGGAGCACCGGAGAGCTGCAGAACGGTTCAAGCAATCTTCAGGAATCCGGAAGGCAGCCTGGAGGTAGCCAGGAACTCCCAGGGGATTGTCAACATCCACTGCATTACCCAGTAGTCTCTCCAGCTGGAGGGGGCTGTTTGAACTGTGGGTGTTTCAGCCAACAGCAGAACAGCATGCCTTCCAGCCTCAGTCCGTCTTGGGATTCCTACAGTACCTAGCACAGTACCTGGTACGCAGCAGGTATCCAGTAACTGCCCACTGAAGGAATTAATTAATGAGATGAATGGCACAAAGCACTCTACAAAATAAAATGATCTAAGGTTTGCTCACAGTGCAAAGCTCTACCCAGCTAGGGCACATTCACTGCATAACAGCTCTGCAAGTGGCATTGCCCTGGGGGCTGTAGGGTGCCGAGTGGCTCCTGCCTCAGGAGCAGGCAATGTGGCAGAGGAAGCAAGGGACACACACGTGGTGTGGCTGATGTATTTAATTTTTAATGTGCTTTCTCTTTTGCCTTCTTGGAGGATGACCTTCTTGTTTCAAAAGGGGGTGCAGAAAGAAAGATTGAGGCAATAGTCAGTTATTGACACACAAAATAGGATTATGCATCAGGGCAACAGTTTTGTAAGGCCAGCTATTGTCTCAGAGAGGATGTCTAAATTCTTTTATCTCCTCCATTAGCAGATCAACCACCTCCATTTGTAGAGTCCTCCTAAGGAGTGAACAAAGCATGTGCCCTGTTTGTCATTCAGGATCAGCAAAGATTTGGACATGGAAAGGGGAGGCAGGAGTGCAAACCCCCTCCCCCACTTACTATACGGCCCACTGCAGTAGGGGCAGGTAAGCCCCTCAGTGAAGCTAGGAGTGGACTGCAGGGCCAGTGGGCTAGACACAGAACTGGCTGCCCCCCCCCGGCACGGCCCCGCAGGAATGGGTCTGGGGGGAAGTGGAGTAGAGGTGGAGTCAGCCAAGGGTGCCAGTGGGCTTTGGCCAAACCATGGCTTCCCAGGACAAACAACATTCAGATGGATGGTGGGGGGTGGGGGAGAGATTCTGTTCATGGACTTATCCCTCACCATGTGGGTCTATAAAGATTTTATTAGCCCCTCTCTATATGTACACCTGGACCCCCATCTTAGTAAGCGTGGCAGCTGAGTATTGTAACTCAAATGAGTAAAAACTTTCCTAGTGGGACTGTTTAGAATGATCACAGCCAATTATATTCAATCATATCTGATAATTAGTTGTTCTTTGGTGTTTTTTTTTTCCTTTGCTCGTTAAGATTGGGAGGAAAATCTGGTTAGGTACAGGGAAAAAAGTGAACGTTATATTTTCCCTGCATATATGAATCGTGTGAGTAATTGATCAGATCAGCCACACACACTTCTCCTGTGCAGGGTGGTGTGTGATTATGGCCAAACAAATGGAAAGATGGTAAGCTGATGGAAGTTCAGAGCAAGACAAGGTGAGGATAGGATGGGCATTTCTTGTTTTTCTCTGACCAGCTCCCGTTTTCACTTTTTCCAGTCATCCTGCTTTTCCTTGGAGGACTCTACCTCCTCCAGTCCAAGTAATCAGGGGGAGGCTATCAGCCCCAGTCTCCCTCCTCCCTCCAAGGCTTCGGCAGCTACTCCTCTGACTAATCAGAGAACTGTATCTATTGGAACAGTGATTGGTTCAGAAGGGACACCTTCTGACAGATGAGAGAAGTATCTATCACTTGAATGCAGTGATTGGCTCAGGATGGCTACTGACCCACACCGGACCAATCAGTCTTCTATGATCTTTAATATAGAGATGTTAGGGGAGAAAGGATACATCTTGCTTTTAAAGTTCAAGCCCTAAGGAATCAGGCTTGGGCTACTAGGGGCCATACTATTTTTACCCCATATGAGGAAGGGCCCTGACTCTCAGAGGTAAACAAAGAGACGGACAGGGAGAGGCAAAGTTCCAAAGACATAATTTGTTCCCCTGAATCCATCTGTGCCTAAAATTAACCTTAGACTACACAGTTATATGAATCACTAGTTTCCACTTTTTTCTTTTCAAGCTAGTTTGAGTTGACACCAAAGGAGTGTCTCACTCACATACAAATGACAGGAAAGCTGGCTGGAGCAGATAGGTCTAGAGCTAAACCTTGGAAGACGGGAAGTTTATTTGCTTAATTTGTTGGTTAACAAACGCAGTTACTGATGGTGGCGCGTGGGTGAAGCACAAGAGGGCAGAGGGGATCAACGGGCCCTAGGGTTGGAATTAGGCTTGGCCCCACTGATGTAGGCCCTGAAAAGCAAAGAGAGAAGGGTCCTGTTTCTCCCTAGAGGCAATGGAGATCCATGCTACGTGTTTGAGCAGAATACTGCAACATGGCGAGATTGCTCTGACCTCGAGGCCAGTGACCTCGTGCAAAGGAAACCATGGCTTCCAGGACGTCATCCCCACCCATTTTCTTTACGTCAGTGTCTGCAGCCACCACTGGAATGAGCATGCTATAAGGGACCTTAAGGAACATGGAGTCTCATTCCCAGCTTTACAGAAGAGGAAACCCAGAGAGGGGAAGCAACTGGCCTGAGGTCACTAAGCAACCGGTGGGAAAACCTGGACTAGGGCCCAAGTCCTGATGTGCCCAGATTGTAAAAGAAATGGCAGAGTCTCTATGAAATTTTTCTCACAGGCCAGGTAGGAGGCTTCACACCTAGTTCATTTTTCCACTGTTGCCTAACAAATTAGTACAAACATAGTGGCTTCCAAGAGCTCAGGGTTCTGTAGGTCAGGAGTCTGGCACAGCGCGGCTGGGTTCTCTGCCCATGGTATGACACAATTAAATCAAGGTTTCGGGCAGGCTGAGCTCTCGTATGGACGCTCTGAGGAAAAATATACTTTCAGGCTCATTCTTATTGTTGCAGAATTCAGTTCCTTGTGGTTATAGGACTGGAGACACTGTTTATTGGTTGGCTGTTACTGGGAGACTGCTCTCGGCTTCTGAAGGCCACTCAAATTTCTTGTCATGTGGCTCTTCCAGCTTCAAGCTGGAAAACGTGTACTGAATCCTTCCAATGCTTCAAATCTCTGACTTTCTCCTCTGCAAACAGCCGGAGAAAACTCTGCTTTTAAAGGGCCCGTGTGATTAGGTCAGCCCCACCCAATAACCTCTCTATTTGAAGGTCAATTGATTAAGGATCTTAATTGCATCTGCAAAATCCCTTTGTAGCAGGACCAAGCTTAGAGGTTGACAGAGGAGGAAGTATGTGTACCCGGGTGTCTGGTAATTTTGGGGTGGCTATCTTAGAATTCTGCCTTCCACAGCTTCTCAGTGCCCCCTGGGACAGGCCACTCATGAGGAGAGTCTAACAGCTTATTCCACTGAGCTGGTGTTTATAGTAGGAGAGACACAAATACGCAGAAAGCAAGCTCATTACCTCAAGTAAAAATAGAATTTAAGAGTCAGAGCAAGGGCCCTTGGGCCAGCACAGCCATGAGTAGAGCAGTCCACAGTGCATCTCTGTTCAATGGACTCTCCCCACGACTGACAACACTATCTGACCCACATAGGTTTGTCCATACAATTCAGCAAGGCCGCTAGCATTTCCTTGGTAACTCCCTCAATTGCCATCCCGGGATCTGCAGCACCCTACCGTTAGCTGGCCTGGCCCTTTCCACCTTTCTCTTGCAAGTAGTGTCTGGACCTCAAAAAAAACTGCACTGACTTCACCCTCCTGGGACAGCCTGCTCTGGTTTGGGGACAGCCTGGGGGGGGCATCAGAATGATGGTCTGTGCACTCGGCTGAGTGATCGTGCTGCAGAACTGGGGGACCCAACACCCCCTTGGTCACTGGCCTGACTCCTCTGCCAGTGACCCGGGAGGTTCACCCTGGGTCCCATCCAGCCCAGCCATGCACCTTTCTGTCATCAGGTTTGTCCAGGTGCCAGGAGGTTGATAAGTGGTCAGCACTTAGCCTATTTAGTCAGTTCCTTTACAGAGAGCTTGGAATAGCTGAAGTGGAAGCTCTGCTCCAATAGAAAAATCCAGAGGGAAACAATGTAGAAGGGAAAACACACTGCTATCCTAATTCTGGCCTCTGACCTCCCTCCTCACGCTTCGGAGCACACTGTTCCCCACCACCCTGGAAGGTCAGAGCCCCTGGGGCCCCGCCAGCGGAGTCCTAGAGTCTAGGAGAAGCAACAGCTGCCACATTGCCTGTGCTCTGGGAGGGGCCCCGACTCTTATCCTCCCAGGCTACAGCAGGTCGGCTCAGCTCCGAGCAGTTTGTTTTTTGAAAGTCTCATAAATTTCCAAGAAACTTCTCCAGACAACTGTTAGGAGGCTGCACCTGCCAAACAAACACAAACAGAGCTCTCCTCCACCAGATTAGTTACTTAATTAAGAAGAGAAAGAGACAAGGCACATAATGTGGAGATAATTACCCATCTTGCCAAGTCTCCGAGTGCAGCGTGGCACACGCCGGCAAACTGCAGCACCGTCACTAATACATATTCATCCAAAGTTGTAACTGCTGTGAACATTTTCCACACAGACAGCAATATGTTCCACCAACAATCTGAGTTCCTTCTCCGATTCCAGCATCTTCCCACACCCCTGCCCTGCCTTCCCAGGCTCCTTGCGTCTCTGCAAAGGAATTTGCTAAATAAAGCAAATAGCAAACAAGTGATGAGTGAATGTGACCAAAACCCACTCCAGGTGATACTGTTGGCAGCAATCAATTCTGGACCCCAAACCGAGGTGTTTGGGTTTTTTCCCTAACCTATTGGCACATTCAATTTAGACCCACTTAATTGATTTACAAGGATTTATTGAGTGTTACGGTTTTCGGCCTCATGCTAACCAAGTGCTATGGAGACACAAAGATGAATATAATGAGGCCACAGCCTCAGGGGCTCCCAGTCCACGGAGAGAGGAGCTTTCTGCTGTGAGCGAGGCAGGGTGGGTATTATTTTAATCTTCTCTTTGACAGATGAAGAAATAAGTCCAGAGAGGTTAAGTCAACTGTAACGAAATACGTGACGTGGGCCTTAAACCTATATTATCTGATGCCAAGTGCTACGTACAAGGCAGACAAGGGGAAATTCTGCTTTGGAGACAAAGGAGGACAGAATAAAAAGCAGAGCTTGGGAAGGCACAGGAGATGTGGGGTCTGCTCCCAGCTCTGCCGCTTACTAGCTCTACTGACTCGGGCAAATCACTGAACTGCAAAGGTCACCAATGTTCTCAAAAATAAAATGAGATCTAAGAAATAGAAATGCTAATAAGATTTAAATAAAGTCAGAGTCCTAAAATTGCTTCCTAGGGTAGGACCTGGCACTTGGTAGATGCCTAAAAAATAGTCATACCCTTACCTTGGCTGAAACGGAAGGACAAACTGAGCAGAATGGGAGAACACCAGAAGGAGAGATGCAGAAAAATCAGCGAGATACAGCCTCATGCAGGAGGTGTGACTTGAATATGTCTTAATGGGGAATAAGATCTTAGCGGACAGAAATGGAAGCAAGGACATTTCAGGTGCAGATAAAAGCATGGGAAACCAGACACATTTGGGAGAGAGTCAGCCGTGATGTCGCCAGACCTGGGGTAGGGTGAACAGAGAGATGAGGCTGGAAGGTTGGCTGGGGCCAGATGGTATGAGGCCTTGAATGCCAGGCTGAGAAGAACAAGCAAGGGCATTTGGAACATAGTTTGAGAAGTGGGGCCAAGGTTAGCAAGCTGGCAGTCGGGCCTTGGGAGGAAAAAGACCATAAGGAATCTGACGCATCCAGAGAAGAAGGAATTGGGCTTTCTTATTTCCAGAACATGCTCAAGTGGTTGGGAAATTGGCAAAGTTGTCTAGTTTGTTTAAAAGCACACTTATGCCATCCTTATCTGATGCCCTTCTCTCTATATTCAGCTTTCCTTGGCCTAGGCCAGCCAAGAGAGCCAATGAGAGACCACATCCAATTTCTAAGAAATATGAATAAGCTAATTGACTTCAAAGAAACTCAGAATTGCCTTTCTCATTTCAGGTTAAGTCCTGAGGACCTCAAAGACTTTAAGGGGAGGGCTATGGCTGCCTCCCTGGTATAACATTAAAAGATCAGGGCATCATATCTACAACCCCTGCGTCTCCTTAACCCTATGCCATTGCCTCTCTAAACCAAGGATAACATATAGGTTCCAACTAGGATGCCAACACTAGTTAATGGGAGCTGAGAGGAATATCGGTGATAAAACACTGTGGCGACACTTTTTGTTGAGAGGGGAAATATGTCACAACTGATTAACAATAGTTGTCAGGGCATGATATGGAGGAGTGGATTCATAGATATTTGCCATCCTTGGCCATTGTCCCTGGGTCTTTGGCTGGTTTAAGCCCTCATCAATTCTCGCGTTAGTTTTCCCCATTCCTTAAGGAGTAGAGACCAAAAAGAGCAATAATAGCAACCCCATGCTAAATTCTTGTAGCGTGAGAATGCAGGGGAAGTTGCATTATTTTCTAAATGCCCTTCCACAGCTAAAGATGAGGCACAGCCTCTTGCAATGGTTTTCAACCTTCACTGTGCATCCAAATAACCTGGAAGCTTTTGAAATGACTTGGTTGCCTGCAGAAACTTGGCTCCATTGATCAGAAATAGGCTGAGTCATCAGCATCCTTTAAAACCCACTGGGTGGTTCTGCTGTGCAACCAGCACCTTTATGCTGACCGTAATCCCAACTGAGGAAGCCACATGGAGCCCAGCAAGATGTTCCTATTCCTCAAGGGCCATCTGAAGGCCCTAGACCTTGCCCTGAAGGTGCAGGAAACTCAGCTGGTGTATGAGGCAGAGGTTCTAGGAGATGAGATTTGTGAGAGGGAGAGTGTACTCTGCTAGGGTTGTCAGACAAGGCCCCACAGAGACAGGGTCTCAGCTGGGCCTGGGGAGGACGGAAGAATCTGGACAGACAGAGTAACTCTCCTAAGACAAGGTAGGGTCTGAAGACCCGAGCAGTGGCTGGAGGCTGGCTGGAGCAGAAGCCCCGCGGGGTAAGGATGGAAGGGGAAACTAGAGAGGGCCTGGGACAGGCCCAAGTGGCCCAACAAGAACTTGCTAAGAACTGAGGTCGTGAACCCGGGGGCCAGGTTGTGCCAGGTGTGAGCTCTCTTCACATTTATCTGCCTGCCAAGTCTTCCTTCTGGGAGTCCCACATCTAGCTAGCCAGCTGCTGGCTTCTCCTGTTGAGTTCCCTATTCAAATGAGTTATTCAAAAACCACATTTTCTTTCCTGACCACAGCTTCTTTCAATAAAGTGTAATTCCAAAAATTAGCGTCATGGACAGACTTTCAATGGCTTACCCTCGAGAGTTCATTAGGGCCTCCCTCCTTCCAGACGGAACAGCAGGCTCCCTCAGCCAGCATTTCTCTCTGCTCAAGCCCCAAGGCCCCTCCTTTCTAGAGTGCGCTCCCCGGCTGCCAAGAGCCTGTTGTTTCAACTTGGCACCTGCCCATGTTGCTTCTCTTGTCCCTTCCTGTTTCCCACCTGTTCACAGGGACTTCTAAATTAGTCATCTGTTGTCAAGGTAACACTCTGCTTCCTCCAAGGTGTAAATCCTGAGAGATTCAATTGTGGGGCAGGGGAAAGTGATCTCCGGAGCTGGCTTGGTGCATGCGTACATTAATCCGTGCCTCGATGGCAGAGGCTAAAGTGGTCTCAAAAGACGTGGTCCTCCTCCCCCCAGCACTAGCATCACCGAAGAGGTTTGTTAACATGGAGATTCCTGGCCCACCGTGACCTCCTGAATCATTGTCTCTGACTACGGGTCTGAGGACTGCTCCTAGTGCTGGGAGACTCATGGCCTGGTGGTGGTGGTGGTGCAGGGACGGGGGGGAAGCGGAGGTCAGAAAAAAATCATCTCAGGCTTTGCTGGTATGCAGAACACAGTTCTGGAAGCATGTGGCATTTTTTCTAACTTAACCTTGTATGGGTGTTTCTAATAGTTACATTTTTATCTCTTGCCATTTGTGGGGATGTGTGTGTGTCACAGAGCTGGAAAAGCAGAGACACAAGGATTAAATAATACCAAAAACCAGAATTATGCTTTCAAATATTTTCTCCGGGCCCCATAAGAAACTTCCTATTTCCTGGCAACTCACTTTGAGCTCTCATGGTGAAAAGGACGTTTCAAAGTTGTTAAACACAAATCAACATTTAATTACTTCTCCATTCCTGACAGAACCAGAAGAACGGAAAGAATGGCCGCGCTCGGAATCACTTTGTGCAGAGATCGGACACACACACAGCTTTGCCTGTTCCCTGGAGGTCCATAGAACCTGTGCCCCATGCTCGGTGGGCCGAGGGCTCGCTTTCTGTTTATGGCACGCAGCCCTGTGACGTATTTGAAACTGCTTTGAAAGCTGGAAAGCCCTGTTCAAATATGGGGAAAGATCATGACAGGCATGTGTTCTCTCCACTAATGCTGCTCAAGCATCTACTCCAAGCCAGCGGCTTCACAATACCTCCTCTTAGAGGGGAGACCCTATATTCTCATCCCATTTCATAGATCGGAGACGGGAATGTAAGGGACCCGTCCAAAGTCACACAGTCAGCGAGAGACAGAGCTCTGCGTGCTGCTAAGAGAAGTCCTCTTTCCACTGCTCGCCATGCATCAGTGCCGTCTTTCTTCAACTGAAGCCAGGATGGTTTATGATTGGTGACATCACGCCTGACTCTCATGGCGTCCACAGGGGCAGTGACATTTTCAAACCAACGTGTCTTAATTTCTCCTGATTAAAAATGTCTGCTGGTGTATATGCTACAGAGCCTGTTAGGAGGAAGAAGGCAGTGGTCTGAAAAGCAGCAAATTCAGGAAGGTCAGGAGACTGTCGGCCCATCTCCGTCCTCCAACATGCGTTCACTGGACACCAGGAGGGCTGCAGGGGGCATGGGGGACAAACGAAAACGTGACCTGCCACCATGAACTCTTCTGACAGCTCCTTTACAAAGCAATTAATGGAGAAGCACTCGTGGGTTTGAAATTGGGCAGAGGATGGTGGTATCTTAGTGATAATGGTGGTGGCTTAGCAGAGCACATCTGCGTGGCCCTAGAGGCTCATCTCCAAGATGACGGCCCCGCAAGTAGACTCAGCTCCAAGATGGACACACGTCTTCTTCACATAGCTGACGAGCTATTCTCTGAACCCCTTTCCTGTAGGAGGTGGAGTACTATGGAGGCATGAGTCTGTCCACAGCACATCCAACTGGCCTGGCCTAAACATGCTCTATGAGGGGTAATTCAGGCTCCGGGGGTGGGGGCACCCTCTGCTCACAAGTGGTACCTAGGAAGCCCCATTTTACATTACACTGTGTGACACCAGAGTTGGATGTCAGTGTGCTTCCTTTGCATGACAATTGTGGCGATGACCTTATGGGGCAACCATAATGGCAATTGTTCTTATGCAAAGTGGAGTGAGAAAACAGTCTCCAAAAATCACAAGACTCCATTTCTGCATCCGGGCTGGTTGTGATGGGTGGATGATTGCTATGGAAAATGCTTTAGAGCCAACTGCCTGGGACACAGGGTACAGGGTGTCCTCAAAAGGCACACTGGAGATGCTGGGATACTGCAGTGGGGCCCCTGACCGGGAGAATGTTCTCGCCTTGCTGCGGGCATCCTGACAAGGGAGTGCAGGTCCCCATGACAATGGGCTATTCTCTTCCCCATGTATCAGAAACAGACCCCGACTCACTCACCTCCAGCCTGGCAGGCACGCAAAGCTGTGTCTGCTTCTTTCTATTTTGTTCCTAGACACTCAGTCCACCATTTCCTGTTTCTTTTTTTCCCTTCCCTGTCCTCCTGCCTCCTCAACGGTCTTCTCTCCTGGCGCTGGAACTTACCTGCCATGTGCAGACACTCAGTGCCAGACCTATGCTGGGTGCTTCTCACTTAATCCTCACAACAGTCCTAACAAGGTACAATTACTGCTCCGTCTCTGTGGGCTCCACGGTCAATCTCGCTTAAATCCTTGCCTCTTCCACTTGCAGGCAGTATGAACTTGGACAA